>NC_030682.2:101209803-101521303 GCF_000004195.4 Xenopus tropicalis | reverse complement strand
TGCATCTACTGTCCCCTCTGACTTATATTTCTTAAAAGCTTTCCTTTTTTTCCCTATTAACTTCTTTACCTCAGAGTTAAGCCACATAGGGTGATTCTTAACACTTCTACTTTTTCTTATTAATGGAATAAATTGAGAACAGTAATGATTTAATATCATTTTAAATGACAACCATTTCTGCTCTGTGTTTTTATCAGAAAACATAATGCCCCAGAAGGAAAACTCCATGTATAATAGTGACATCTGCTTGCTAGCGGAAGTTGTCAATTCTTTTCTTACAGAGCAATATAATATTTAGGCTTGGTTATTTTCTTAATGCCAAAAGTTGTTGCCTGGCTTAAATCTTTTATTCAAGTCAAAAATTCCGGGCTGGGGAGCACTCCAAAAGTAGGAGACGATACCTGGGTGCCAGAGCTTAAATAAATTGTATAAAAGCAAAAATGTTGCCACTCACAGGGTTTGCACAAAAAGAAGTAAAGACTTGATCAATGCAGAAGTTTATTTATCCTATGTTTCAGTCCTTTACTGGAAGTCTGTACAAGATGCACTTTGTACTTAGTTAGCACTTTGTACTAGTTACCCTGCTTATAAATAAGGATACAATTCCCCCCATGCCAAACAAACACTATAGTGCCATAAAAGTACCATTGTTCTGATAAACTACAGTTCTGAGTTTCAGTGTGATCTATACCTTGACTAGCAACACATCATGACTGCTAGCGAAGGAACACACAATATTTAAAACTCTACTTGTCTTAGAACTATAACTTCCAGGACCCTTGCATCAGGGCTGTGATGAAGAAAAAGTCAGCAGCAGCAGCTAAGAGACTTTGAGATACAAATGATAAAAGAGATGTCTTTTATAAGCAGCTGAGCCCATGGTGCAGATAAAAACAGAGACTATATATATCCCTGATTAAATGGGCAAAAACCGTCAATGTGAAGTGAAAGGACTGAGATAGACAAGAGAAAGGTTCTCTGATGCGCTCGTGAAAAGAGAGACCATCGATATCTCTGATTTATTAGGTAATTAAACAGACAATTGATGTGAAATCAAGTGAGAGAAACCGCAGGTATTTTATGAGAGGAAGTCCATAGAAATTTGGCTTATAGTAACAAAAGTAAAAAAAAAAGTCTTAATTAGATTTCAAAACAATTCCACAGGTATTTTTAGACAAGAGCAAAATCAATAAACTGATATAAAACATTAAGAGAGGCTGAGCATCCCGTTGAGCGCTGTGCAGTTAATTGTTACAAACTGAAAATCACATTGTCCAAACAAGATGTTTCCTGTATTAGACCATTAAAGCTGGCTGGAATAATGGTAATGTTGTCAGAGTCATTCCAAGAGAGATTTTTGGAGTGCTACAGATGGTTCTCTTGGCACACCATTTTCTTATTGAAATATATAGTGTACCCTACAGGCAGCAATAAAATCTGCTCCAGCCAAACATTGGACCGAAATATATGACAGTCATTTATGACCCAAAAAGTAAACACAAATAAACCCAGTAAAGTTCTGACCTCAGCAGCAGGATTCTTATTGCTGTCCATCATTGATGCCATGCCGGTTTTTAAAAAGTTTAATAAATGTACACATAATTACAGGTTATTTATCAATATTTGTATTTTTTCATGATTCGAATTTTTTTGTGCTTATAATCATGAATGGGAATGTTAAGTTTAAAAATACACATTTTAAATATGTGTTAAAAAAAAACCAAAACACAAAATCTTTGTGTAAAACTTCAGCATGTGAAAGTTTCAAGGTCATGTAGAAGTCAGTTGGACCTGTCCTAGTCATAATTTTAACTATGTGGTCAATTTGAGTTTTGTTTTTTTTTGTCAACCCATAATAAATGATAGTAAAATATGAATTCTGGGTATTCAAGGATTTTTTATGGTTTTGTTAGCTTTAATTTATTTGTTTTTTTATTAAAGTAACATCTGAAAAAAAGTAGAAAAAAATTCACAGATTTTGATAAATAAGCCTCCATTCTAGCCTTGTGATTCCTTGTGACTTTTGTTACAATTTGTGTTTTTTGCAGTATAAATGATCATAAATCAGAAATGTTTAAATGATGTTCAGTTGAAATTGCAGAGAAAAACATCACAGAAAGACAGTTGGTAATTATGGTTTTCTAATTCGCTGCAAAATCTTGGTCTCATTTGGCTGCAATTTTTTGAAAATCTGCCCCTAAGTGACAAATTTACTATTGATCATTATAGAATGATCAATTTATAATCAATCATTAGAACTGTGTTTTTGCCCATATCATAGCATCATAAATGTATCATTGCCCTTAGCCTTCTACTGGATTCAACATCCCAGAACAGTCATTCTTTTGACCAGTTTGTGATAACAAATTGTGAAGGCTTGGACTATGATAAATATTGATCAAATGGATATGACTGGTTCATTTGATCATTTAAAGTATGAGTGGCTTATTTATAAACACAGGTGCTAAATTGCACAAGTGCAGTTGCCAAAAGAGACCAATCACCAGTTGGTTGTGACAAGTCTACTACATGTTAGAAAATGAAAGCAAACACTTGAATAGTACTGCACTTGTGCAGCTAAGCGCCTATGCTAGATAGACTTTGATATACCTTCCCCTTAATGAAAGCCATTTTAACAAACAACTATTTTATCTACTGGCTCAGGGACAATTAATTGCTTTTTACTTGCACCTTATAGCAGATTAGCAATGCATTGTGCTGCTGTCCTTCTGCCTATATGTAATTTGGCTGGGGCAGTGTAAATATATACTGTAGGTGGTGTCCTGCTGACATTTTAATACTGTTATGAATATCTTTAAAGCTTTAAAGAGCTTTCACCTTTTACCTCAGTAGTCAAAAAGAATGGCATTAGAAAATGTTTGTTTATAAAAGTACAATTATATTAGCAAACGCGGGAGCAATATTATGAAATTTTCTTTCGCGAACTTTGCGAACCCCATAGACTTCAATGAGAAGGCGAACTTTAAAACCTAGAAAAGCCATTTCTGGCCAGAAAACTGATTTTAAAGTTGTTTAAAGGGTGCCACGACCTGGACAGTGGCATGCCGGAGGGGGATCAAGGGCAAAAATTTCTCTGAAAAATACGTTGTTGACACAGCGTTGCGTTTTGTGCTGTAAAGGGCAGAAATCACACTGCATTTCTAAACTTGTGTAATAAACTGCTTTAAAACGTCCGGCGTCTACATGCCAATCAAGTCGTGTAAAGGTTACAGCCGGTTCACACGCAAAGACAAAACGCCGCAGTAGTGGATACGGAATATATTATTGCTGGTGGAAAAACATCGCTCAGGTGATTTTATTGCAATGCAATGTCACTACTATGTGTAACGTGTTTGGTGCACTACTATGAATAACAGCAAACAGCACTGGACACATTAAAGAACAGTAACTTAAATAAAAAAAAAAAAATTAATAATAATAAAAAAGTGATCTCTGGTTGGTGCTGGGGGTGAACTACTAGGAGCAGCACACCAGTCCCCACAGCTAGACTAATAGCACTGGGCTCTATAAATTACAGTAGCAAAGTAAAAAAACACAAATAAAAAAAAATTATGTGAATGTGTGGTTGGTGCTTAGTGCACTACTATGAGCAGCACACCTGTCTCCAACACACACAGACGGAGCTGCAGTACACAATGAAAAGAAGAGAAACAGTAATCGGAAAATAAAAGCAGTCCTTACAAGGACTATTGGGTTACAGCAGATGATCAGCAGGACAGTTGTCCCCAGCAGCTACATACAGAGCAGTAGAAAGTATATTACTAGTCAGCAAAGCTACCTAAACTGTCCCTCAAACCCCTGCACAGCTCTCTCCCTATGTGCTAATACAGAGCAGTAGAAAGTAGATTACTAGTCAGCAAAGCTACCTAAACTCTCCCTCAAACCCCTGCACAGCTCTCTCCCTATGCTAACTCATCAAGCACACACAGGCAGAATGTAAAATGGCTGCTGGGCTTCGGTTTATATATGGAAGGGAGTGGTCCGGGGGTGGTCCAGGAGGGAGAGCTGCCTAATTGGCTGCCATGTATCTGCTGGCTCTGGGGTGAGAGGTCAAAATTTGGCTCCAGCTAAGGCGAACCCAAAATTGCGAACTTCGCTAAAAGTTCGCGAACTTGCGAACTTGCGAACACCCGATTTTCGTGCGAATTAGTTCTCCGGCGAACAGTTCGCTACATCTCTATCTCCTATTCATATTTGTTCAAAATTTACACAAATTCAAATTTTGATAAATCTGCCTCCTTATTATTCTGATTAAAATTCTGATAAAATAATAGACTAATAAATAATAGAACTTAAATATCATTCCTCTGAATTCTATGGGTTTTTGTTGCCTGTCATCTTCATAACATATATTGTAACTCTCAATAACTTTGCTTAGCTATGGATTGTATGTGCGTTAGGGGCATCTATCTTCCATCCTGCGTCTAACTGTGATAACTGATCTTAGGGTACAGACTGATTTTTTTATTTGAACGTCCCAAATTTTTAAGTACTATAGTTCTTTGATAATTTTCCTTTTTGGGGTCAAATGTCTCTATCTGTAGATTTGATCCTATTTATTTATATTTTGTTACATTTTTCGTGAATAATGTCCTTAATGGTTTTGGAGGGTGTGGAAGGCTGCCATTTCTAAGGTTGGTGGAGCACCCTGTGGGTCTGTAGTAAACACCCACTCAAAGGGCATTGTTTTCTTTGTATCCAGAGAATTCATGTGCCATTTGTCATTGTATTGTGTTATTTTTATTCAATTTTATATCTCCTTCACTTACAGTCCTGATTATTAGAACTAATGTAGCATTATCACAAAGTAATTGGTTTTTCAGTTTAAGAATCAAAAAGTACTGTAATAAAAATCATAAAAAGCTACAGGTCTATTAACCAATTCCCAGTGATCAGAGAACATTTATGGCTGGTCTGACAAAAACATTCACAGATCTTAAATTTACAAAAAATAAGTCCACTTTTGATAGGGTCAGGGGTGTCTGTCAATGCTTTGGTGGGGGTGGATATGAATGTGAAAATAGAATGGAGAGTATACTGTTACTGGGATCAGATGTTCCTTCCTATGAGGCAGTATATCCAGCTTGTTTATATTTAGGACAATATGCAGGTGCTAAATATGCAGCACTATTCAGTTTACAATTAAAAATACAGTGAGACTTTTAGTAAAAAAAATGATTTAAATGATTTTTAGATCAGTGAAGAGGAAATGGAGTTCATTAAATTATGAATAAATGATAGATTTCTTTAGAAATTAAAATATCGCTGAAGCGGGTATCATTATAGTGGAAATATGCATCAATTCCTCAATGATGCATCTTTCCAACGAATCTCGCTTAATATGCTCCTTGATCGTAAAAGTGAAACATAGCATAGTAAAGCTAGGTTATTGCTGTGTCCCAAAAGAGACAAATCTATAATTAACCGAATAACAAGATAAATGATTTTAATTACTTTAAATAATTCTCAGTCACTGCTGTGCTGTTATGTTTAATTTACATTATGAAGTATGCCCTGATCTCCTTTTAATGGTAGATATCATACTGTGGAAATGTAATTTATTTTGTTACACAAACACAATATCAGGGAATTTAGACCTGAAAAGTATTAGTATAATTTTTTTACAAATGGGATGTCAGATTCAAGTAAGACTTCTAGAACAATACCGTACCAGCCTGGGAATTCCAGTACTGAATCATTGGAGAGCATGGGGATTGCGAAGAGGCATGATTAACATTTACATGTGCTTACATTAAAGACAGATATTCTAGTAAAGACCAGATGCCATCCCTGTAGACCAGAATACGGATCCCTAACCTTTTTTGCCCATGAGCCATACTCAAATGTAAAAAGAGTTTGGGAGCAACACAAGCATGAAAAATGTTCATGAGGGTGCCAAATAAGGGCTGTGATTGGCTATTTGGTAACCTATATGTGGACTGGCACCCTACAGGAGGTTCTGTTTGGCAGTATACCTGGCAGTACACTTACCTCCAATCCAGGAATTCAAAAATAAGCACCTGCTATGAGGGCACTGGGAGCAACATCCAAGGGGTTGGGGAGCAACATGTTGCACACAAACCACTGGGTGGGGATCACTGGACTAAAAGAACAGAACTTTGATTGGAAGCAGCGTATGTGGTTCTTCACATTGAGGGCAGTGAGGTTGTGGAATGCCTTGCTGAGTGATGTTGTGATTGGCAGATTCTATTAATGCAGTGGCTTGGATGATTTTTTGAGCAAGTATTATTTCCAAGGCTATTGTGATCTTAAGACCACAATAAGATACAGTTAAGATACAGATATTAAGTTGGTGTAAGTTTTTATATTTATATATGTATAGGTCTGTATAAGTATGTGTATATATGTGCACTGGAGTTCATTTGGTGTGGTTGAACTTGATGGAATTGAGATTTTTCCAACCCAGCTTGACCATCTAACAATGGAACTATGGCAACAAACATATTTAAATACATTATATTCCAAATGTATTACAAGGCCATAGAATATTGTATTTTATTTCTATACTGTATGATCAGTCCACTTAATATACATCTGGCTGCTCTAGATACTTGGGTTGATAGGAAAGTTACCTGTGATGTGCTTTTTGACCCTACCAGAAGCTTTTATGTTGGCATTTACATCATAAATATGCAATGCAATAACTTGTCGCACTTTTTTCTGCTGACAATTCACTTACATTATAACTGCCACACTGCCCTTTTTCAGAGCATGTAAGACACCTGGTATAGATGGCATTTCAAGACTCAACAACCACATGTGATTTAAAGATATATTTTGAATATTTGCCCATGTACTTTATCTGTTCAGTCATTATTAGAACAGAAGGTCTATGTCTGGCTTTTATGACTGGTGAGCTCAGCTTGTACTCATGTTCAATGTCAGCTTTTTATGCCCCAAGCTCTCTACAACAGCCCCTATAAGGATGCCACTCTATTAAGTACACCAGAAATGGTGTCATGGCAGGCAGGACAAGCATTCCAGGTAAAGGAAGGTGGGAGAAAACAGAAACAGGCAGGATCAAAAGATCAATTTAAAAGGCTAGGCTCAAACATTTGGAGACATGTAACATTTAAGGCACATTGATGAGCAAATGGCACACTGGTAAATTAGTATTTACACAAGTGCCTGATAACCAACAGCACATTTGTAAATGCTGTAGTATAAATATAGACTGCCCATGTCTAGATTAAACTTGCAATATATACATTTTAACCCTTAGTAGCGTTCCTTGCCTTCCAAGTTATGAGGGTTGCCAATGATACAGTAGAGCTTACACCAAGTGAATGAGCTTAAAAATATTATGCTTTCATGAAACCTATTGCCTTCTTTGCAGAGGCTCCTGTGATATGTGGCATTTGGCAATGACTGCAAAGGGATCTAACTAAATAATTGGTTTCCAAGTCTTGGATATGTTTATAGATTCATTTGAACATTTTTTAAAAGATATACTGGAGATCGAATGGCTGTCAGCCGTTTTAGTTAATGTCTGAATGAAGGAAAAATCGATATGTTCTTCTACTGTGGAAAGCAAGTTGACAAACTGTTTTGCTTAGAAGAATAATATATTTCTAATATAGTTTATTTTGCACAGCTAGCTATTATCCAAGGATATTATCTGTTATATTTTAAAATTCTCATTTCACTTAACTCAGAGATTGCCTATTTTATGCATTGTTCCTTTTCTTCATAATACTGGAACATAGGCAATAAGTACTTTTAACCAGTCCACTTACGTTGTAAACCATTTACCAATAAACCATTTTATCAGCATGCCTTGGAGACGCAACCATCATAATCATAGTGGGGCAAATTATATAGCAGATTTCTTTATAAAGTACTTTACAGCAATCAAAGCCAATCAGAACCTTACCATCATCACACTCAATTTCCCTTTTATCTCTGTCTTGTCTATTCCTATTAATAATGGTGGCATTGAATATAGTATGTAGGCTTAAATTGTACTGTGTCATTTTTGGGAAGATAAGAGCTCTGGTATTCATACAATCACATAATCTCTATCTGAAATCAAGACAGAGACCAGAACATATTTCTTTCCATGCAGGCAAAGATGGGGCCTATAAACCACCTTTACTCAATACTTTTTTTTTCTAAACATAATCATTCCTTTTTTACTTTATTTATAATATCATGCCCATACCACCAACATTCTTTCAGGGTTGAAAGGTAACTTAAAGTTCTCCTCACTTTTCAAAGTTAAGGGGCTTTCAAAGGGCCCTTGCAGGCCTATGAGAATAACTAAATAGCGCTTGGCACTTCTCTCTTCTTCTGTGCCGCATCTAAAATGGAGGCAACCATGGCCACCAGTGGGTCAGCATGCAGGTGCATGACATCATCGCATTACACCAGGCGCAAAAATTTTAAATACATATACTCTGAGGACCCAGGTTCAGTGCCCAAGTATAGGACTATTTTAAGGTCCTGGGTGCTTCCTAAATTTATTAATGGACTGATTGTCTGACCATTCTGCCTAATTTTGACTATCCAGTTTGCTGCCTGAACCGATCCAAGCCTGTATTAGGCTTTGAGAATGTTTAACCCTGCTGATACCTTGGCTTGGTCTAATTGCTTCCAACTACAAACCTACTGAGAGCAGAGCAGGCCCCTACAGTATACTTGGGCTTTGGACCCTTGTGAGGAATCCCCTCTGAGCTGGAAAAGGCTCTATGTAACATGGTTTCTCACATGGAGGCCTACAAAGCACAACAGGCTCGTATATGCAAATTCTGGAGACCTTATTCTCCCTTTTCCTGTAGCTGCTCCAGTTCCCAGCACTACTCCTGTGGCAGCTGTAGTACTGCCTTGTATGCACTCTGTCAAGGAACCTCATATTCCTCCGCCATCATGCTACAGTGGGGGCCCTCAAGCTTGGTTTGTGAATCAGTGCCTGATTTAGTTTGAACTCCAACCCTCACTTTATGCATCTTAAAGAGCCATGATAGGGTACATCTTTTCTAAGCTGGAGGGCAAAGTACTAGAATGGGCAACCCCCCCCCCACCCGCCAATGAATGATGCTAAAGACTTCTGAGAGACCTTCCATACTGTCTTCGGTGCTCCTGGATGTGAAGCTACAGATTCTTCCTGTTTAATGCAGATTCGCCAAGGGAAGTGCACTGCTAGCCAGTATGCTATTGAGTTCCGGACACTAGCTGCAAAAACCACCTGGAACAATGAGGCTTATGTAGTCGCTTTTTTCAAGGACTGTCTGACAAATTAAAAGATGATCTAGATTCCAGAGATCTCCCTGAGCAACTAGAGGATCTGATTGCCCTCACCATCAAACTCGCCTTAGGGAACTCCAAGTGGATAAGGATTGTAGCAAAAAATTCCAACTGATTATGGCTCAAAGGTTTCAAAGACTTCTTCTTTAGAGACCTGCTGGGCAGTCCCATTACACTTCCAGTAAGAAAGCTATGCAGATTGGGAGGGCACATCTTTCTGAACAAAGCAAGGCTCATTATGCCAATAATTGTCTGCTGAAGCTGCAAAAAGGCAATGACTAGATAGGATTTGGGGAGTCTTGTCTGGGCAGTATTATATCTTTTCCCCCAAAGAATTCCTGCTTCTGGTGCAGTTTTGGCTGGCTTCTAAAACAGTCAACACACAAACCTTTCTAGGCTCCAGAGCTGCAGAGAAATTTATAGACTCCACTTTTGCTCATGGCCCCTCCCTTGAGGGTCTTCGCGATAGATGATAGACCTTTGACATCAGAAAAAATATCTGAATCTGCAGGGGAACTACCTCTGATTGTAGGGTCTCTGCATACATAACACTGTCATCGATTGGTCCTTCCTGGAACTATGTCCTCTAGACGCCATACGTATCCTCTGTGTCCAGGTGAGACGCAAGCTATGAGGGAATACATACAAGATAGCCTTCAATGTGGGTTTGTACGGCCTTCTTCCTCTCCTGCTGGATCCTTCTTTGTAGAGAAGAATGATGGTGGTCTTTGTCTGTGCACTAAGCTGAAGAAATGCATTTTCGGATTCTCCTTTGGCTAAATCATCTTTCAGGAAGGGTTTGAAATGGATCCTACCAAAGTCTCTGCAATTCAGGATTGGCCTCTTCCAATGAGCACCAAGTCCATACGGAGATTTATTGGCTTTGCTAACTACTACAGGCAATTCATCAAGGGAATCTCTTCTCACATAGCTCCAATCCCGGCGATCATTCAAAAATGTGAAAAACCTAACATTTGGCCCCTGCAAGCTTTGGGTGCCTTTAAATCATTGGTTTAATGCATATGCACATGCTTACTTTTCTTAACAGCCTCTTATAAGCAGAATTATGGCACTGGGAACCATGAGTTACTCGCTGTCTAGAGGGCACAGCACATCCCATCACCATTTTTACTGACCATAAAATTTTTACAGTCAAGAGACTGTCAAGAGATTCTCAAGAGACTGAATCCTTGGCAGGCTCAGTGGGCACTCTTCTTTACATGGTTTAATTTTGTTATCACCCAGGCTCCAAGAACAAATAGGACTCCAGTTTCAGATTCAGTATGCTCAGTGTTCTGCGCTTCCTGGCACTCCTGTTGGCATGGCTTATATTCCTCCTGACCTTCATCACTCTATTTTTCTGCAGATCCCTCGTCCAAACAAGCTGGGCATCCAGGTGTACAAAAAGATTTGTTAAATTATGTTGTATGGTAGTCATCTATGCAGAAGGATCTCAAAGACTTTGTTGCTGTTGTTCTGTCTGCGATTCTTCTAAGCCTAGTCACTCACTAGATTTAATTGTTGTCTTACCACCAAGAGCAACACAGTCATATGGGTGGTATTTGTCTGCTTTAGCAAGATGACACATTTCACCTGCAGTGGAATTGTCTCAACTCTTTATTTAGCACATTTTTCACTTCCATGGATTTCCAGCAGAGATTGTGTCTGATAGAGGTTCTCAATTCATTTCCAAATTCTGGCTTTCGTTGTGCAAATTCCTTGGCATCTCTCTCCAATTTGCACTGAATCAAGTTTGGAGAGTTCATTGGCTCAAAAGAACTATGTTAATAGGAAGACCAATAATATCCATCTCAAGATTGCTTTTCTGGTTCCTTCCCTATTCTTGGAGATCATTAACCCGACTCCTCCTGAGATATGCATTCCATATGTGCTTCATGTGTCCCATATTAAGCCAACAATCTCTAACTGTTTTTACTTTGACTCCGGTCCTGAGGAATGTTCTTTGGTGAAACACCCTATGGGCCCGATGGTGCTCCTCTCTTCTCCACAATGGCTGCACCCATGGCTGCCACATGAGTCGCGGTGCCAGCACGGGTCAATGCTTCATGGCACGAAAATTCTAAATAAATTTGCTCTGAGGACTTGGGTTCAAACCCAAATATTGAACTTTTATTATAAGCTCCTGGGTGTTCCTTTTTCAGGTATGTGACCTTGCTGCCTGATTTTGACTATCCAGTTTGCTGCCTGCACCTACTTGTGCCTATATTATGACTTTAAGACTGTTTAAGCCTTGTGGTTGCTCAAATTTCCTCAGTCGTTGTATGCAAAAATCATATTCATTAAAAGCAGTTACCGTATATACTCGAGTATAAGCCGATCCGAATATAAGCCGAGGTACCTAATTTTACCTAAGAAAACTGGAAAAACGTATTGACTCGAGTATAAGCCTAGGGTGGGAAATGCAGCCGCTACTGCTAAGTTTCAATAATCAAATAACAGATAAATAAATAATAGATTACTTTAGAGAAAGAAAAATGCTACATCAGCAGACAAAAGCAAGTTTGGGAAGGCTAAGGAAGCTGCCATACTAATTATCAAGTACTTGCCATCCTGCTGTTTTCTCTCTGTTTCTCTCTCTGTTATATATATTCTTCCAACTCACTTGGGATATATGGGCACAATTGTGAAATGTGTTTTGAGGTGGGGGGCAAGGGCAGATTCTTATTGAAAGTATGTTATGATATATATTGTAAATATTTCTCTTACCTACTAATAATTTGTGTTTGTAAATTCTACTAGCAACTAACAAAAAGCAAAAAGTTATGAATGCTCTAAGGGTGGCACATGGGGAAGGTGCCTCCCAGTGGCATTGCAAGAGGTTACTAGGACTCACAGCACTTAAACCTTGGGGGTTGAATTATTTGCTTTGCACACATATATGGAAACAAAATATAGTAGAAGTTCTTATTCTCTGTAACCTAAAACTGTTTTCAGGTATTAGTATTTGCTCCTAGTATTTAAAGGTAAAATCAACATTAAGCAAAAGAGATACAGTAGCAAAAATGCAAAAGCTGGACAGAACTAAACTGAAACTTCTGTAATCTGCAAGCCACACATATACACGGAATTATACCTTGTCAAAACTGATACAGTTGAACTGAACTTAATGGCTTAAGAAGCACTAACAGAGCGTGTACGTACCTACGGCCCTTCAGCATCATGTGCGCTAACAGAGCTTATATGTCCCTGCGTCCCTTCGGCATCATGCGCGCAAACAGAAGCACTAACAGCGCGTACGTCCCTCATTGGTGCAGCACGCATGTGTACGGCATCAAGCGCGACGCGTGCTGCACCAATGAGGGACGTACGCGCTGTTAGTGCTTCTGTTTGCGCGCATGATGCCGAAGGGACGCAGGGACATATAAGCTCTGTTAGCGCACATGATGCTGAAGGGCCGTAGGTACGTACACGCTCTGTTAGTGCTTTTATCGAACCAATGGGCCACGCATCATGCCTCGGCACGCCACAATGGGCCACGCATTCAATGAAACACGTGCGTCGACACGAGTGCATTGCATCTGTGAGAATCCATATCCATATACTCGAGTATAAGCCGAGGGTTACTTTTTCAGCACATTTTTGGTGCTGAAAAACTCGGCTTATACTCGAGTATATACGGTACTTCAACATGTGCTTCTTGCACTGTTACTCTCAATAACACTTGGTCTGTCCTGCCTCATGTCATGATTTTCACATTGGGAAACCCTGGACCTATCACCACCTCAAAACCAAGCCACAGCTTCAGGGTTTGCACGGTGGCCTGTGTCAATCACTTCAAAAATGAGTACCCAAGAGCCCAAGACTTCATATATGAGAGTAAACTCCCTGCAAGCAACCCTCTCTACACAGTGCTGTTTTAAACTTGATTTCTGGATTACAAGAACTGAAGCAACTGAAGCACAAATTGTCCTGGTTATTGCCCTGTACTCAACATTTTAAGCATTTCATCAAAATTTAAAGCAGATCAGTTAAAGCATTGCAGCAGAAATAGTTAAACTTTCCTCACAGCATTTATCTGCCATGCTTGCGTTGCCCCAGAAAAGCTCAAATTTTACTTTTCTGTGTGTGATTCATTGTAATCTAAACTATTTTTTTCCAGCAAAAGTAACAAATCGCTGACTTCTAACATGTAATTATCTCCCTGTGAAAGAGAACATGGTGAGGTGTGAAAGTGGTCATTTTTTATCTCTTGTACAGTATGTTCTTGATAAACGGACCAATCCCTATGTAGGGCATAGCTGCTATATTTTTCTTTCTCTTCCAAGCCTTACTTTGTATGATAAATATTGCTGGACCTTAGTAAATATTTTATCTGCAAGACAAAGAAAAGTGTTTTTGACTAGGGTATAATTTTTTATTCCTTGTGCCTCTTAAATTCATGTTTGTGCTCTAACAATAAAACAGTAATTTAAGGGTACAGTATATGTTGAAGATATTTTACATAAATAAATGTACACATTTCTGTGAATTATGTGAGATAAATATATATCACAACATCTATTTCAGCAGATTAATTATTAGTTTAATTTTCTTTTTGATGTTTGATTAAAAAATAGAATGCATTTCTCCAAAGATCATTCACAAGTTTGTCAGATTAATAACCTGCTATGGCAACTTGCCCTTTACTCCAGAAACATTCATACTGGGGACATATCTTTTTAATTTAATTATTTAATTTCTACCCATTAAAAAACAACAAACATACCAGTCATTTAAAGGCTTCAGCAATAGGTTGTAAAGCAACAAATTGTTTATTTACGGTCACAAATAAATTAGCCATGCTAATGAAATACTATTTCCAGCATTTCCACCGTTTGCATGGTTTCTATGGTGACACTCACTTATATCAGTGCAGGCTGATGTCAGTCACTGGTGGATTCCATGATATTTTCTGATGTATTTAAAACGTATTCATGGGTGGGGAAAATCTTAGGTATGTACAGGGTAGGATTCAAAGTACAAAATCCATGGCAAATTGCACCTATTTTTGTAATTATGAATAAACCAATATATATTGTGACTATTTGCACAAAAGAGTTTCACTCAGGGTGCTAATATAGCTGACCTGTCACTATAGTAAGGCCCTCTTAAACCAAGGGTGAAGTTTGCAAACTTGAAGGGTACAGAAACACAACGTTCAAAATTAGGCCTCCCTTTTCCTTGAAGGCATAACATCAACCATTCATTCCAAAAAGCACAAGTAATTGTTATATATTAACCCAAATGGGTGCCCTAAGCAGAAATTTACTTTTGTGCCCCCTCCCCCAAATATTACGGAAGTAAAAATAAAATAATAAAAAAAACACCTACTATAGGGGCCAAAATAGAACTTTATTCGTATAAAAGTAAATACATAAATACAGAGCTCACAATCAGCAAGACAATGTAAATGCCCGCAGCTGACACAGTGCCTATTTCCTATGTAAGGGCCCCTCAATAGACAGTTCCATTTGTAAGGGCCCCACCATGATCAGCTGATCTGCCGGCGTTACCTGGGCTCAGTACGGGGGGTTCCGCTCCTGCCTTCCATTGGGGCTCTGTTCCTGCCGCTGCCGCCGGGCACTATCTGGAGAGCTTGTTATTCGTTTCTTGGGGTGAGTAGTTCTCATTGGTGGAGGCATTGTTGTCCTTAGCCAATAGAATGCGGCATATAACCCAGCCCCCGGAGAGAGAGCGCTGATTGGCTACTGGTACTGCCTGCCACCGGTAAACAAGACGATATCCCATAATGTGTACTGCGCTCCTTGTTAACCCTTTCCCTGCCGCCGGCCTCTGCCTTATTAACTCCTATAAAAATGATTTTTTTGAGCAGCTGGGATGGTGCCCCCCTGGGAGTTGGTGCCCTACGCAGACTGCGTACTCTGCATATAGGGAGCGGCGACGGTACTGAGTATACCTCTGTAAAGGGTTTGGAAGATCAATATTTCGAACATTTAGGTTGCAAAAAATGCCAGTCAAGTAAACACTAACACAATAAGCGTGTTTCTGTAAAATTTTTAGCTGATACGTTTAAGAATCAGTAAATTGACGGGGGCGCCTTGGTCATTCCCTAAACTACAGCATAAAGAGTCCCAAGCTAATAAGTACCTACAATTAAGAGATCTCTTAGGCCATATGTTCAACAAAGAAGCATCACTACTGGCACTACATTTGAAACACTAAATCATGATGCATTGATACAATATGCCAGATAGAGTGTATGCCTTTTTCTCTAACCACCCTTCACGCTAGTGGAGAGCATGTCAAGTGATAGGAACTTTGGAAAATATTTTATGGAAATGCCATGTGATACAGTCCTTCTGGGAGGACATAGAGTTGCTGTCTCAATTAGCATGCCAACTACAAAAAGATTCCCTAATTTTCTTCATGGGCATGGGCTTTAGTAAACCAACTTTTAATGGCTGCCTAGCTTGCACTTCTTAGTGGAAATGAGTAACTCCCCAAAGACTCCATAAGAAGTTTGAGTCCAGAACAGCCCATGTCCAAAATAAAACGCCCCACACTAGGAATATGGGCCATGTAGGAACTTAAGGGCTTGCGATGACCTACAACTGTGCTGTCCAACTGGCGGCCCCCCTCTGTGTGGCCTTCCACCTGTCTGACTGCTTTGATAGTTTACCTTTGTGTAAGCTTTAATTGGTATCAGTACTGGCCCCCTGCATGGTTAACACCTCAGATTCAGGCTGTTAACACCCTGCATTGTTTAAAAATGTAATCCCCTGTGTTGTTCACACCTTTTAATCTCTGCATTGTTCACCCCCTGCATTGTTCACACCTCAGGCTCAGACTGTAATCACCCACATTGTTTCCCTGTTCACACCTCAGAGTATGGCACACACAGGCAGGGTAGGACAGGCAGAGTATGGCACACACAGGCAGGGTAGGGAAGGCAGAGTATGGCACACACAGGCAGGGTAGGGAAGGCAGAGTATGGCACACACAGGCAGGGTGGGGCAGGCAGAGTATGGCACACACAGGCAGGGTAGGGCAGGCAGTGTATGGCACACACAGGTAGGGTAGGGAAGGCAGAGTATGGCAGGTTTTTGCTGTACTACCACCATTAATATGGCTATGGTCATGCAATAACATGGGTGTGGTGTCAAGTGGGTGTGGTTTTAAAATGGGGAGTGGTCAAAACTAGCTTCCATTATTGGCCCTCCACCATGGAGGCTGGAAAATTTCCAGCCCTCGTTGCCACAGAAGTTGGACAGCACTGACCTACAATATGACTATACATATTTGTGCCTAGTATCCTATGGACTTTGCTTTGCAACCCTTGAGTCCCACAAGGTTAATACACGAACTGATGCACATTTAATTGCTGAAGATATGTGTTTATCATGTTTAAATTCTTATTAAAATCTAAGTTACAAAAAAAGAATCAGTAAATTTATGCTACACGTACAAATTCTGACTAAATTAAAAAATGGCCTGTTTTGAATATGACTTTGCCTTAGAAAAGGACAGTCTTTTGTAAAACTGACTGAGACCACATTGATTCCTTTCCTCTGGTTTTATTGCCTAATTGGTTTAATAGGAAGATTAATACTGCATGACTTAGTTACAAATTACAATATCAGTGTCCTTTTTGTCAAATGGCTGTCATCATATTACACTTTAAAGTCAATGCAAGGACAATATGATTTCAATCAGTACAATAGCAAAATGAAGAAAGGTAAGACTATGAAAAAGTTGTTTACTAAATACATCTAAACCCATCCCTTTGTCCTTTACATTACTGCACCACCCAACTTGAAACATTTCAAAAACTTTGTTCTATTCATGGGTCCTTTTAGATGTGTTAACCATGGAGTCTTGGCGTAAATCATGTGCATTTGGGACTGAACTAAGTACAAACTGTAAAGGAATATAGTAAATGTTCTATAATACAAAAACTATTTATTTAGAAATCTTACGTCTGACCTAATTTTTCTACACTAGAACTATATATACTGTACATATATATATTTACTCTATTGCTTTAGAAAATTGGTAATTTTATTATGTCTAAAGACGATTTATAGGTCAGCATTATAGCATTATATAAAACTTCTAACGTCTATTTCTTTTCAGAAATTGCAATTATACAGTGTATAAAATGTCATAGTTAGAGAATATTTCATTTAAATTATTTTGCTTCAATTGGCATAGCTAACTAAATAATAATAATAACAACTTGAATTTGAAATATATGTGATGCAAAGTCTTTATTTCTAGGTAACACTACCCAACACAACAGATCTTTTATGATTAACCCTAAACCTATAGTGAAAATGTGATCCATTATGATCAGAGTACATAAACATGACATTTTATATTTGTTATATTAATTGTTATTCTGTAGTATGATACCATTCTTTAAAGGGGAACTCCAGTTTCTGATCCAAAATATATTTAGTTATAGAGACTCATGCAACACAGAAACCCCTAATTTACCTATCACTGTAATCTGTTCCTAAAAAAAGTATGAATAAATCCAGTTTTTATATGCTGAAATCCAGCTGCAAAACAGTTCTTCACTTTCTGCATCTTTCAAAATCTTGGCAGGGAAGGAGGGACTAAAACCTCTCCACTGCTTACAAACAGCTTGCAGGAAGTACATAACCCACAATGCACTGCACTGTGATGTTCCTTTCCTTATTGACGTCATATGTGCAGAGAATTGTGGGATTTGGAGGATGCAGAGTGAAGGCAGGCTAAGGACAGTCAACTACTGTTACATTTTTTGAGTCTCAAAAGTAGTCAGCCAGATCAGCAGGAGAACAGTGGGTGGGGCTTAGGGAACTGTTCCAAACCATTTGCCTAATTTAAAAATCATGAAGAGGCAGCATATGTTTTAACTAGTTTATATTGCATAGTTGATTCAAATTATGTTTACTTTTTAAAAAGCTTAAGTTGTGCTTGGGTAGAGTTGCCCTTTAAATGCTTGTACGTTTGATGCCATTTTCAACTGTATGCAAGTTTTTGTACAAAAACAAAAAAAATTATGATAAATTACGACATTTTAAACACATAAAGAAAATAGTTCAGCTTTAAAGATAGCAAAGGGTATGGACTCTATATATATATATATTTCTTTGTATGCAACATAGTTTTATAATGGAACAAATATGGTGAAAAAATAATTCTGTGGAAACAGACATGGAGAAATTCTTTCTTGAGCTACTTGGTTTATTTCATGTGACATCCAACTAAATAGTAATGGAACTTAGGTATGCCATTGCATTCTAATCTAATCAAGTGAGGTTCTAACTACGAACTGGAAGGACTCTTCATGCTGCTCTGTTTAAGGTGAATAAATTGTACTTGACAGTGTAGCGTTGGCAAATTACTAAAACAGATGCTATATGTGTTAGCAGCAAGTCCTGTTCCTGGGGAAACTGGAAGAGTAAATATTGTAAAATAATGCACACAAGTTAATGAACACACATAATACACAATATAATCATGATCTCAGCCCCTGAATTGTTGGAATATTCATATACTACATATAATTATCAGTTATGACTGAATCCATCCCAAAAAAATTGCAAAATTGCGGAAAAATTTGCTAAACAGCAAAAACTTCAATGACAACATTTTGCCACAGTGTTGCAGCAAATCCATGCCTTGTGAAAAATGTGTTCAGATTCTCCTCGTCTGTCTAAAAATGTCTATTTGGAATTATGCCCACCTCTGATCCTGTACTCGTTGGCAGTATAATGGAAGTAAAATAAATAAAATAGTATTTGAAAAACAGATAAAGTACTCGTAAATTAACTTTTATATATTGTATTGTAACATTTACAGAACTGGAAGCAGAGGAATGGTGCAAATTTCTCTGTGTGGAATGTTTAGGAACCAGAATTAATGATATAAGCCTTGGGGAACCCGACCTTCTTGCAGCTGGAGTACAGAGGGAGCAAAATGGTGAGTTGTTTATCTTAACATTTAGCATTAATATACCAGCTAAGGAGCCTGTGCTCATGTGCATGAATATGAATAATACAATTGCCTTCTACGATAAAGTGAGCAAATACCTAGTCCTTGAGATTACAGTGAATGTGATTTTTCTGCTAAAGCAACTAGTATAGCATAGAAGGTTACTGAGAAAATTCAAGAAAAATGACCTGGAACAAACAATTTGTCCATGATTAGTGAAATCACTGGTGAACAAATTATAGAGTTGTGATGAACGGAACATTTTCTAGTTGTACAAATGTTACTAGTGGAGTACTCTAGAGTTTTTTCCTTGGTTGACCCCATTTTATCCTAATCTTGCAATTGCAATTGATAGTAAGTGTGCAAAATAATAGATTATATGCAATGTGTCTTATTGGTACTTGAATGAAGTGAGGACTGGGCAGCTAAATGGTACAACTTTGTATAAATATAATAAATACAGTTCTTATGACATACATATTCTCATAAATTTCATGCAAAATGCAGCCATAAACGACTATTGAGAAACGATAAGGCCCCTTGGAGCAGCCATGAACCTATAATCCAAAAAGGCTCTCTATTAACAATAATTCTACACCAATTGCCTAATCTGGTTCAGTTAAGTCAAAAGATGAGAGGAGTGTGAATGAATAGTGCTTCTAAAAAGCAATGCCAGTTTTACACTCAACAAAAGCTGAACAATGGTTACCCATCATCTCCATGAGGGTACTTTGTATTTTCCCACAAAGGTAAGCACTATGGTAATAATATAGACTACATGTGTACTAGTGCAGTGTTTCATTTTTATATTTATACCAGTGTGAGTGTCTATAAGATCCTCCAGTCACCATGTTGTGACAAGAAGCACATCCTGAGCATTTAAAACACCAACAAATTATTATTATTTTTTATTTAACACTATATAGTATCAGAGGGCATTAATATATTATATGGCACCCTCTTTTTTAACCTCACATAGTCTTTCTATGCACTGATGTTATAACTCTTATTTACAATGTCTCGTATTACACCTGAAGCAGTAGTGAACTAAAAATATTAGTCTCCCATTTATTTTCATTCTGGTTAGTAGCATTATCAACTGATCCTTTAGCATGTATAAGGGATTGTTCTAATACTTTAAGTTTGTAGCCCCTTTGAAGGAATCTATCTGTCTCTGCAATTTACAGGTGCTACTGTTATCTCTTAGGGTTTGTAAATAATGGGAATATGGTACACTATTTTTGGAATATGAAAACTTATATAATGTAAAAGTATTTTGACCTGTTAGTTTCGGGGAAAATCTATATCCCAATCTATAACCACATCTGAAAACATTTACATCTAGAAATTGTACCTCATCACTGCCTTTATTTAGAGAAAACCTTACAGGGGTGAATAATGAATTCAAAGACATTACTATGTAATCCACATTGCTCATTGTCTTGTCAATTAAAAATATGTCATCTATGTAGCGACAATAACAATCACTTTATTTTGGTAAAATTGAGTCATTTTCATTTTGATAAACCAACATAAAACAATTGGCATAGGCAGGGGCCATGGCTGCTCCCATGACTGTTCCTTCCTTCTGTTAATAGAAGGAATTCTCAAATCTGAAATAGTTAAATTTAAGT
The DNA here is from genome assembly GCF_000004195.4 of Xenopus tropicalis. Classification (NCBI taxonomy): domain Eukaryota; kingdom Metazoa; phylum Chordata; class Amphibia; order Anura; family Pipidae; genus Xenopus; species Xenopus tropicalis. The sequence continues at coordinate 101,500,442 of NC_030682.2, read as the reverse complement.
TTTAGTTTAAAAAGCTCATACATAAAGTCAGTTGAGAGTTCATCATAGCAAGTGTAGGCTTACAGAATACTGTATACTGCCCTTATATCCTCAGCATGGGCAATTATGGTGTGTAACTTATTCATGTCTAGGCTTGCTAAGATCACATTTTCATCAGGTAATGTTAAACCATTAGGAGTACCATGTAAATAATAAGATCCTGTAGGAAAAAATCAATAAACATTCTACAGGGATAAAAGAAACAATTTGATGCTCTGGGTGCAATTTGTATACTCCTTAGGCAGGCAATACAATACAGGGCATACTGGAAACTTGGACAATAAAAATGTGTGTAATCCCTTCATTTTGTAAAACATACCCCAGTGTGCGTATGAGTGTATATATATATATCATGTAACACCGCACAGGTCTTTAGACAGTGATAGTGATATTGTATACTGTGATATAAAATCAAGACAGAAACAATGTATCAAGCAGGAGTACAAGGTTAGGCTTAAATGCTAATGTAAATCATAGTTAAACAAGTGAATTCCTTGGTAAGAGGACACAGCATATAAAGAACTGTGGGCAGAAATTGCTACGGTGCTCTGTTGTATTGGGGAAGGCCACTTAGACCAGTGGTGTGGGAACATTGGTGAGGCAAAGCAAGTTGGTAACCTGAGGCAGCTATGTATTATTGTATTACAGTATATCATATTCTTTTAAGGGAGAGATTACAGTGATGGGTATATTGAAGGTTTCTGTTTTGTGTGGGGCTCTTTAACAAATTTTTGCTAGGCAGCGGAGTTTCCCTTTAAGGTCCCCTATGGTCTTTTTCTGTTCTAAATAGACCAAAAGAAATGTCCCACTCTGCGGTAAATAAACAGAACAGCTTTATACATATGGATTCTGCACTCTTCTGCCGTTAAAGTTGGCATTTTATTGTTACATTGAGCCAAAAGATGAAAGGGCACCAATAATAATCTGTATAGTCAGGTTTCTACTGCTTTATCTTGCTTATAATGAAAAGTGGAATGAATTGAACATTAATTATTGCCACAAAACTCTTACACAATGTATTAACTACACTCTGAGAGCTGTTCCATTTCTTCTTCATCTATTCTCTGTTAGAGCAACCTTGATAGAAGTACTGCCTAGATAGAAATAAATGTGGAATAGTTTCAGATGCAGACACTAGATACAGTAAAGGGAGTGTAAGAGTGTTCATTGTGAGATACAGAACAATAAAATATATGGATCATGAAATAACTTTTCTCATTGAAAATGCAGCTGCCTCCTCCTTTCCCAGGCTTTTATTTCTACATTAAGGAGCACTTCAGTAATCTGTTAAATTATTTCTTATGCGTTCATATTATTTATATTTTGGAATCACAGCAGCAGTGTATAATTCAATCTTAGCACTGAATAGACAGTCCTCCATCTAGTATAAGTAGCTGCACCCTTCCATTTGTGTCTGTAAGTTACTTGTACATTTAATAGGCTTATTTATTAATTGCTTGCTTATTTATTAATATGGAAAATGAAAAAAAAAACTTGAATACATCAAATTCAATCTCAGATTGAAAATATGGCTTGACTTTGCCTAGGACAACTCCCATTGACTTCTACATAAACTCTCAAGCTTTTAGATGCCAAAAACAAATGGTATATAAAATACCAGAACTCAGTGCTCCCAGTGGAAAATCCAGGAAGAGCGAAACACTTCCGTGCTGTTTTGAAAACCAAATCGATGTGCAGCTCCCTCTTTAGCCAACCCCTTTGATTGGGTCTCAGAAGTGTAGACAAATGTAGTGATGGAAGCGCATGAAAGAAAAAAGAAAAAATATATAGTGCAATACGTATATGAAGTGACCCGCAGTGCAAAATAAAGAAAGTGAATCCACTCCCACTTGTACTGTCACTCTATCAGCTTACCAGATGGTAGTGAATAAGGTCCAAACATAAATGGGATAGCTTTTGCTTCGGCTGCCACTGCAGCCTTTTTCAAAGACAAAGTGAAACAGTGAGAGTGCACTAATAAACCCAAAATGGCGCGAAAATGGTGACGTCACACAGTTAAAAATACAAGTAAAATACATTGTATACACATCAAAGTAAATCTGTGCAAACAACTAAGTTGCACTAGAACAAACAGGTAGGGATCATAAAAGTAAGAATCCACAGTCAGTGAGTAAAGTATAGTATATTGTATTAGTGTGTATATTGAATATATATATATATATATATATATATATATATATATATGCACTGCAGTTCATTTGAAAGGGTTAAAAAAAGACTTTTGTCAATCCAAATTAACTATGTGACTATGTGTCATAGCTCTCAGGTTTGCAATTTAATTTGGGGTAATTATTGTAGAAATTGTGAAATCCATATGGACGATGAATAGTAGAGAGGGCATAAAGAGAACAATAATCAATAAAAAATAATTCCAATAAAAAGTGAAGCTTGCAAGTTAATCTGTTCTTTGGATAGTGAGGGTCAGTCACCTCAAAAACAAAGCAGGTAAAATGTTCAGTTACAGCCTTGAAACAGGCAGTACATGAATGCTAATAAATACAAAACCCATACAAAATAAATAATGAAGATTAATTAAAAGATGGTTTATCTTTAACATACCAAAAGTTAATATAAAGATGAACCTGCCAGTTATTACTTAGCACCTGTATGTTTGTGTATCAATATTTTCCTTGCATTCTTGTTTTCCTCATCCCCTATTTGTTATAGAACTAAAACTCCTAGAAATCAGCAACAGCTACAGGCTGCCATTTTGGATTATAATAAAATGGCCTTGGCATAGGATGTTTTAGTTCTAAACCCAGCACCACTAAGAACAGCCTTGAGCCAAGCACTAAGCAATGTTTCCCATAGGGCTTTAATTTCTCACCCTAATGATATAATTTAGCTTGCACAGCCTGTCACTAGCCAAATGGTGTCTTGTATCTCCTTATTGTAAATCGTAATCCTGTACCCAGCAGATTCAGACAGATGTTCTGGTAATGTTTTTTTCAGGTTGTTTTCTTCTTCTATAGCTTTTACTCTGCCCAGTGTTAACAACCTCATACTCATTTACACAAATACTAAGTTTCTTTTTCCATTTGCATTTATTCAGCAGCCCTGTCATCTAAGTGAATGATATAACCAATGGCAACCATAAAGCAATTTCACTTTCATATTCATCCCCCACTAATATTGATTATTCTGTCTGCCATTGCAAATGTTTCCCTGGAGTCTGCTTTATAATCATCATTTTGCAGATTTGGAATGTAATTAAATTTAAGGCCAGAAAATATTGGACTCTTTTAGTCTCCTGTAGCATCAGTCTTTACAATCACATTTCAAATGAGGAGAAATGAAATGCTTTCTGAATTCTTGCATTCTTAATGTGCTACAAACATTTTCCCATCCTTGTGTCTTTTGTTGGTAACTATTTTAGTAGCATTTTACATATTCTCTTATGGAATCCTGCTACGTTCCAATACTACTTAATACTTTGGTGTATTTTAAATTAACTGATGAATGTGATATAACTTCTAGTTATTTATGTATATTTAATATGAATCAGTATTTATAATATAAAGTGGTAAGTTGCAGACTTTAAAGAACATGTATACATGTATACACCCCACAAAAAATGTAATCAGTGAACAGATCCCCTTAATCACCTGGGATTCCTCCTCTAACTCACTCAGCCTACTCCCAGGCATTGACTTTGACTTTTGGCTAACTGAGCATGCTCAGTTCTTCTCAACTCAGGTAACCAAACACACCTAGGGGCACATTTACTAATCCACAAACGTCCTAAAAACGCCCAAATGCGTTTTTTTTTCGTAATGATCGGTATTTCGTGACTTTTTCATGAATTGTTGCAAATTTTTCGAGCGCTCAACACAAAAAAGTAATGGCTATGCAAAAGTCGCGACAATTCACGAAAGTCATAATGGCTATGAAAAGTCGCGACAATTCACAAAAGTCATAATGGCTATGAAAAGTCGTGACAATTCACGAAAGTCATAATGGCTATGAAAAAGTCGCAACAATTCACGAAAGTCATAATGGCTATGAAAAAGTTGCGACAATTCACGAAATTTGTAATGGCTATGAAAAAGTTGCGACAATTCACGAAAGTCGTAACGGTTACGAAAAACCGTTTTTCTCATTCGGATTCGTGGATTAGTAAATTAGCCCCCTAGTCTAGCAGCCAATGAAGAGATGGCACTGCTGGTTTTCATAGAGACTGCTATAGCTTTGCACTCTGATGGAGAACGTTTGTTTCTCCTAACCTCCTCTCCTGAGCTCAGCTAAACCATTACAGGGCAAAATCCAAGCAGGACTTTTTTTTTTATCAAAGTATGTTCTGCTTGTGTTGTTTGCAGATGTAAATGTCACTGATTATGTGTGTAAGGTAAAATGGATGCCTGGTGAAAGCTTAGGAAAATGTGATGGTGCTGGCGAAGACGGGATATATGCAATACCAATTAGGTGGGTTGGGTAGGGGAGATGTGCCAAACTTATATACATGGTAGGAAAATGTAGGGTTTCATATCCATATCCTATAAGGCACATCTAGTTTAAGTGTGAAAAATTGTTTTGTTTTTTTTTAGTTTTTGTATTCTTTTCATTTTCGTCATTTTAATGAATTCATGCTTTAGACTCTCTAAATCAGGGGAAACTAGTTTTCTAGTAGCATATATAGAATGATGCCATTCAATTTTGCTTGCATAATTATGCTGGATATTTGAGGGCAGAGAACATTCATGGTTAAGTGATATTCTGCAACCAATATCTGGTAATGCCTCTGAGGTTCCTGTGTTCCACTGGTAGATAAGGTACCAGTTTAATTTGCCATCTAAAAGCTCGTGAGTTTATATAGAAGTTGATGGGAGTTGTCCCAGGCAAATTCAGGTCATATTTTTAATTTGAGATATTTGAGTTTATGAAAATTCCAGATATTCAAGTTTTTTTATTTGGAAGAGTTTTCCTTATTAATAAATAAATGAGCATTTGAAATGCAAGTTTATTCGATTTAGAAGAACAAACTCGAAATTTGATAAATAAGCTCATTAATCTTACATCCTCATTAACGAAACTAACAGTTTTTATTCATAAACTTTCTGTTAACATCAAAACATAATATCAAACCTGTTATTTTCTCGTCTCCTAGAACGGTTCAATGTATATCTCATGCCAACACCAAATTTAGACATCTACGGGGAATGCACAATGCAGATCACACATGAGAATATCTATCTGTGGGACATTCACAATGCAAAAGTCAAGCTAGTCATGTGGCCTCTAAGTTCTTTAAGGAGATACGGCAGGGATTCTACATGGTTTACATTTGAATCTGGGAGGTAAGTACTGCTTAGCTATGATTTATTTAAAGACACTGTTTTGTTTTTTATTATATTGGGATACAGTATTAGCTTGCAAAACAGTTACATGTTCTGTGCTTTAACACGACTCTACATATTACAAATATATCCAGAAATATTAGGCGTATCGGGATCTATTTAATTAACATATATGTACCTTCTCCTGAATTAACTTAACAACTTGTTGTCAAGTACCATGTATAATTTATCATTAATAATATATGTCTCTTAACAAGTGACACAATGCATGCAGTTGCACTTGCACTTATAAATGATATCAAAATGACAGGGAAAACTGGATTGATGTAGATAGGCTGGAGTCTATATAGTGGCTAATGCTGGTAGGCGGTGCCAAAGACAGTCTGCTTATTTGGCAAGAGCTAGTAATCACATATGATTAAGCAGGCAAAGGAACCACTCCAATAACTGGTAAAAGGCAGGGCAGGCAGCAGACAAGTAGTGGCCAATAACCAGGCTGAGGTCTAGGAAGGCAACAGGTCAGCAGTCAGAATACAGTAAATCCACAGAAATCAGTCAATGAACAGGGACAATGCCAAACAGGAATCAAGGTAACTCAGAAACTAAACAATTCGTAAATGGCTAAGAAGCTTAATGGCCAAGAAACTGGCAGTTGCAAGGGTCAGGAATATAAATGCCCTTAATTAGACAACATCAAGCAGCTGGTGTAAGCTAGGAGGTGGAGACAGCAGAGTCAGTAAAAAGAAGGTTATCAAAGCTGAATGGATCCTGATAATAACATCTGCACATGATTAATTAGGCACACACAGCCTGCAGTGGGTACACTGGAACAACCACCAGCCTGTATGTGGTAGCAGCTCCAGAGTTCCTCTGTGTTACTACATGGCACTTAGGAGGTGGCGGGAGGAACACTCTGGCACTGCGCACGTGTTTGGAGCAAGTACTTTAAATGAATGGCATCAATGCGCACAACGTGCGTGAGGGCAACTACAATTGCTGCCGTACATGAGACCTACTCATTTTTTTAATTATAGTGCTAATTTGTATTGCTCATCTTTATATTCAGGCTCTCTTCTATTTGAATTCCATTCTGACATCCTAGTTGTTCTAGTTGCTTTTATGGCAGAATTCATATGTCCAAAACTCACATTTTAGAGATGTTCATGTAGACGTCAATGGGAATTGTATTAGCAAAATTCAAGCTATTTTTCATTTTGGGTTTTCGACATTAATATGAACTTTGGCAGACTTAATAAAAATGCATGTGATTTCACTGGGTTTTAGTTGTTTTTTTACATTTTATGTGATTGAGTGTTTGAAATGTGAGTGTTTTTTTTATAAATAAGCACACATACAATCTTTTTTGAACTCCAAAAAAAAAAAATGTATTTGTCAGTGTAATTATTTAAGGGAAAAACATTTGTTTAATTTATTGCTCTCTAGTCTACTGCAGCTTTACTTAATTAATATAGCTGTTCCTTTAATGTAAATAATATTTGATTTTAATTGTAGTATATTTTTTTTTAAGTATATTTTTTTATGATTTATTAGATAGATTTACATTTCCATCTACATATAGAAATCACATATGGAATACACTGGGCTCCAACTAGGCCAGCACTTAGGGCTCACCCAGCAGCAACCAGCACTTAGGGCTCACCCAGCAGCAACCAGCACTTAGGGCTCACCCAGCAGCAACCAGCACTTAGGGCTCACCCAGCAGTAATCAGCACTTAGGGCTCACCCAGCAGTAATCAGCACTTAGGGCTCACCCAGCAGCAACCAGCACTTAGGGCTCACCCAGCAGCAACCAGCACTTAGGGCTCACCCAGCAACAGCCAGCACTTAGGGCTCACCCAGCAGCAGCCAGCACTTAGGGCTCACCCAGCAACAGCCAGCACTTAGGGCTCACCCAGCAGCAGCCAGCACTTAGGGCTCACCCAGCAGCAGCCAGCACTTAGGGCTCACCCAGCAGCAACCAGCACTTAGGGCTCACCCAGCAGCAACCAGCACTTAGGGCTCACCCAGCAGCAACCAGCACTTAGGGCTCACCCAGCAACAGCCAACACTTAGGGCTCACCCAGCAGCAACCAGCACTTAGGGCTCACCCAGCAGCAACCAGCACTTAGGGCTCACCCAGCAGCAACCAGCACTTAGGGCTCACCCAGCAGCAACCAGCACTTAGGGCCCACCCTCAGCATATTAAAATATATTTCTAAATACTACATGGCAAAGAAAAACTCAGATATAAACATTTACAACAAATGAGTGACTGTTCCCAGGTCCGGATTTGTGGCGAGGCCACAAAGGCCCTGGCCTAGGGCGGCACAATTTTAGGGGCGGCATGCGGCCCTGCCACAACGAAATTTTAACATTTAATGGCCATACATAGCAATGGGGACTTCTCCCCACTGCTATGTATAGGAGTTTAAATGGGCACGCATGCGCACTTGCGTTGGCGCAGCGCGTCAGGGAGGTTTGTTTGCGCATGCGCGCCGGGGAGAGGGGGGGAGGCAGCCTCAGGGCAGGTGGATTTGAAATCCAGCTCTGACTGTTCCATATAACAACTATTAGTTCTATACATTTGCTTAAAATATAAATTTACTATTCTATTATTTAATATTGCTAATATTTAAGTTACATGCAAATAATGTTTTAAGTAAGTAGAATTCTGTGGAACATATATGGTGCCACACAAACTTTAGGGCTGGTTCACTAAAGTGCGTTAATTTTTATCGCATGCTTTTTTGCGTTTAAATAGACGCGAAAATTAACGCGCGATTCACTACAGTATTACCGCATGCGTTAAGTTGCACATCGCATGCGTTAATTTGCGCGCCGAAATAACACTAGCGCATGATTCACAAATATTTACACGCGCTAAATATCGCATTTGTCTGTGCGAAAATTAACACCTACTTGGGCCAGGCGGTAATTATAGAAAATTACAGTTCATGAGCTTTTGGCAACACAATATGGACTTTGCAGTGGGATTTATTCAAGTCTGTGTTGGCCCTAGAGTGATGTAGCCTCCAGTTTGCAGGGAAATGGTCATTTTCAGTACATTAATTTTCCGCAAGTATTGGCATGAATGGCTAACATGGCGTGTGTTTATTCGCACGCCATGCGGCTACTATTTATATGCGGCTACTATTTATATGCTACTATTTATATGCGGCTACTATTTATACATGGCGACTATACGCGGGCGTTGATTAGCGCATGTACCGCATGTACTGCACGAAAATAGTCTTTGCGACTAAAATAACGCATGCAGTATCGCGCGTAAATTAACGCAAGTATGCTTTCAGTGAATCGTGCGTTAAGTCATGATTAAACCGTGGTAAAAATAGGCCCACCGCGAAAATGCAAAGTTCCTGGTGTGTCCACTTATTAGGGCAATTTATGGCTGCAAAGAATATATGAAATAACAAAAGAAGATATGGCTAGTATTAGACTGATAATTACCAATTGTCTGGTTTTCAAAGGCGGTTTAGGAAAATGTAGCTGAAGCCCCAAGGGGACTGCATTTTAATAGGCCAGTCATGTACCCAATTTCCTTCCACACGTATCAACGCCAAGAAGTGACAGATGTTGATCTTTGAAAGATGTTCACATTATATCAAAGTATAGTCATTCAACAAAGAAACAGGGGTCATTAAAACAAACATATATAAGATTAGCTGTTACTTTTTCTTTTCATCTGCAGAAAAACTATAATTAAACTTGTCACCGTAAAAATGTTCCTTCTACTTAAAATCCATTTGGTGGATGAAACCATATTATCAGGGGTAGTTATTGAACCATGAAAGTTGCTGACTTTGAAATAAGTGCTGAGACACAGTTCTTTGAAATCCTTCCTCTTCTGTGACCCAAGGTTGATATATTAATTTTTTCAATAGAAGATACACAGATGCTAGGGTTATTTGAAGCTAAAAGCATAGCCATAGCTGCAGGCAATACATCTGACAAATATCAGTCATTCCTCTGCCATTCTCTTGTTATTGGTGAGAAGTGTCGTAGTCAATTAACCTATATTGTATAAAAATCAACTACTTCTTTCCTTGTTAATGCATATTATAATCAGTTATAATATAACTGATGCATATTATAATCAGGGTTGCATGAATGTCATTGGAAGAGTCCTTTTAAACATGCTTGTTTCTTTAATGTATTAATTTTTCATAATGTTTTATTTCCCATGGTATTGGACCAATTTATTGCCTGTGAAAATGCTTTCATTGGGTTTTAGCTTGCAAATTCCTTAACAACCACAGATAAATCCAGTAATAAATTGGGATGTGGGAGTTGATAATAGTAGTATTTCAGTTGAAATGGGATTATTTTATTAATTTCAGAATTCATTAGTATGGGAGATATCTATAAAATCTTAATGATTCTTTACATAGGACAGTTATAAAATCCTTCATCCAGAAACCTGTTATCCAGGCAGCTCTAAATTATGGGATGGCCATTTGCTATAAAGTCCATATTAAGCAAATAATTATATATTTTTTTAAAAGATTTCCTTTTTTTCTGTAATAATAAAACAGTAACTTGTACTTGATTGTAACTATGCTGCATGAATCCATAATTGATCCTAACTATGCTGCATGAATCCATATTAGTGACAAAAACATATTATAGGGCTGGCTATAGTTGCTCATGAGCAACACTCAGTTTAAAAAAATTGTGATGAGCCACACAAGCATTAAAAGAGTTATTTGGGGATGACAATAAGGGCTCCATTGTCTATGTGGTAGCCCCATGTGGACTGCTGGCCTGCAGGAGACTATGCTTGGGGTAAATCTGTGTCTCTGTGCTTCCAAAACTTGCCTCCAAGCCAGAAATGTAAAAATGGCACCTACTTTGAAGTCACTGGGAGCAACATCAAAGGGGTGATGAGCAACATGTTAGTCACGAACCATGGTTGGAGGTCACTGCTTACAGAGTTTGTCATTGTCAATAGCTTTCTATGGGATGTTGAAATCCCAGACCAATCATTCTTTTCACTGATTTAGGGTAATGACTCCTGAAGTCTTGGAGAATACATATGAATCATTTTTTTGGATCAGTTTTTTTTTTTTCAAACTGGTTTATTGATAGGCCAGTTGGGTTGATTCCATCACCATTCGGTATCTAGAAATCCTGCCAGTAACATTTTGCTAAACAGTATCAGTCCCTAAATATTTGTGCAAGATAATATCAACTGTGCCACCAACTCTAACTATATAGAACCATACGTATAATATTGTTTCTTGTAATTAAATAACTAAAAGAAAAAAAAGACTTTGCTTAGAATGAGACCTATTCTTTTTCCAGCTGCAGCAGATACTATTGATATAATCACATCACTGAGATCACTTACATGGGGCTAGCCATATTCTTCATTTCCCAGGTTGTCACAGCCATGTGACCTGTGCTCTGATAAACATCAGTCACACCTTACTGCTGCGCTGAAAAGTTGGAGTGATATCACCCCCTCCCTTTCCCTCCCAGCAGCCGATCAGCAGACCAATGGGAAGGTAGCAAGATAGCAGCCATCCATAAACTTCTAAGACCCTACCTGCCATTGGCAGAAGACTCAAAATAAAGAGATAGTGAAGCAGGAGTAACTGGAATGTCCTAAGTGTTCACCTCCTGTGTTGAAAATGAGGTATCCTGGCATCTTTTATCCGGTATCAGCAACCTAATTTTCACCCATGATGTTTCTTACAGAATGTGTGACACTGGTGAGGGATTGTTTACATTCCAAACAAGAGAAGGAGAGAAGATCTACCAGAAGGTCCATTCTGCTACTCTGGCAATAGCTGAACAACATGAAAGGCTCATGCTAGAACTGGAGAAAAAATCAAGAGTAAGACTAATTTTTCTTATTCTTAAACATTATTAAAACTAAAAAGAAGACATTAAGGGGCAGATTTACTAGAATTAATTTTTTCTGACCTTTCAAGTCATTTAAACTCGACATGGTATAAATTTGAATTAAACTTGATCATTGTTGTATTTAGAAAATGTGACGATAATGCTTGAATTGTTCATGTGAAAATTACTAGTTTACACTCAAAAATCCCTAATTTTTCAAGCTAAAAGTATTGTTAAAAAACTCGAAAGGTTTGAGTTTAAACGAACGTTCATTTCCATGAATCCTCTTTTTTTTCCCAAGCAGGAAGTACTCCAGCAGCCATTTTAGGAACATTGGCACTCTTGGAAAACAATAATGTTTTAAGGTTTACTTCAACCTGGGTGAAATAGGTAACAATGAGGGGATTTACTTCCCCTTGACAATGTGTGAAATAGAAAACAATGAGGGGATTAATCTAAATTTTGGTACGCATGATTCAAGCATTATCGTGACGTTTTATAAATACCACAATGATCGAGTTTAATTCGAATTTATACCATGTCAAGTTTATACGACTTTAAAGCCCAGAAAAAAAAATATTTTTAGTAAATGTGCCCCTAGGTGTTAAAGTATTGTATGCAGAGGTATTTCAAATAAACAGCTGTTTCTGACACAACCATACATTGTATATAAACATGTTTCTCTGTCCAAGACATACAAAGGATCTTCTAAACAGAGGTTTATATGTATATATAGATATACTGTATATAGAATATATTTACTGTGTGATATTAAATACATGTTTGAGATAATACATTTAAGGGGTACATTTACTAAGCAATTTTGAGAAAAAGTCGATTTTTTTTTTACTTCTAGATATTTTAGAGATTTACGAATGGGTTTTTGCCAGTACAGGTATCGGACCCCTTATCCGGAAACACGTTATCCAGAAAGCTCCGAATTACGGAATGCCCGACTCCCATAGACTCCATTTTAATCAAATAATTCAGAATTTTAAAACTGATTTCCTTTTTCTCTGTAGTAATAAAACAGAACCTTGTAATTGATTCCAACTAAGATATTATTAATCCTTATTGGATGCAAAACAATCCTATTGGGTTTAATTAATGTTTTATTGATTTTTTAGTAGACTTAAGGTATTGAGATCCAAATTACGGAAAGACCCCTTATCCGGAATACCCTTGGTCCCGAGCATTCTGGATAATGGGTCCTATACCTGTACTTGTTTTTTCTGATATTGTTTCCCGAAAAAGTCGAGTTTTTTAGAAATGTTCCCCTAAAAATTTGAGTTTTTCAAAAATAACTCACATAATTTGTGATTTATTAATGTTTGGTTAACTTATTTTTGTAAAAAAAAATCGTCAGATTTGATTTCTTGTATACAATAGAAAATAGAATAGTCAGTCCCCTCATTGTTTTCTGTCTTACCCAGTTTCAAAGGAAAGTTAATCCCCTCATTGTTTTTTTCTATTTCACACATTTTCAAGGGGAACATAAACACATTTTTGTTTTCCAAAAATGAGTGCCAATATTCCTAAAATGGCTGCTGGAATAATTCCTGCTTAAAAATTTAAAGGGATTAATGGAAACAAACTTCAGATTTAAACTCGAGTTTCAATAATACTTTCAGCTCAAAAAATTTGGGATTTTCAAATGTAAACTTGGAATTTTCATATGGACAATTCAAGAATTATCGTGACATTTTATAAAAACAACAATGATGCTGATGACAAGCGGCGTCGCAGGCCCCCTCCTCTGTTCAGGGATGGTTTTTCCAGGCTGGCATAAATGGCCCCTTTCACACCTCTTTAAAACCATCTGTCCTCTCGGTCCAAAATATGCATTACTGTCCTCAAAAGAGTGACCTTTTTCTTTGAGGTGTAGATAGACTGCTGAGTCTTGTCCTGAGGAGTTCGCCCGCCTATGTTGGGCCATTCTCTTACAGAGAGGTTGTTTTGTCTCCCCAATGTATAAGTCAGAGCACTCTTCACTACACTGGACAGCATGGACCACATTACTTTTCATGTGCTTGGGTGTAGGGTCTTTAGGGTGCACCAGCTTTTGTCTCAGGGTGTTGCTGGGTTTGAAAAACACAGGAATGCGATGTTTGTTGAAAATTCTCCTAAGTTTTTTTGATGTTCCAGCAGCATATGGGACGACTATTTTGCTTTGCCTGCTGTGTTCCTCCCTTCTGTTTGTTGGTCTGGTCATTCTGCTGGTCTTTGATTTGGTTTTGATAAAGGAGGGGGCTTACGACACCGCTTTTCATCAACATACAACATTGACATCCTTACCCCAGCGGTTTCACAACAGTTCACACTTCCAGTCATGTACTTTGAAGGATTATCACCTTCATCAATGAGAATCATGGTACCATTGTGATTGGATCATACCTTCTTACACCTGTCAGTTTCAGCTAACACTTAACTGAATAAGTTCAATGAAACCATTGTGATTGGATGTCTGTGACTGTACTACCATCAAGAGTTTAAATACTGGGGAATTCCCTACCAGTCATTTGAACTGAAGAAGCCACTGCGATGAGTGGTGAAACGTTTTCAGGAAAAACCAGTTGTTTTAGACTTAATTCTACTAGATACTGTGTACCAAACTAATTAATATATTATGTACTATTACCCAGCAATGGTAGAAATTGTATGTTTGTTTCAAAAACACTACTATAGTTTATATAAGCAAAGCTGCTGTGTAGCCATGGGTGTCGCCATTCAATTTGAAAAAAAGGAGAAAAGGACAAGCTACATAGCAGATAACCGATATGTTGCATAGATTCCTATTGTATCTATAGAGTTATCTACTATGTAACCGGTGTCTTTTCTCCTTTTTCCCAGCTTGAATGGCTGCCCCCTCTGCTGTACAGCAGCTTATTTATATAAAGTACAGTAGTCTTTCTGAACTTTCACCAGAGCAGGGCAACAGTGCATTATATTTTAATTTCTTTAAAACATTTTTAATGTCTTGTCTTACTGTTCTTTTAAGATCCCTATATGTTATTTTACTATGAGATTGAGCCTACCACAAGTTAGCCCTCAACCACAAGGCAGCACTTCTATTCCAGTGAGGTCCTCTGAGGTCCAAAGGGTTCTCTATTGAGGCTGGATCATGTTTTATAAGGTATATGCGGTCTCAAGTCATTAACTACCATAAAAATAATATGTTTTCTAAATAATGCAAATGACTTAAAGACTGTGTATATGTATTTGTAGAGAAGTTAGAACAGTTTCCAATTTGATAAAACTGCCAGCAGAACATAAAAGAAAGGAGAGGTTTATAACTGTACTTTTTGTTTCAGCTCCAGACGACTCTGACGGAACCTATGACATTGTCCAAATCAATATCTCTTCCTCGGAGCGCGTACTGGCATCACATCACCAGGCAAAACAGCGTTGGTGAGATCTACAGCTTGCAGGGCAAGTGGATTATTAAAGAATTATCCTTGATCCCGTCCTCCTCTCCCCGCACAACTCATTCAAATTGCTTTTATTTAGTTTGAATCGATTGTTTCGTACTTTTCTTATTTCAATTTACGACGCCTCATAAATTTTAAGTGGGACCCGAATTTCTAAATGGTTTATTTTACTTTCATTTTAAGCATCCGATGGCAAATAGATTTAGCATTTGCAGTGGCAATTAAAATAAAGTACAATAAGGCCCACAGGGCAATCTGCATTAGAATTAGAAGTCAATGCAGCTACTGGTCAGTGACACTGAGCCCTGCAAAGGATTGGTACAGATATAGGATGGCCTATAGAACTACAGAGCTGGTGCCCACAAGCACCTGTCAAAAATCTACATCCTCTGAGTTAATCAAAAATTATATTTTCAAAACTGGAGATTTTTTTATTAAAATAAAAAGTAATATATAAATGTGTCAATTTGTTAGAAAATTAGTTTAAATGTTCCTGAAAGTTTTGATAACTGAGATCATCAGGCTTTAAAGGGTAAAGTTATATTCAGTTAGGACTACCTGTCTAAAATATGTACCATGTGGCACCTGCGCCCCAATAAGAATTTGTACATCCTTTTATTGTGTTATGTAGCAATCAAAATAATGAGGAAAATATTTTACTTTGTTGTTAGAGGTACCACTTTGACTTGCAACCAAATTCCTTCCTTCCCTCCTCCTCCACTTTAACAATGATTTCATTTTTAATTGCTTTCTGTCACCAGTGCTTAACAGCAAAATAAATAGCACGTAGACACAAAATGCCAGCTGACAAAATCTTTTAAAATGGGCTTTATTATTTCTAATTGTACTCCCCGGCTCTCTTTGGCTGACATGCATAATATAATGAGACCGCTGCTCAGAGGTAGAGGTTATGGAGAGTAGAGATGTAGCGAACTGTTCGCCGGCGAACTAATTCGCACGAACATCGCAAGTTCGCAAACTTTTTGCGTATGTTCGCAATTTGGGTTCGCGTGGCGTTTTTCCGCTGCGTTTTTTCTCGGCCTAAAAACGCCGCACAAGCCACACATGGCGTTTTTCAGCAAATCCCGTTTCCATGGTGCTAATAGTGCGAAATAGCAAAAAACGCCCCCTAGGTCTGCCAGCTGCCTTTGCGTTTTTACGCAACGCTGTGTCAACAAAGTATTTTTTCAGAGAAATTTTTGCCCTTGATCCCCCTCCTGCATGCCACTGTCCAGGTCGTGGCACCCTTTAAACAACTTTAAAATCAGTTTTCTGGCCAGAAATGGCTTTTCTAGGTTTTAAAGTTCGCCTTCCCATTGAAGTCTATGGGGTTCGCAAAGTTCGCGAACTTTCGCACTTTTTGGCGTAAGTTCGCGAACGGGTTCATGAACTTTTTTTTTGAGGTTCGCTACATCCCTAATGGAGAGGTTCCACTCATTGCTGGGGATGTTTGATAGATCATGTTTTTTTTTTTACTTACCCACTGGACCTGGTGCACAAAAATTGTTGTGTGAGTACCACACCATGTCATATAATATTTATTCTCAGGGTCTCTGCCCATAACTCAGGATAAAGATGTGAATTTAGCAGTTTGCAACTATTGCAGTTTAGCAAAATAAAAATCTATAAACTGTTTCAGCTGGGCTTTAGGTGCACCCAGCCTCATTACAGCCATATAGACAATCTAGCCAGGGTTCAGGTGCAACTAACCAAGATCCATTCTACATTATAACTATAAGTCATTAGCTCCTACAGCCTCTACATGTATGTGCCTCTCTACTAAATTTGCACTTGTTCAAAACCATCCTTCTCACATGAATCAAATGCAGTAAATTGTTTGCTTTTGTGCTAACATACAACATAAACTGGCACAGAGACAACCTTAGAACACAGGCAGGAACAAGTGTTGATGGTTCATTTACTGTTTTAACAGTAAAGTAACAGTAACAGTTTTCCAGCACTGTCTATATTATATGGGAATAGTAGCGGGTCGGTAGTTCTTTTTTAATAAATTGTAGAAGTACAGCATTTATTGAATTCCATAAAAAAATACTCATTTGTGCCAGATTTTTCAGATAATTCTGTTCCATCCCCAGTAGCAGAGCTTATCTGCATGGCAGAGTGGGCTTAACAGTAACAGAATTGATTGATGGATTTTTATATTAATGATGGAATTGCTTGAAAAAAATGCACTGAACACAAAGAACTCACAGGTTTCAAGATCATTGATTGGCAGACAGAAGATAATTTGAGAAAGATTTGGTCATAATTCATGGCTGGGTAACTAAAGTGGAAGACTATACTACACCAGTTTATTTTTCTAGATAGAGACTTTCGATATTGTCCTACACAATAATAACATTGATTTATAAACTGCAAGATTTATGATTGGATATAAACTAGTAAAACAGAGACAAATTTGGCATTAGGGAAGAATATAACAAATGGTGCTGTCCAGGGCCTTTTTTGTTAAATACATTCATTATTGATATCATTCATCCACTTAGAATACAGAAAAACATATTTTTTTGCAGATGACATGAAAACTCTCGACTGGAACAACTCTCGGAGCCCATAGTATATAAGGGCTCATTTAATAGTGAAAGTGCTAGGTGCACAAATCTAGCACTATCTGCCATGTTTTTTACCCACAATGCAGTATTATTTCCCAGAAACTCAGCATAACTTTGGGAGCATGGTGGCAATGCAAGGCCACAAACAAGACAAAAGGTCCTCTGCACTCACCTATTATATATACTGTGGGACACTAACCTATTATACAGTATATAGGACATTATGGGGTATATACGAAATTTGTAGTCACACCCTCATTTCCCTTCTGCCTAAATATAGTGTTGATGCATGGCCACAAGTGTTGGTTTCCAACAGTTCCAGGATAATTGTGGGTGCATGGTGGCAATGCGTCTGACGATACGATGTACCAAAATGAGTGCAATTGTGTGTGTACTTCCGCATAAATTTCATGAAGTTGTACTGAAAGTTTTCAGTGTTGGGATTTCATCATTTCCAGCCCTCAGCATTAAACTCTGTGCCTGGTTAGGTGCAAATTAGCTGCGTCATGTGACACAATGTGCTAAGGGAACCCTGGAGCTTCCACCACCTAAGATCAATACATATAGGGCATCACTAAAGATGTAGACAATGGAAGGGTATTACTCTATTCGTGAAAACTGAGGAAATATAATGTTTAACTGGATGTGCATTATAAAAGGGAAACTGTCACCCAGACATAAAAAAAAAAAACTAAGGCAAAGAATTGTTTTATTAACAGTGCCAATAAAATGGCACTTGTAAGTAAAGTTTAATATGACTGACTAGCACAATAGAAAATAATTTGGATTTATTTTTTAGGGTGACAGGTCCCTGCACTTATAGGGGATAACCCCTTTAAATCAGTGTTGTGCAAACTGTTACAGCACTATGCATCATATCAATTATTACCATTTCAAGTAGAAATGTTATGCTTCATTTATTATCTTGGAAACTGTAAATCGGACTTCATACTGTGCTGATCACAGGGAAATATACATTTAGAAATGTAATTGAAAATTAAATATCGGAATAAAGGCTGGCTTCTGTGGGCAGAAATGTCACAAGGCAGTTGGAGAGCCCTTATAGCAACCCAAATACATTCATTAAAATGGCATATTTGTTGTACAGTTAATATTTATTTTAGAGCTCCACTTTTTTATGCTGACTGCAATGCTGAATAAATAATGCAGGTTATTTGGGTGCTGGTGGCAAATGTTACACTTAAATCATATAAAATGGTATTTTTATTGTTATATGATTCTTTAAAGGAAAATGCATTTTAGTCATGTGCCCTTCTTATTTATACAGAGCTTTAGGCAAATCAACACTGTCACTTGCAAAAAGAAGGCAATCTCGTGTAATAGAGCAATAGTATTAATAGACTAAGGGGCACATTTACTAATCCCCGAATCCGAATCCCGAATGGGAAAAAAACGGATTGGAAATGAAAATCTTGCGATTTTTTTCGCGCCGTCGCGATTGTTTCATATTTGTCGCAACTTTTTCGGCGCCATCGTGACTTTATCGTATTTTGCGTGATTATTTCGTCGCCGTCACGATTTTTTGGTATTGCGCTATAGTAAATGGCGGAAAAACCAATCCGAATGTTTCATGGCGGCGACTAAAAAGTTGCGAAAATTATACGATAAAGTCGTAACGGCGACGAAAAAGTTGCGCAAAATACGAAACAATCGCGACGGCGACGAAAAAATCGTAAAAATAACGATCATTACGAAAAAAACGTATTCGGATGCTTTCGGACGTTCGTGGATTAGTAAATGTGCCCCTAAGTGTCAGAAAATGTTACCAATTATTCTCATGGGGCCTGGTGTATACACAGGATTTCTTGTCTCCTTTTTTGTGAACATGTTCTTTAGTATCAAACTTCCTCTCTCAGGAAAAAATCCTTTAGGGCATAGCATGAGCCTTCTCAGTTTGCTCCTCTCTCCCGTCCCTTCTCCTCCCATCATCTCTCTCCCCTACCGACTGTGCTGTAACCTAAGCTACCAGCTGCCAATCTGCAGCACAGAAGCTACTAAAACCAAGCTAAAATGGCAGCTTCCATTAGAATATACCATTCTAACTTACACTATTGTGACTAATCCATTGCCAATAAATTGACAAAATGCCACAATGATGCTGGAATTTTGAGAAAAATACTGCATTGTTGGGGGAAAACATGGTGATTGTGCTTGATATTTCTTTTTTCTTACTGCACTTACAGATTCAAGTTACCAGGGGTCATCTATTTAACACACTGCAGTGTGCACAGTATGATGTTGGATGCAATCACCATGTTTTTACCCACAGTGTAGAATTTTTTTACCAATATTCCAGCACATTTGTCACCATGGGGAGCTGTGCCTGACACAATTACACTTGTGTATTAATGCAATTATTTGGGTTGATAACCCAAAATAAGTTGACATAAGAAGAACATTTGACCCCCTTGACCATTGGATATTGAGTATACCACCCTTGTTAGAAAAAAATCCCCTGAACATTGCTTTAGGACTTAACTTTATGTGGCAAACCAGTGAAAGCCCATAGCCAAGTTCTTTAGAAAATTCCAGACTTTCTACTTCTCTTTATACTGACAGAATCATTCAAACACTGTTATATAAAGCATTATATATAGAATTGTATCCTAATATGATAGGTAGAAATTTAGACTTTAATTCTGGTCCAATAGGGAGAATATACATTCAATAATTGAAATTTCTTTTTCTTATTGTTATTATTTTCTGTATTAGGGTGTCTGATGGGCGATTCTTCAGATTTCTTGGTCTCTTGGTCTCGGACTGATGACATCAAGCCAGGAATGCAGGTACAATAGCGTACTATTTTTTGATTAATACATAAGAGCATAATAAGACCTTGTGTAAACGTGTATGTCACAAACATGTTATGTGTATACTGTATACTGGCCACCCCCCTAAAGCTACCACACTAGGCATGAGCCCTGTCTAAAGATGATAGATAGATAGATAGATAGATAGATAGATAGATAGATAGATAGATAGTGTGGGGATTTAGCTGGTAGCAGCCGGTAGCGGATGGTAATCTGGGCTTCAGACGAGACAGACAACTCTGGTTTGCAACCAAAACGATCAGGCTCCTGCCTGTGCTTTATTTTCCACAGTAAAGCAGTACATATCACAACTTGGTATTTTGCAAGTAAACAGTTCAAGAAAACATACGTCTCACCAGACTGTAGTCTCAACAAACGGGATACCCAAATTCCACTGCCAATGCCCGGCAGTCCTTTTCTGGCGTCCCAGAATCAGGGGAGCTTGTCGTCAGTCCAGCCTGCCCCTCTCAGTCTCTCTCAGAAACTGAACTATCTGGTTGCGACTCCCACTGCTCCCTTGCAGTGGCAGGTGGCACCCCCAGCTCCTCTGGGGGTTCCCAACACAGGCAGCGCCCCTGCACTGTGCCCTGCTCTGAGAGTGACCTTCAATTAGACAAGGATTAACCTCCAAGTCTCTCAGCAAAACTGACTCCTTGCTGCACACCCAGGCTCACCTTAAATGCTTCAGCTGTTGCCTAATTGGCTCCAGCATTCCCTAATTGGCTCCAGCATTCTCTAGCCATACTGCAGGGCACTAGCCTCTCCTGCCCTGGAGATTTAAAGGAGCCAGTACCTCAGCCTGGGCGCTATATACCTGCCATCCAACAGACAAGTCTCACTGAGACAAGCCTTTTTGTCACATACCTCCCCCCTCTGTTCGAGCCCGTGGGTTCGGACACTGATTCCCTGGTGGAAACACACCAAATAACGATATTTTCCATTGCCTCTCTCACATATCCCCCCCCTTTGTTTTGACCCAGGGGCGAAACACCTTGCAATCCCACTAGAAACTCTCTTTCTCTTAAAGGGATTTCTATTTCAAGTCTCTCCACTTTGTGTTTCGTTAAAGGGATAGGGAGAAGCTTTTCACTACAGCAGGAGGTGCCAATCATACCCCCTTTTAAGCATGACTTTTTCCCAGCATGGGAAAAATCCAACACCCTCATCTCAGTCTGAGAGTACACACACATGCTTTTCTGCAAGTCCTTTCTCTCAGGCATTAGTGACCCTCTTTCATACTCCTGCATCGCTTCACTCAACAGGGTTATCACATCTGAGTAAGTAGAGTCATCTTTATCATGCACAGACACACATTCTGTCAGTAAACTTGCCTCTGTAGTTTCAGGCTTATTTTCCACTTTATTACCATCAATGGAAAGTGGTGGGTCACCTTTGAAAGAACCCTTTAAGGCAGCCTTATTGCCTATATCACCGGGATCTAACACGTGTGTATCTATGCGTGTAGCCACACACACTTTCTTCTTCTGCTTCTCATCTAATGGGGAGGAAACAGTGGCCAGACTTTTGCTAACACTGTCAGACACACATGCCTCACCATTTTTGTCAAAATCATGCACGCACGGCATTTTATCACTCACCGCTTCAAAACCTAGTGGGCTCTTCCTTGGCCTGCAACACTAGGTTTACTAGCAAACATTTGTCTTTGCCGTTAAGCATTTGCTCACCAGATGCACCCTGCCATCTGGTAGCATTTGTCACTTCTCGCACACTGTCATGTGTCACACAGCCTGGTACACACTCAGTATTAACATCTAGCACACATTTGGCATCATTTGTATCAACATTCTCTGCCAAACTCACATTTTCTGTGTGAACATCTCCTTCCACAGCATTTGGCAAAGACCTCACTACTTTGCCTTTAAGACATTCCTCAGCCAGTTGATTCATCACCAGGTTCTCACTGCAGACAGAATCTGGGGTGTCCAGAACCTCACAGCACTGATTAGGAGGAAGCTTCAAAGTAACTCCACTTTCCTCCACAGTCATTCCATCTGGCTTACTCTCATTGGCAATGTGGCTGCCAATTACCTCAGAACACTCAGTTCTATTTTCACTCAAAACCTGACACTCAGTCAGCTCAACCCATTCACTTGTATCAACTTGCTCACCCAACTGCAGGTCATTTGTCTCTCTCAACTGGGCCAACGCAGCCACTGCCTTCACAAATGCACAATTGTCTGCAGTATGACCTAGGGCATAGCAATAGGTGCAATTTACCAGTTCCACTTTGCACACACTCTCAAACAAGTCATACATGGTGCAGGGCTCGTCTTTCCCCTCACCTTTAAGGCACTCCCAGGTGGACTCACAACCACCCAACAGGGAGACATTTTCACTTTGCATTAACCCTTCAGGTAGCAAAGCACACTTTTCAGTCATGACATTTTTCTCTCCAGCACATTGTGTTTCCACTCTCACACAATTCAGCTCACTGGAGACCAGTTCTGTGGCCGGCACATCCTCACACACAGAATCAAGAGGTAGTTTTACCTTTTCCTCATTTACCTCCTCAGACACACTGTTTGGCTTACCACCATTCACTGACATGTTACCAATTTTTACTTCAATTTTGCCATCAGCTCTGTTCACACACACAGATTGACCTTTAATAAGTGCAGGAAGTTCACCTGACTTCTCACTGAACTCACTTTCAAGTGCCTTACTTCCCCAGCACTCCTTATAGGCTTCTAGTGACCTTTGCATTGCCGCATATAGCGGACAGTTAGCCGTAACATGCCCAGTAACACAACAGTGGGTGCATCTTTCCCTTTCAACCAGCTCAGTCAATCCAGCTAGAGCAGTTGACAGAGATTGCTCACTAGTACACTCATCCCCTTTAAGACCTTCAGGAGATGAGCTGCAGCCGGGCAACAAAGAGTTACTCTCAACACATGGCTTTAACTCTTTGTTCACTGAAGAACTTGCGCACACTTTGCTCAGCAGTTCTACATGCAGACTCTCATTTGCATCAGTTGCAACATCTTTTTGCAACATAGCGGCACAATCATTACCAGTCACACAGGTAACATTCTGTTCTGTTTTATCAGACTCAGAGCAGTTTACACTCACTGCATCCGTCACACCTGCTAGGGACACATATACATTGGGGGTCACCCCTACTCCCTTTACCTCAGGCACAACATTGGTACATTTCTTACTCGAGAAATCTTCTTGCAGATACTCCTTCTCTGCATTCAGTTGTTTCCCCCTGTGAATTACCTCATTCACACTCTCTAGGGGAACATAAATACCAGGGGTCACCCCTAAACTTTGTACCATGGGTGTTACCTCACACCCCACAGTCACATTCTCATTACTCACATCTGGACATTTCTCAGCAGAATTACAGTTAACATTTTGCATAGAACCACCATTAGCCAACTGGTTTGTTTGCCCCTCAACCAAAGATTTGTCATTCCCCCATAACTCCCAGAATAGGGGAAAGTCTGTTCCCAGAATAATTTCCACATCAATGTCCTCAACAACCACAAGTGAGTGGTCAACTGTCCCTCTTGTTGTTTCAAAAGTCACACAGACAGTTGGTTTATTAGGAAGCTCTTGTATCTTTGGGATCTCTTGCGGGGATAAAACAAATATCAGGGTTTCATGCAAAACCTTAGACATGGGTAACTTAGCATCCAGTGTGACCCATAGTTGGATCCCATCCACTTTTACTTCAATTGATTTTTCAACCTTCCCTTTAAGAAACCCAGTGCACTCTGACCAGGCACTTAACGCTTTGCTTTCCTCCTTTACATCAGCTCCCAGGACCTTGCCTTTAAGCACACAGTCCCAGTCCTTCACCCCACCAGCATACCGTTCCCTTTCCACCACCCCTTTAAGAACAGTCTTACCATTCCTGTAGGGTATACTTTCTGGAACTGCTGGGGATGAACTCTGGCAAACCTTTCCAGACCAGAATCCAGCACAGCCTCTCTCCTTGGCATGCTGCACTTGTGCCAACGGCACAGGCTCCAAGCTTGGGGCCCCATCTCCTTGGCCTTTTCCAAAACCTTGTTGGAACGCCTTTCCAAGCTTGCATCCAGATGAAGCGGTCTCCTTCCTAACGCGTTTCGCACCATTAGGTGCTTCATCAGAGGAAGTCTTCCTCTGATGAAGCACCTAATGGTGCGAAATGCGTTAGGAAGGAGAGTGGGTACCATGAGGCACTGGGTTTTCCTTTCCACTGTGGTATAGTATGGCTTATGTTTTTTTGAATTTGTGTTAAATCTTCTGAGCCAATAAATGTTTGTTCTTTTTACTAAAAAACTTATGTGTTGATTTAAATTGTCTCACATACTGTAGCAATTAAATTCATGTATCCCTATTTTTCTGTTTGCACTTAAAAATTGTGGACTATACAGTAGCTGGGTAAATTGCTGCAGTTTCATAGCATTTATAACTTTTGTTTGGTAGCATTGCTGTAAGGAGAGGTAGCCGCAGTAACTTTGTGTTATAGCTGGTAATGGTATTTATTGAAAAAGAATAGTTTCAGCCACAGTGTTATCTCAACACTTGCATCTGATTCGTTATTTTAAGCTGTGCCTCCTGAGAGGGTAATGAAGAGAGAGAAGGCTCAAGAGAACCTGAAGTTCAGAAATGCCCAAATCAGTTATAACTAGTTACAGTAATGGCGTAATATAATATATACTCATAGGCGGATTTTCAATAAGGCTTGGGGAGGCTAAGCCTCCCCAAACCTGATTTGGCACCTTAAAACCTGGCTCCGTTTTTGCACTGCCCTGCAAATCTTCTCGGGGTTCTGCAGAAATCAGCTGTGCAAAATGTCCCGATCCCTGTCTGCACCTGCGCCTTGATTGGTCAATTTTACTGCCTGTCAAGAAAGCTGTGCTCTGTTTAGAGAATCCACAAGAAGAAAGATCCAATCAGAGCACAGCTTTCTTGACAGGCAGTAAAATT
This sequence comes from Xenopus tropicalis, assembly GCF_000004195.4. NCBI lineage: Eukaryota > Metazoa > Chordata > Amphibia > Anura > Pipidae > Xenopus > Xenopus tropicalis. Next base: position 101,475,450 of record NC_030682.2, on the reverse strand, counting down.
GACCAATCAAGGCGCAGATGCAGACAGGGATCGGGAGATTTTGCAAACTGGAGCCAGTGCACAACTTTGAACTTTTGCTGCAGTTTTCATCCCACAGGTACTATACACAAGTAACTATACTGTATATGTTCTAAAGTCTGACCCACTAGCTGAAATTAAATTGTTTTTTGTCACCTGACATCTATAATATCCCTATCCCCTACCCTGACAGATGGAGGGTAAGTTAATTTTCCCCCCTGACAAAGCTCATTGTGCTTTTATATATTTGTTATGGTTTTTTGCACTTTCTATTTTTCTTTTACTTTTGTCATTGTTTTTTTCATTCCTAGTTAGTTACAGTGGGGCCAATGCTGTGTATCAGTGCCAGTGTTATAGTGCCAGGGCCTGAATATCTGCCCTCAGTACCCACTGCTCCTCATGGCATATAATGTGCTGGTTTTGTATATAAAGACTGTGTCTCGCTGTATATAACGTGTCTGGGATGTCAGTACCTGCTGCCTCTCTCTCTGTAAAGCTAACTTAATCACATCTAAAGGGGAGGTTCACTTTAAGTTAATTTGTAGTATGTTATAGCAACTTTGCAATTGGTCTTCCTAGTTAATTTTTTATAGTTTTTGAATAATTTGCCTTTTGCTTCTGCCTCTTTCCAGCTTTCAAATGAGGGTCACTGACCAAAAAGTATTGCTCTGTGAAGCTACAGTTTTATTTTTCCATGCAGGCCCCTTAACTATTCATATTCCCATCTCTTGTTTAAACCACTACCTGGTAAATAAGACCCTAGCAACCAGATAGCTGCTGAAATACCAAATGGAGAGCTGCTGAACAATAAGCTAAATAACCGAAAAACTATTAAAAATAAAAGCTGACCAATTGCAAATTGTCTCAGAATATCAATATCTAGATCATGTTAAAGTTAATTTAAAGGTTAACTACCCCATTAAGCTAACTGATCACAAACACAAATGTATAGAGAACCCCCAACCGAAAAGCACATATGAATACTTTTACATCCTAAGCATTTTAGGGTTAAAAGCACCCCCACCCGCACTTTTGCGCAGTATCCCTGGGAGTCAGTGGGAACGGCAAGAGGTAGTTGGGAGGTTAATTTTTTACACCTGCAGCGAATCCACTAAGTGTCACATTAGCTATAGGTCAGACTGTGTACGGCCCATATTTAGCCTCCCCAAACAAAAAAGTCACCCTCCGCCTATGTATATACTCTCATTTATGGAAAATAATATCATTTTTGTTAAAGAGGGTTTGGGTTGGCATAACTCTAGGTGCAAAACACACACACAAGGTTCATTTATAAATACTGGGCAAATTTGTACCTGGGCAGTAACCCATAGTAATCAATCAGTGACTAGCTTTTTTTGAGCTTACAGCAAGTACAACAATGAAATCAAACATCTGATTGGTTGCCATGGGTAACCGCCCAGGTGCAAATTTGTCCAGTGTTTAAAAATGACCACCCCATGCAGACTTGTTCATGCCAAAGCATCATATATTCCTTATGCTTAACTTAAATACAGAGATTTTCCACAGCTTTGGTTCTAGTGCTGTCCTTTAAGAGACAAGATTATGTAGCATTATAGCATGCAGATTGTTTACTAAGTTACTATGGTACTTTCTGTGGCATTTGCATGGAGTACAAAGAAAACATCCTCCCCATGGTACCCAGCATTGCCACTAAATGGGTTTTGCTTGAGAGCTCTAAAAGGAATTCTATTCCAGACCACTGCCTAGGTAATGGCAATGCAGCTTGTCACAGGGCAGACTTTTTTAATAAACAGCAACTGCTAATGGGAAAGGTTATTTTGATTGTTGTGATCCACCCTGAAAGGACTGTGAAAATGTAAAAATATCTGTACCCCTTTAAACTTTTCCTTCAAACCTGTCACACAAAAGCTGATATAGACCCAGCTGTAGGGGAATGATGAATTTGGGAGATTTTGGGAGGAGTGAAGACTTATATAGTGTGCTACTGGCACCATATTGTTTGTTGTACTCATTCTTACTAATGCTGTCCCTGATACAGTTGTTGCCATCTGGGGCCCAGATATGGTCCATATGTTAGAGACACAGGCTGTCCACAAAGCCAGGGCTATAAAATTTCACAAGACCCCACAAATAAATATCTGCCCTCAGAGTCAAATTTAAATGGTTATTTCAAAACACAATATTTACTACCCATGTGAAGGCAAGTGTTATGAAGACTTTAAAGGAGAACTAAAGCTTTACTAAAGAAGTAGGCTAAAAACATTGTACATTATGTTTGGGCTCCTGCACCAGCCCAAGGCAACCATGACCCTTTAGCAGGGAAGATCGGTGCCTCCAAAGATGCTTCAGTAGCCCCCCATCTTTTCTTCTGATTCACTCACTGCTCTGTGCTGCTTTGGGCAAAATAAATGGTGATGTTAACTTACAAACTTACACACTATAGTAAATTTGCCCCTGCACAGAATCTAGTATTGTGACCCCCTGTAACAACTACTATAGAGATGCTAAACCTTTAGGCTGGCTTAATAAGCTCAGTATATAAAATATGGCATTTTTAGCCATATTTAGGATTTAGTTCTCCTTTAAAGTCTAACAAGGGTCTCTTCAATCAAATCCCATGTACAAAACCAATGCAAAATGCCTGTAAATAACCTCATATGTATATCACCATAATTTACCTATTTAACTACTGGAGCTAAACTGATTATGTTTTAATGGTAACTGACAAGCTAAACTGCAGTTGTAATAATGCTTCTGTCAGTAAATGGCACAGAGCACTGGAAAGAGCACCCTCATTCCTCTCATTTGGCCTAGAGAAACATTATCGTCAGTGTCAAAACAGCAGATTTTGCTTATTTAGCCAACTTCCTCAGATGGGAAATGAGAGAACTAAAAATGGATACAACATTCATCATTAATGATCTAAATGACAACGGCTGCCCCTTTTTACTCATAATCATGAGATCACTGGCAGTTGTTTATGATCTGTAAGGTTAATGAGATATTGTTATTGGACTGCATTCCATTTGCTAGAATATGATATGACATCCAATTAAATATGGTTTTATTAGGAAGCAATAAAGAAAATGCATCATGCAATGTGTCATGATAATACAATACAGTCAGTTTTTATGTAGGCAGGACTAGAAACATCTGCAGGCCCACAGAGTGCATTTATATTTCATCTACACACACTTCTATTTCTATTCTGTGACATTATTTTCCATACTTTCCCTCTGTGCAAATATTTCCATAATAGTTACAATAATTTAAAAAAAGACATAACCCTAAAAAGACCATCCTTACAAAAGCACTCTACAAACTGATTCAGAAGAAAGCAGACAGAACTCTGGAGGGTGAATTCAGCATCAAGTTTATATTATGTTAAGTGACCTATTAAAGAATCTCGCCAAACTGGAGTATATATACTGTATCAGTAAATATTGCCCTTTTACATCCTTTCCCTTGATCCACCATTTTTGATTGGTTGTGTGCTCCCAATCCCAAATGCAAAAGGTAGAATTCCGCCCAGTAATTGGCTGATCTGGCCTAGCATGTATGTGTGCCTTGGCTTGTTTGTGTGCACTGCGAATCCTATGATCCCAGGAGGCGGCCCTTAATTCTTAAAATGGCAATTTTTTATCTAGGAGTACCCAATAGCACATACTACTAAAAAAGTCTATTTTTATGAAAATGGTTTATTTAGCTGAAGCAGGGTTTTACATATGAGCTTGTTTGTGCAATATATTTTTATAGAGACCTATATTGTTTGGGGGTATAGTTTTCCTTTAACCTAAAAATTGCAAGCCGTTTATGTCCTTTTGGCATCCTATGGAAGAATAGTTTATAAGTCCCATTTTGATTTTGACCTTGTATATATTTTTCCTTGATGACCATATGACTTTAACATCACTTTGTCATTGCCCTGTGTCTCATATGATTTGTCCTGTGTCTGTCCTTCCTGCTTGTATTACTCCATTTTGGGCTTTAAAGGAAATACAGGTATAGTACCTGTTATCCAGAATGCTCAAAACCTGGGGTCTGCTGGATAGAGGGTCCATCTGTTATTTGGATCAGCATACTTTATGGGACCCATTTACTATTTTTTTTTTTTTTTCGTTTTCACGAATCATGGTTTTTAGTGCTAAAACTGTGGATTTTACTAATTACACAAAAATTCTAAAAGTTGTCATGTCAAGTCATGATTTGTCAAGTCATGTAGAAGTCAATGAGCTGTCCTAGGCAAATGGGAACAATCTTTATTTAATTTGTGTCTTAGAGGTTTTCAGGGTTTTTTAGTGTTCTTTTTTATTTCATTTCACCTTTAAATTCAATCATGCTTTTTCAGTTCGAATCTTTTACTAAATAAGTAGACTTTTGTGGTTTTAGTGGAAATCAGTTCATAAAATCAGTTCATAAACCTGTCTCCCCATCTATTAAACAAATGTTTAAACATTAAATAAACCCATTAGGATTGTTTTGCCCAAACCTTTACTTGAAAGTACTATATGTATCAGTATTTACGTTTCTCTGGCTCCCTCACCAGTATATATTTAGCTTATATACATGAGGGAATATCTCTGCAATAATTATGGTTTGGCTAAAAATCTTTGCAGTGCATCTAGCTTATTTCCACTGGAAATGTGTGCAAAACCATTGTGTCAAAAAGGTACTACAGAATTGTAATTCTGATTATGTTGCATTATTAATGTTGTCATTGTTTAGCCCTGAGTGTTATAGGATACAAACAATGTTGATGATTCTTTCTAATACAAAATAGAAAACTTTCTTGTAGGGCTCCATACAGTTCCAATTGTATGATTTCTCTATTCTAGGATTATTTTGCTTATTTCAAAGTACTAAGATATAAATCTTTCAAGGCTTGGGTACAACCGGGACCTAAACATACTTTTAAATGCTTCCCCTGAGGAAATTTCCAGGGCAGAATGGAGGAACAGTAATAGTCCAAAGAAGCACAGGGATAAAAGTATAGTTAGGAGCAAACATCGTGAAAAAGAAATCCCAAGGTAGATTTAGTGCAGAGGAAAATTACTTTTTGAGTAAAAAAACCTTCCAAAAAAATTTGGATCAGCCCAACTTGGCCAGTGCATGTACCTCAATTTTAAATGCACTTCAGTTTCCACTTGTAAGCAAATAGTTTTGCAAGCATGTATATCCTAAATCATATATTTCCAAAAACCCCTTAAAAGTACCTATATAATAAAAATATTGTACTGATGCTGTATTCCTGCCCCACCCCCATGTAAAAACTTACACTACACTATTATTACACTAGATTCATTATTTGTAATTGTCTACACCATATCATAAAAGGGGAAAAAGGGTTGAGACACAAGCTGCAGTGACGTATTCAGTACTAAAGTGGTTACTTGACATGTACATCAGCTCACCTTTTATTGCTTTCATATATTTCTACTCAATTCTATTAAGGCCATACGGTACCTCCATACTATAGTAGTGTAAATGTAAATAGTTGAAGCCATTAATTGTTCAAACATATTGAAGAGAACCTTGCCATGAGATTTCATAATCTGTTATTACTTCATCTCAGGCATAAAACTTGACATGACTGCTAATTATGCGTACAGCATGGGCAATGATATTATTAGTGAAAGCCATCCAGGTTTATGAGGTGAAAAAATGTTGTTAGCAACCGCACTTTCTTTATTTCTAAGAATAAATAAGCAAGGATTGCTGATAAATATATAAGCATCCAGGGTTTGAGCAGACATTTTGTAATGTATGTATGTATGTGAGGTAGTTTCAAAGAACTGAATCACAAATGAAATTTTTCTCTTAATATAACCACTGTATTATGGAAATAATCGATTTCATGGACACTTTTTTTAACTACATTGGCTGTTTGAATATTTTATGCACATTTTTCATATGGATTAGTATGTCATGATACTGTTCACTTCATAAGAGGTTGTGTTTTGCATTTGAAATTGGGTCTAATATAGAGCTGTCAACCTGTACAAATTCAGACCCGGGGGAGTTAGCACACCAGGAAATTCTTCCCTTGTACCCGGAAGTGATGTCACGCGCATGCGCAAAGGTGAAATTGCCCAGGTGAAATTTGACGCAGACTTCAGGGAAAGCCAAAAAATCGTGAGAATTCTACTGGGTGACGGGAGCTCACAACTGTATAGGTTTGATAGTTTTTTGACACCACACCTCACACCTTCATTTTTTTTTTTTTAACCTTGGTAATTGAAAAATTAAGGGATATTTTCCTATAGCTTCTCCGCATACTGTTTGTATATGTATTACTAGACTGCTCTCTTGTGGGGGAGCTTAATACATTTTGTGGGTTATGAAATAAAAGTCACTAAGTTTGCCCAGTAGCATTAACCCATAGCAACCAGTCAGGAGGTAGCATTTACTGGTCAGTCAACTGTTTAAAAGCAGTCATCTTATTGGTTGCTATAGATTACTACTCCTGGCCAAACTTAGTGCCTTTTATTACATATGGGGGTTTGATTTTGAAAATATGCACAATGTGAACATTTTTTTTTACCCCATATCATTAGAAAATGTCTTTTATTTGACCTTTATTGAATATAAAAAAATATTTTTTTTTTATTGTTGTATATACTGCATTAGAGAAGTGCTCTAATTATTTTGAGGAAAATTAGTGTAGCATTTTAAAAGCACTTACAGAAGCTTCTTGGTAAAATCATAGAAGCTGTGGAAAAGGGCAGGGAATGGAAACTTAGGGGTATATTTATCATGCTGTGTAAAAAGTGGAGTAAGACACTAACATGTGATGTAGCTCATAGCAGCCAATCATATTGGCTAACAGATGAAATCCAATTGCTGATTGGTTGCCCTGGGCAACATCACCGGTAGTGCTTCACTCCACGTTTAACACATACACCTTTGGGGTTGTTCCCCCCCCCCCCCCCACCCCTGTGATATTGCATGACTTTATAATCCACTGCTCCATGCTATGGGCCAGATTTAATTTGAAAATTTATCTCCCAATTCAATTATGAACATGGACTTTTATTGCGGTTTTTAACTGAATCTGGCCCTTCATGTGGTAAATCATGAGATAATTTTGTCACATCAAATTGCATCTGGTTTAAACAGATGTGAATTCATTGGTTTATCACTTGTTGTAGCAGAACAATATCTAAAAGCTTTTAGTGTTCCACAGTTTATTTGGGGCTACACAAGATATGGTCAAAAGTTTCTGGACAACCACCTTATTCCAAACCAAAGGTATTAACATGAAATGAACCTCTTTACTGCTTCACCCTCTGGGTTATGGGAAGACTTTCCACTAGATGTTGGTGCATTTATATATAGGATGTTTGGCACTGATGTTGGGGATCAGGCCTGGTTTGCTCAGTGTTCCAGTTCATCCCACATATGTTCATTTGGGTTCAGGTGTGCAGCCCAGTGAAGTTCTTCCACCCCCAGCTCTGCAAAGCCATTCTGTATGGACCTTACTTTGTACACAGTAACAATAGTCTGCTGAAAGAGAAAAAGAACCTTCCCTAAACTTTTCAATAAAGTAGGAAACACATTGTCAAGAATGTTTTTGTATGGTGGCACCTGTGTTAGCAATTATGGGTGTGGCATAAATAGCAAATTCCGATAATTAGAAGGAGTGTCCACATAATTTTGGCCATGTAGATACTATGTCCTTATGTATATAAAATGTCACTTATAGCTTGTTTACTTTTTGCCAGAGATGAATTACTGTAGGGTCTCACTTTAATTCTGCCTTTGCAATCACATATTTCTTGTACATTGCAGTGCTTTGATACTTCTGTATGTGGCTATTTCCTCCCAGAAATACGACTTTTCTGTATATATGAAGGTAATGCATGAGCAAACTTTCTCTACTGGTATGCTAAGGTTGGTCCTTGGTACAAATGAACAAAAGGCCCTCACTATATTTAGGAAAAGTTTTCAAATAAAACTATTTAGAGCACATTTCTTACAAATACATTTTTTAAAAAGCAGATAGTTCATATATTACTCATATGTTCTGTACACTAAAGTGAGAAATCCACAAGGTCTCGTGGTCTCATACATTCTAAATATGAAGCGAAACTGCCCGCCTGTGGTTCAAGCATTTAGATCAGCTCTTCCTGTTTACCAGCCACTGTGTACCTGCCTCAGTGGTTACTGGATAGATTTCATAAAGCGCTGACTGTTTGTGACAGTCTTCTGTTTTGCAAATTGTTTCCATTTGTATTAGTAACATTTACTGTGATTAACTTTCTTATTTTATTGTATCTACCGTTTGATACAAACTCAGGAGAAATAAGGATTGGGTCATAAAGGGTCAGCCTTGTAAAAGAAAGTGGGACATTGTGAATTTATGTTATTGGGTCAGTTTGTGCACAACTATAGTACAGGTATTGGATTAATTATCCAGAAACCTGTTATCCAGAAAGCTCCGAGTTACGAAATGTTAGAGGGAACATTGGCTCAGGCACAGCTTTGTGTTTCAGGCTGCATTCACTGGTCACATCCTTTATAGCTTCCCGCTGACTGGAGCCTTAGCCAGGCAGCTTCTTTCCCTGCAATGTTTGTACAGGGTGCAAGGTTCAAGCAAACTTAGGCACAACTGCTTAAACAATTGGTTTTAGCACATGAATTTGTGGGCATTTTTGTACCAGCTATTAATAAATGACACCCAATATATTCATTCCTAAAGGCTCTGTTACATTCATCTCCTTGTATTAAATGAATATTTCAATAGCTCATGAAAAACACAAGCAAGTGTTGTATTAGTGTTGTATTAAATGACAGAATAATACTGGACAATGTCTAGTTAAATACCCGCTTGGAGGCTTATTAAAAAGTGGAAGGATTGGTGGAGACAAGGATTGAATTTGCTCACAGTCTCATTACATAATTAGTTTATATTCATATTGAATTAAGTGACAATTTTCTGGAGTCATAGAATGAAAGGCTGCTTTCACCAACGCTACGTAAAGTGATCCTTGCAGCAGTTGGTTCCACTAAATGAACTAAATTTTAATGGTTGTTGTCAGTATAAAGAGGGTATAATCAATTTATTCAGAGCAAAGTTTTTGTCTATTTTGAGCTAATAAAACATATTCATATTTTATGTTCTCCCTGTCGCTGGCCTTTTCTTTAATGTAAAATCAATTTGCAACCACAGTGCACTGGGCTTAACCGAAGCTCTGTCTGATTCAACTAATGTTACATAGTTACATAGTTACATAGGGTTGAAAAAAGACCATTGTCCATCAAGTTCAACCCATCCGAGTAAACCCAGCACACAACCTATACTAACCAATCTATACACTCACATACATAAACTATATATATACAACCACTAGTACTAACTGTAGATATTAGTATCACAATAGCCTTGGATATTCTGCTTGTTCAAAAACTCATCCAGGCCCCTCTTAAAGGCATTAGAGATGTAGCGAACCTCACAAAAAAAGTTCGCGAACCCGTTTGCGAACTTCTGCCAAAAAGTGCGAACTTTTGCGAACTTTGCGAACCCCATAGACTTCAATGGGAAGGTGAACTTTAAAACCTAGAAAAGCCATTTCTGGCCAGAAAACTGATTTTAAAGTTGTTTAAAGGGTGCCACGACCTGGACAGTGGCATGCAGGAGGGGGATCAAGCAAAAATTTCTCTGAAAAATACGTTGTTGACACAGCGTTGCGTTTTGTGCTGTAAAGGGCAGAAATCACACTACATTCCTAAACTTGTGTAATAAACTGCTTTTACAAGGACTATTGGGTTACAGAAGATGATCAGCAGGACAGCTGCCCACAGCAGCTACATACAAAGCAGTAGAAAGTAGATTAGTAGTCAGCAAAGCTACCTAAACTGTCCCTCAAACCCCTGCACAGCTCTCTCCCTATGCTAACTCATCAAGCACACACAGGCAGAATGTAAAATGGCTGCTGGGCTTCGGTTTATATATGGAAGGGAGTGGTCCGGGGGTGGTCCAGGAGGGAGAGCTGCCTGATTGGCTGCCATGTATCTGCTGGCTCTGGGGTGAGAGGTCAAAATTTGGCTCCAGCTAAGGCGAACCCAAAATTGCGAACTTCGCTAAAAGTTTGCGAACTTGCGAACACCCGATTTTCGTGCGAATTAGTTCTCCGGCGAACAGTTCGCTACATCTCTAAAAGGCATTAACAGAGTCTGCCATTACCACATCACTAGGAAGGGCATTCCACAACCTCACTGCCCTCACCGTGAAAAACCCCCTACGCTGCTTCAAATGGTAGCTCCGTTCCTCTAATCTATAGGGGTGACCTCTGGTGCGCTGATTGTTTTTATGGGAAAAAAGAACATCCCCCAACTGCCTATAATCCCCTCTAATGTACTTGTACAGAGTAATCATGTCCCCTCGCAAGCGCCTCTTTTCCAGAGAAAACAACCCCAACCTCGACAGTCTCACCTCATAGCTTAAATCTTCCATCCCCTTTACCAGTTTAGTTGCACGTCTCTGCACTCTCTCCAGCTCATTAATATCCTTCTTAAGGACTGGAGCCCAAAACTGCACCGCATACTCAAGGTGAGGCCTTACCAGGGACCTATAAAGGGGCAAAATTATGTTTTCATCCCTTGAGTCAATGCCCTTTTTTATACAAGACAGCACTTTATTTGCTGTAGTAGCCACAGAATGACACTGCCTGGAATTGGACAACTTGTGATCTACAAAAACCCCTAGATCCTTCTCCATTAAGGAAACCCCCAACACACTACCATTCAGTAGATAGTTCGCGTTTATATTATTCCTACCAAAGTGCATAACTTTGCACTTGTCAACATTGAACCTCATTTTCCAGTTTGCTGCCCAGTTTTCCAATTTTGTCAAATCGCTCTGCATCAACATTGAACCAAATGTAGTTAACTTTCCTATGTAATAAGCCTGTTAATATCGGATGACAATTCAAATGTATTCTACCACCTTTTATGGATTCAGTGAATTATCTCACAAGGTAGATATTGTCAAGTGCTTTTCTTAAATTAAATTACCTTATCATTTTTGCTTATCCCTAGTGCTCACTGATCCAGTTCCAAATGAACCTTCTTTCCCAAAGGTTTGAAGCCAATCATCAACAGGAAAAATATAGAAAAGGGGTTCAAAATCTTGCACTTTAACAGCTTTGCAAATAGGGTTACTTTAGCCTCCAAACCTGGAATATAATGGCATCTATACAGATTTACTGCATTATAATAAAGGCTCTTTAGGACACACACCTTGCCTATATAGATATCGCAGATTATACTGGGATGTAGGTAAGGCCTCAAGAAGGAAACCACAGACACTTAAAAGTGCTCACCACATTCCTAGAACCACACATGGGATTATTTCTGCAGTTCAAGGTACAGAGCACAGTCACTACCCCAGACAGAAGTGCTTTGTGGTTCCAGGAAAGTAATCCATTAATAGTGATAATACACAACAGTTCTTTGTTTCAGCTCAGTCTTAAGCAAGGAATTGTGTTCCTACTAGAGATGTAGCGAATTGTTCGCCGGCGAACTAATTCGCGCGAACATTAGGTGTTCGCGAGTTCGCGAACTTTTCGCGTATGTTCGCAATTTGGGTTCGTGTGGCGTTTTTCTGCTGCGTTTTTTCTCGGCCTAAAAACGCCGCATAAACCACACATGGCGTTTTTCAGTAAATCCCGTTTCCATGGTGCTAATAGCGCAAAATAGCAAAAAACGCTGCGTATTTCCGAGTATTTTTCAGAGAAATTTTTGCCCTTGATCCCCCTCCTGCATGCCACTGTCCAGGTCATGGCACCCTTTAAAATCAGTTTTCTGGCCAGAAATGGCTTTTCTAGGTTTTAAAGTTCGCCTTCCCATTGAAGCCTATGGGATTCACAAATTTCGCGAATATTCGCACTTTTTGGCGTAAGTTCGCGAACTTTGATCTTTTTAACTGTGAACCTGTAAGTTACTAGTCTCAACCAACAGCTTGTAATAGTTTTAGTGCACCTAAAGCTGGCCATACTCATGGACCCGATCATTTGGCTAGATTGTCAGATCAAATTTTGAACGGTGTGGTGGTATTTAGGTACTATAATTCTTAAAACTAATTTGCTAAAACTTCTAGTAATAAGCACTTTGGGCTGCCATATACAGTATATGAACACCTTGATCTGATCACCAATCTCATACTTTATCTAACTGGTAAACTCTACAATAAAATTATTCTAAGGTACAACAATGTCTGCTGTACTATAAGTTGTAATGTACAAAACTGTGTTTGTGTCCTGCCCATTTTGTGTTGTGTAAAGTGAAAGAATGGCAGATGCTACTGCTTTATATTTGAAAAAAATTTGCAGAGGATGATCCCCCTCTTTCTATCCATAATTGCTATTAGAAACTTATTGAAAAATGTAGTATTTTTTGTATTATTATTATTATTATCTGGATACTGAGTTATTGAAGTCTTTTGTACTTTTTGTCATCCAAAAACTAATTTAAAGCAGAAATTTCCAGCCTACTCTGAAGAACATTCAACAATTTAACAGCAACAATAACAGTACATTTATTTACCTTGCCTGTACTGATACAAGAGTTGCTTTCATACTTCCCAAAGGAAATTAACTATAAGCTCAGAGTGTCCAAAGCTTAAGTCTTCAGATGCTATGGAAAACTTTCCGAGATACATGCTTTATCTTGAAGTGCAATACTTGTGACTCATAAGAGCAGCAATTGAGATTTAGAGAAAACAATGAACAAACCCTTGGGCGGTGTGGCCATTTCAGCTACAGTAGCAGCAGAACACTGACAGAAAGGAAATAAAACACACAAGGCAAACTCATTATTCTCAGATAAAACAGCATTGTTGAGGTATATAAGAACAAATACACAATATTTTACTCAGGTTCAGTAGGGGTAAATAGTTCTTGCTAAACAGAGACTATCCTTAACGCTGATAGCTTCAAGTGTGTACGCAAGCAGCATATAATACCACTAAAGAAAATGAGCAGTGTATTCCCTTCTTCCCTATGAACCTTTCCATTTAGCTGGGCCTGTGCTAATAAATAATGTTATTACACAGATGTCTATGAGGCTCTTTTACAAGTGCAGTGTACAAGTGCAATTTTGTGTGATGGGTCTGACGCAATTGCGGTGATGCACTTAAATTTCCTTAATTGAGCATGTTTTTTGACACAAACTGGATGCAAATGATCCAAAATATCTATGGTGTTTAGATGTTGTCAACTCTGGTGCTTGGTGTAAAAATTAAACCTTGCCCAATTCTTCAAAGCTGCTGTGGGAACACTTGAGATACTGCCACCTTCAAAGTAGGTGATAGCTGCAAGGTTCCCCAGTCTTGATAGGTGCACTGCATATGGCTTGCAAGAAAAAGCATGACTGAAGGGGCAGTACTGACCACAACTATGGAAAAGTGCAAGAAGAAACTTAGACATAAGTACCTTTTAAAGAATGAAGTTGATTCATGCAATGACTATGGCAAACTTTGCATGACCAAAACTGCACTTGAAGGTTATATTACATTACATTACATTATCATTTATTTATAAAGCGCCAACATATTCCGCAGCGCTGTACAATAAGTGGGTTACATACATTGGACATACAGAGTAACATATAAAGCAATCAGTAACCGATACAAGAGGTGAAGAGGGCCCTGCCCAAAAGAGCTTACAATCTACAAGATATTACATTTAAACTGCCCACTATATGCAATGTTTATTGGCAACCCATTGGACCTCTAAAGTACCCAGTACAATAGTACAACAGTACAACAGCCAAGTACAATAGTATTTGGGGAACACATTTTAATAGCATTATGTATCAGAGAAATTATTTTGTGACATGTTTCATTGGGGTTGTCCCTTCTTCTATTCTACCTGGTTTGTGCAATGTTTTACTTTCAGTTGGCTTGGCCTCAGATGGAACCAAGTCCCAAGCATGATGGTTTATTGTAAAAGATTAAAAGACTAATATGTAGGCTTTGGCAAACGATGAAAAGTATTAAATAATTGTGGCATTTAATTACATGCAGTGAGTTCTTTAAAGAAGCATAGTTAGGAGAACATTGAAAGCAGGGCATACCTGTGAGGAATATTTTTATATAAGTATACAAAGGTACAAGGCTGCAGATGAATGGACATCTAATAATCTCATATTTTACAACAGGGGATACATTGCTTTTTATAAATTACATCACCGAACACTATTTGCAAGGGTATAATTTACAGGATATTCATAGATCTTTGTATTTATTCATAGATTTTTCGTGTATCAGTCCCATTAGTTCAATACAGAGCGTAAATGTAAAGGGGTTCAAGAATTCTTTTAATGTATTGCTTCATAAATATGGGAATATGATCCTGGACAGCTATAAGTCCGTGGCCCTGAGATTATGATAGAAGGGATACTATTGTTTTATTTTTCTAGCAATTGTAAAATGTATCCTACATTTAGCTAAAACAAGAAACCTTGTGTTCCTGGGAAAGCTGCACTCTGCTCCTTGAGGAACACAGTGTAGCATCAGTAGATGCAGACAAGCCCTGTCGTTATGTCAGCATACAGGTAGGGGTTGGGACGGGGGGACACCTGCCTGCCTCCCACATCCCACCCATCAGAAAAACAGCACTGGCTAACACAGTGGGGGAAGCCATGGGTCTCTTTGGCCATTCCACAAGGACAGAATGCAGTGTGCAAAGTGCAAAAAAATGGGTGATTGCAGGCTTTTTTTTCGCATTTTGCAGACTGCCCTTTGCTTCTAGACGTCATTTTCAGCATCAGGTATCGGGCATGTATAAAAAAATAAATTTAAATATATATTGTGCTACTTCCCCTGTACTCACTTACCTCTCAGTTGTAAAGGAAACACAGTATGTTGCACATTACATTATAGTAGTAGGCTGCTAGTAACCTTGGCATCTCCTATTCAAGTACAATAAATAAATGGCAGTTTCTGTCTGTTTTAATGTGTACAAAATGTGTATATCTAATGTGCATAACCCAGTATACAAAACACAATAATGAAAATAACATACAAAAGACAGGGGTTTGATCAGTGCACATTCCAAAATCAGTAGCACTTTCATTGTACTTGTATATTTTCCTTTGCTTTGGCATGCTCCCACAACCCCACTTTTTGTGTATAATAAAATAAACAACTTGTGATTCACCTCTTAGACGGCAGCCTTGCGCTTATTATGTCTGTAAAGCAAACAAAGTATTACAAGAATCATTAAATAAGATTAAAGCTTTTTATGAAATACACAAAAAAGGAACACTCTAGAAATAAATCTGGTGGAGGTTGTAAATGCCTTGCTTTGCCTTGGCTCAGTGTGTCCCTGTTTTGGAATGAAAGAAACACAGATAACCTGTAGAGTTCTATTTGCATTTCCTATAGATGTTTCTAACGCAGATTAGAAATTCTTTATGGGGGGGAATAACCTCATGGTCAGGTAAGCAATCTGATAGATGAAAATAGTGAGTCTGCCAAATCCCAGGGAAGTGAATTAACTTTTTCTCATCTTAATAGCATCTTCCTACAGATCTTAACATTTACTGTGGTGTACAGCGAGAATTCCACTTGAGAAATGAAAAGCATTAAGCTTACTGTGAATTCAGGCATCTGTGCCAACAGTTTGTAAAATGTTTTGTTTTGCACAATAATTAGTATGATTAAAACAGTTGGTGCTTTTCTGTATTAAGTGATACCATTACTAAGCAAACTAAGGCTGAGGTGCAGATACAGAAGGAGAAGATACAGTGCATTGGTCCTTAGGAGCAGAATGTATTAGTTACCAACTGCAGCAGCCCCTGAAGTGATGCAAAGCATATGTAAAGAGGGATACGTCCGTGTGGAGAATGTAGGCCATGTCCATGTAGCACTGTGCTGTCTGGGTGGGTATGTATTTAAATGCAAGCACAAGGAGTGTGAGAGAAGGAATTTTACACAGAGAGCACACAGAGTAGCTTGTGACTTCCTCACAGTGTCTTTATTGCAGTAAATCAAGCACCACATGTTTCAGCCTAACCAGCCATTCCTCAGGTGCATTCCTTTAAAGGAGAAGGAAAGGTTAAAACAAAGTAAGCTTTATGAGAAAGCTCTATGTAAATACAGCCATGAGCACTAACAGTAATGCTGCACTGACTTCTCTATTCAAAGAAACACAGGATTTATTGTCTCTTTTTTTGTAAACATGGTGTTCCAGTGTCTGACTTCTTTTAGAAACAGCCTTAATTCCCGGGGCCAGAGTCTGCGCAGTTCTCTCCTCTCTCCCCTCTCCTGTCCCCCTCCTTTAGGAATGTGTGATTTCAGCTATAACGGCTAGAGACTGCAGGAAGGAAGCTACCTAAAATGGCAGCTGCTGCCTTAAACGGAGAAAGCTTCTAAAGCTGTTTACTTGGGTATGTTAATGGTTTCTGCAGAATAAATATATTGTTCTAGGTGGCACTAATGTGGCAAATCTATTGGCAGTAAAATGCCAAAATGATTTTTCTTCTCCTTTAAAAAAGTTTTAGCAACCAACATGAGGTTGCTGCCTGTTGAGAAGCATATACTCAAAGGACTAGCTGAGTGTGAGAGAGAAGATAAGGGGAAGAAAAGTGGCATGCCTAGTTGTCCAACTACCAAGGCAACCAGAAGTCTATAGCACATTGCAGATATTCTAGGAGCTGACATTTACCATTGAAAGAAAATAAAGTGATGTTTTGCATAAAAAGGGCATTAACTCAGAGGGTAAAAACATAATTTTGCCTCTTTATAGGTCCCTGGTAAGGCCTCACCTTGAGTATGCAGTGCAGTTTTGGGCTCCAGTCCTTAAGAAGGATATTAATGAGCTGGAGAGAGTACAGAGACGTGCAACTAAACTGGTAAAGGGGATGGAAGATTTGAACTTTAAGGAAAGGTGGGGTTGTGTTCTCTAGAGAAAGGCCACTTAAAAGGGGAAATGATTACTCTTTACAAGTACAATAGATGGCAGTATAGACAGATAGTGGGGGATCTCTTCTACCATTAAAACAATCAAACACCAGAGGCCACCCCTTTAGATTAGAGGAACAGAACTTTCATTTGCAGCGTAGGTGGTTTATCACGGTGAGGGCAGTGAGGTTGGGGAATGCCCTTCCTAGTGATGTGGTAATGGCAGATTCTGTTAATGCCTTTAAAAGGGGCCTGGATGAGTTCTTGATCAAGCAGAATATCCAAGGCTATTGTAATATAGGCTATTGTATATATAAAATCTACAATTAGTGTTGGTGTATATAGTTTGTATGTATTTAAGTATCTAAGTTGGTAAGATTGTGTGTTTATATATGCACCAGGGTTTGTTTGGAGGATTGAACTTGATGGACTTTGGTATTATTTCAACCAAACTTAACTATGTAACTATGCAACTATTAATCCAAAGTTATGAACAAGCAACTGTAGAGATTTCATAACAAGGTTGTAGAGCAAAGAAAACGATGCATAATGTACTTACAATAATGTACCTACCCTCACCTTCCTGCCAAACTAAACTTCTTTTGTGCTGCCTTATAGCTGTGATAAGTGTGAGAATATATGTGTCATCTTAAAAAAAATTACATATATACATACACATTCCTTCTAACAAAATATTTGTTGCACTCTCTCTTTTATAGTAATATTAAATCATTAATATTATTTTCACCTCTTGGTATTCAGATATATTCTAGTATGTACTAGCACTGGAATATATTGGTAATGGAAAATATCTAAGTATGAATAAAATTGACCATCCTTGTCTGTTTCTATAGGTAACTGTCTCAGTGCAACAAAGATGCCTGGTGCACCGACGTTTCCCAGCTGCTCCCCTGAGCCGGGCCAGGAGTACCAGCAGTCCCTGCCGTTGCTTTGCGGGTATGAACCCATCCACTGCACACGCATCCTCTAATGACATTCACAAGGCTATCGACCGCAGAGACAATGCAAACTGGAACTTAACCGCGGAGTCAGGCAATCATTTTTATCCACTCTATTCAAGAAAGGTGAATTACAATGAAATCAGAGAGAGTGAGCTTTTCAAACAGACAATTAAGAAACCAATGACAAAAGATGTTCATTTTGACTAAGATCATTTCAGTGTTGAAAATCAGAATGCTAATTAGCTGCAAAATGATATGAGACTGCTGTCAAAACAGTATTCATTACCCACGTGAACGTGATGAGTGGAGGAACTTGGAGCACTTACCCAGATTGTTTTTGCTTATATAGATGTGTCCATGCCAACAAGCACAGAAAATGTATGAGAATGTGAATCACATGCCTTTCAAGATTAAAATGCAGGGCTCAAGAGGCCCCTGGTAATGCAGGAAACCTAAGACCCCCTGGAGGGATTGCCAGTAGGATTCTAGGTGTTGCAGTTCAACAGTAGATGTAGGCCTTTAGGTTGGACATCCCAGATATATATATATATATAGTGCTCCCTCAGTGTAACACTGGCAAAAGCTGGCACCATAAAGGGGACATTGGACTGAACTGATGCAATTGGTAAGAATGTTTACATGGAGGTGAATGAGGGCGGTGCTGTAGGCATAAACAGGGAGCACTGTACTGATATTATTTCACAGCCATTATAATATGCCCCTTGTGCTATCAGCTACTTTCTACCTGCCAAGGAGCTTCTGTGATGCTCACACCCAGGGCAAGCCCCTCTGCTCTACCCTAAAGCCGACTCGGAATGATATTAACAGGTAAAGGTATATTTGGTATCAAATATTATTTTGGGGGGGGCAATATTGGTGTGGATACATACCTATTACATCTCTTGTGGTACAACAGGTACAAGTCATATATAATCACAGCTATTATATGTTTATATAAGGAATTCCGCTGACCTTAAGATCATTAAGTACACTTTACACTATTTCATTTTCTAGCCCAATATTTTAAACAAATTCAAGAAGTCATAGTAAATTTCAAATGGATCTACAGGTACAGCAGATGCAATTTAAGCACAAACACTGTGATTTCTGTGTGAACCATAAATTCCGAATTCAGTTGTGATATACTGTACATTTAGCAAATGCCCTGTGTCGCAGTAACAAACCCCGGCCAATCACATCGACTAACTAATGTTCATGACAAATTCACCAAATTCACTGCAAAAACCTGCAGTTTGAACAAATCATTTGTAGTAATTAAATGAAGTAGAGACAATTGCTGTAAATTACAGAGCATTATAAAGTGAGTGCAAAAAAACTGCAATTAGGCAATATTATTTGCTATTTAATGATAACAAAGCCCATATTCCATATGAACATGTAAAGCTTACATTTGCCTACAATGTATATCAGTTGGGCACATCTCCCCCACCCAAATGGCATCATTTGTACAGCTTATATCCCCTCTGCTTGCCAGCACCATCACATTTTCCTAAAGCAAATAGCAGCTTTCACCCGGTGGCCATTTTTCCTACATATCCAGATACATTTAAATCTGCAAACAGCATACACTCACACAAAGACCCTTATTTACCACACATTTCATCAAGAATACAGGCTCACACAGGCACAACTGTCTTTGAAGTTCTGCTTTTTTGAGCTGAGCTCAGGAGAGGAGGTTAGGAGAAATAAATTGAAGCAGACAGCTAGAGCTGAGTTTCTATGGGAACCAGCAATGCCATCTCCTCACTGGCTGCTAGACTGGGGGGCATGTTTAGTAATCTGAGTTTAGAACAACTGAGCATGCCCACAAGCCAACAGCCAAAGCAAATTCTTGAGGGAGGGGGCCGAGTGGGTTACAGGAGGAGAAGCAAATCTAAGTGATTAAGGGAATGTTGCAGCCTTACTATTAACCTCTGGACAACCAGAGTGGCAGGTATTGAAAGATTTCAAAGAGGCTGTTCACCGATTACATTTTTGTGTGTGGGGTTTACATGTCCTTTAAGAAAGAAAAGAATTTTAAAATGTTGTTTGATTCCAGGGTATTTCAGCAGACTGGGGCATACATTTCAATGATGTTATAGATGGGGGTATTTTAACCTACTTTACAATTGCACCTTATTATTTATGTTGTATGGTTTTAAATATATTAACCTTTTTATTCTGGGCTTTTCCAGCCTGCAGTTAAAACATTCTGTGTGGTTGTTGGAGTCACTGACCCTGGCAACCAAAAACAGAGTGCCAGGCTTCAGTTGTAATAGTTAATCTTGTTTTTTTTCACTGCTTATTTTTCTTTTCAGACTCTAATTCAATTTTTTTTGCCATGAAAATCGTGAATTAGAGTTTCTGAATAGGCTAGATTTATTAAGCGTAAACCACTAGAAAACTCAAATGAAAAAATGTGCCATTTTTCAATACCTTGTAGATTCGAAATTTGAAAATGAAGGGTTCAATTAATTCAGCTCTTTTTTCTTGATTTAAGGAAGTTTTTGAGTTTTATGTCTGCAAGTGTAGTGAGCAAAGTGCAGTTTCAAGCGTAATGGACTTAAAGGAGAAGGAAAGTCATTTTGATATTTTACTGCCAATAGATTAGCTGCATTAGTGCCACCTAGAACACTATATTTATTCTGCAGAAAGTATTACCGTACCTGAGTAAAGAACCATAGAAACTTTCTCTGTTTGTTTAAGATTGCAGCTGCCATTTTAGCTTGGTCTTCATAGCTTCATGCAGCAGCTCTAGCTCAGATTACACATTCCTAAGGGAGGGGGGAGGGAGATTTATGAATTGTTATCAGAGGGGGGGCCGGAGAGGGGAGAGAGGAGACAACTGCACAAACTCTGGCCCTGGGAATGAAGGGTTTTTCTGAGAGAGGAAGTCTGATACCCTAAGAACATGTTTACAAAAAAGGAAACAAGAAGTCCTGTGTTTCTTTTGATAGAGGATAGAGTGCTTATGGCTGTATTTACATAGACCTTTCTGATAAAGTTTACTTAGTTTTTACCTTTCCTTCTCCTTTAAATCTGTTTAATAAAGTTTGTTAATAACCATAATGGCATTAAAATAATCTAGTTGCCAGTATACCATAGCCTTTATAGCAGATAAAGGTTAATTGTCCATACAAAATATATGACAATTTAAAAAAAAAAAGAAAAAAGCTTTAAATTAGGCTAGGTATGTCTATATATACAGTACATGTAAACTTTTGACATGTTAATGGCGCCCACTACACAAGGTGCATCATTTTAAGCCCAACTGATGGACCAGCCTTGGGCAACATTAAAGGGATAGTGATGTATTCCAGGTTTTAACAGGAATGTGTTAATATGACTACATAAACCCTAGCACTGCTATTCTTTTGTAATGTATGTGCCCCTGCCTCCCCAAGCTCACTCCTTACTAACCTGTGTAGGGGTTGAACATCCTCGTGAGTGATGGCACACTTCAGGGCGGGTCAACATTCTGATAGGCTAGAGGGCAAATGTAAAGAGTGCCCCAGCTTATATGGACATTGCCCCACCCCCACAGTGCAACATAAAGCAGGAATTTGCTCAGGTTAGTGAGGAGTGGCAGGGGGGAGGCAGGGGGCACATACATTACAAATTAGCAGTGCTAGGGTCTCTGTAGATTTTGTGAGCATGGGTATTTAGCAACTCCCTGCGTCAGAAGAAGAAAGACTGATAATTATAGATTGCATTAGGGCACAGCGCTGACCTTAAAAACTCCCTAATGTACATGTAATAAATGTCAAATGTAGAACATTACAATTGTTTAATGCACTTTTTTTCCCTTTTACAACCTATATTACATTTTCCCACTTAGATCAAATGAACGCATCTCCAGGTTACTTGCTGCTGTTTTTGGTTGTTACATTGACAGTGTAGAGTTGCCAGTATTTCTTCTGAATGTTAGTCATCTTGCAATGTACAGTACAAAGGTTCGTGATCTACCTCATGGGTAATGTTCTAGTTAGATGATTTCCACGCTTAACGAAAGGGCATTTCCTCGCACAAATTAAACTGGAAATGAAATAATGCAGATGGGGATACAAATTCCCTGCTTTGTTATTCACTGTGGTACATCTAAAATGCTACAATGTGCCAAATTCAATGCTGAAACATGTGCAGTTACTGTGTTATATTATGCATGAATGTATCATCTACTGAATTTCCTTCGGCTGGCTGCTTGGCTCATGGAGCTGAAAGCACTTGTGAATTGAGCACTTTAAAAGCTACTGCGCAGGTGGTGAGACGCATGTGCCTGGAGTCACATTTTGCTCCTCTTAGTCAATATCTCTCCCAGGCAGGGTACAGTATGTTCTGCTTAACATCTTATTCAAATAAAAGTTCCCCATCCCATATAAAATAAAAGGCACTACATTCACCCAGTAGCAGTAACCCATAGCAACCAATAAGAAGTTTGAATTTAAAGAAGTAACTGGTAAATTCTATCTGCTGATTGGTTGCTATGTGTTGTTGCACCAGGGCAAACTTAGTGCCTTTTAAATAACCCCAGAATTTCTTATTCTGCTCTCCTTCCAACAGGCGGCACTGTCCCATGTCCCTTATTTACCTCTGTCAATGTTCATTTTAAAAAACACTTACAATTCCAATAACCATTTTGCTATATTGTTTACCATTCCAGAGTCTGGTCAACAACTGATGTCTTCTCAGTGGTGAATGAATTTAAAGTCTGAAAACATAAAGACATAATACACAGACTGAAATCAACATACTAGGGCTCATTTATGAACACAACTGCCATGCAAATAGAGGAAAAATCCATGAAAATAGATATTTTTTTACCCACAATGCAGTTTACCCGAAAAAACCTACTTGCTGCAACTTGCATGTGATTTATCAATGGCGCTGCAAATTAGCATCTATGTACATAAATCACGCACGTTTCATTATACTGGGGGCAATGTGTATGCAAATAGCAGGTCATTTTATGTGTAGCTGCAACACACAATGGGGACATCTCATGGCAAAGCTTAATTTCTGGGTTCCCATTAAAGTGTTTCAGTAGTGTATAATTAACAAGCATTTAATGCAAGAAACAAGTATGGAGGAGAGAGTATTGATGCAAGTTCCTGTTTAAATAGCATTTAAATGGATACAAGTTTGCATGCATACTTGCACTTTGGGGACATTTATGCCCAATACTGTAGTTACATTCCCACAAACATCCCCATAATCAGTTGTGCAAAGAATCCCATTCATTAAAGTTATTTGTGCCATAGGGCACTCTTTGAACTTTCTTTTCTGAATCAAGTGCAGTTGCGCCTATTGACACAGGGAACCCTAAAACCACCACCACCTCCAAACACGCAATTAGCTACTGGTTCCCACAGCACCCTACGTCCATTGTTCCAAAAGAATAAGGCACAAAAGTCAGTGTTTTGGCAAATGCCAGACACGGCGCCAGTTGGACAATCAAGACAGTTGTGTCCGTTTAAGATGAAGTGTGGAATCAATTACACTAATCTTAATCTTAACGCATTGTCCAAAATTGTGTTACGTGCAGGACTGGGAGTCAAAATAGGCCCTGGCATTTCAAGTAGAGACCCAAACAACCCCCATCTTACAGCAGCCCCTCTGGCATTTGCCAGAATCCACAGATTGCCAGTCGGGGCCTGAGGTGCAGCTTCCAAGGCAAGTGCAACAATGCTGGATTTGTGGAAAAAAATTAATCACTGTTGGGAATTTGCACTTTCTATCGCAACCAATTAAAAAAAAAAGATCTTATCAACTAAGATCAACTAAGGCTGGAGGTCATCTCCTTTATTCAAAGCCATATATACAGCAGTTACACAATATAAAAATAAACACTAGCCACTAGGATACATTTCTGTGTCTTCTATTAATGAGCTCATTAGTGAGAATCACAGATAAAAAAAAATTGCTCCGTATAATATTAAAACTGAATTGTGCAGAGAGCAAGGAATCAGTCCAGAAAGTCCTTAAATGAATTGTGTTTTCCCATAGATGTTTCATTCTAAGTATTTCATGCTGAATGGTAAAATCAGTAACAAATTAACAAGCGTTTTGTGTTTTTCACTCTGCCCCATGAAGACTGCTCTGTTACATGTAAGACCCAGGCATTGTGAACCATGGAACAGAAATCTATATATAGATATACATGAAAGGCAAGGGAATAGTCCTTCAGATCCTGCAACTAGGACCCCAACCACTTTAAAGCTGTGTCACATATTGCACAGTTTTTGGGGCACATTTTTTGGGCTGAGGGCTATTCAAAGGGCTTGCCACTTTAGCCAAATGGAACCATCTCTTCACAAGTCCTGGCACTTTCCTTGCTGCTGCCCAAAAGCGGTGATCACAATGCCATGCGTGCCATAATGCTAAATCTGCTCTTTTGAGGTTTATGCTTTTTTAGAAAAGATAGAATACACTACACAAGCTGAAGACTCCAACCGAGCCAAATGTCGCTAAGAATTAAAAGGCATTTTATTAAGCCCATTTGTGCATGCAATTTTAATGTACCGAACAGCTGGCTCTTAAGATTTTATGAAGAAATGTGAAAATATGTTGGCAATTATTCTTGTTATATTCAGTAATGCAACTCAGAGCAGTAAAACAAACACGTTATACTGTATGATAACCAAATCACAGTAACGTATATGCACCTTGTATACTCGAATAGTGCACTTCATGTTTGCCCTTCAGACTACTTGCTGCTGTGTATTATTTATGTTGTTAATTTATTTCTGTGCAGTGCATTATTAAAGTTTCATTAGGGACTTCAGCCTTTGGGCAGCATAAATAAACGCACATTTTAAATATACACGGACTATTTGCTTTATCTGCTCCCAGAAATGGTTATTTGTAATTATGTCTGAAATGGTAAATCCCTAACCAGACCTTATTGTGTAGCAGGTAATAAATGTCACCCATTTTCCTATTTTGGACAAAAGGTAATCTCACCTAAATCACACAAGACAAACAAATCAATCATTGTTCTGCTTTAGTTGGAAGCAGAGGCAGCAATAAGCTTGGGGCACCCAAGGCACCTGTTACTGGGGACAGGAAAAACCTTTGTACTGTAGCAGCTGTCTGATCTGATTCAGCAAGTGCCGGTCAGGACTGAATATCAAACCCTACATATGGCAGTCTCTAAAGCGAATGAAAGCTTGTAATGAATGGTGCCCAAATTACAAAAGTGTCAGTCAGAGAATCATAGCACAGGGAATGGTAGCACAACTCATGTTGGGATGTTCCAAACAAAAAGTACTCACCTAGAGAGATTTCTGCTTGGTTGCCTATGAGTAAGTGCGTGCGCGCACGAAACGCGTCAGGCGTCTAGCTTTTAGATGGAATAATAAAGACCTGGTTTTAGCAGCATATCGTGTCCGGAGATGTTTGGAGCTCAACTGTGTATGACATTACTTTTATGGCCACATTTTTCTTTTTAATATTATGAAAAAGAAGAAGAGTTGTGATGTGTTATAACTTGAATTTGATAAAAGAAATCGATATATGGATAATGGGTCATTTGCAGTCAACACAAGTAAAAAAAAAGTAGAAATATAAAAACCACTGAAAATGTGACAGAGAGAACTTGCATCTGCCTAGGCTTTTATTATTATTATTAATATTAACATTTATTTATAAAGCGCCAACATATTCCGCAGCGCTGTACTTAACACTATTTCAGTGATGCAGAAAATATGTACGTATGTACTCTATGATGTCATCAAGCCTTGCCACTGCTGGGTTTATCAGGGGGGTTTGATTGCCACATCTGCACTTTGAGAAAGGCTGCTTGTGCGGCCGAAACGTCAGTCCTTGATCCAAATAAAACATTTTTTTGTTTTTTGCATCTAAGACCTGTGCGTGCGGCATATTCTTTCTAGTTTTATATGCTCACTTTATACTGCACCCAGGCAAATTATTACTTCGTTATACGTGAGTGCCTGCTTTGACCTGTTCCTATATATATATATATATGTACTGTATGTATGTATATATATATAATATTTTTATTTCTGTTCTACATGTATAAGAATTTCAAACAATACATTAATACTGAAAAGGAACAATCCAATTATAGAACATGAACAAATACAGGTACGGGACCTGTTATCCAGAATGCTTGGGACCTGGTAAGACCAGGTAAGAGATCTTGCCATAGTTTGGATCACCATACTAACAAATTATTTAAACATTAAATAAACCCAACAGGATTGTTTGCCTCCAATAAGGATTAATTATATCTCATTTACGACCAAGTAAAAGGTACTGTTTTATTATTACAGAGATAAAAGAAGAAATATTTTTAAAAGATTTGAATTATTTGATTAAAATGGAGTCATTGGAGATGAACTTACTGTAATTTGGAGCTTTCTGGATAACAGAGATTAATAATCGCTTACTTTATACTCTGGGCAGTGCTCCTGTTTACTAAAAAGTGCAGAAGATCTTCTTGAGATTCTCAGATTCTTCTGCCATCTTTTTGTTCTGGTCTGAGCAGGCACATGCGAAATAGAGTGCAGCCCGAATGTAAAATGAAAAGCCGGCTCTTTCACTCTAGTGCAAATACCTGCGCCCGGTGAAAAGAATAGAGGACAGGAAGAAAGATTGCACTAATGAACTTCTGCAGTACTACCCCGGGATGGTGGCTTTGCAGAATAGGATCACTGGCGCTGGGGGTGCCTAAACTTTGTGAGTTTCTTACAAGCTATTATCTGACCTTCTGGGGGCATGAACTACCCCAAATGCCCCAGATCTGACATTTTCTCCTAGATCTAAAATTCCATCAGGGTCCTAAAAAAGATACAGTTTTATATAAAATCTAAAAATAAAGGCAATGTGATGCCAACATATTGCACTGTGGAGAACAAAATATATTTTTTAACTGGGTAATATAAGTGGGGGAGTAAGGACACAGGAATAAGGCTGAGAGCAGGAAATTAAATAATGGAAACAGAGTTTTTACATCTATATTTTTGTAGATGACACAAAACTCTGCAGACCAATCAATTCTATCCAGGATGTGGCATCCTTTTAGCAGGATCTTGACCAACTGGCAATCTGGGCAGCTAAGTGGCAGATGAGATTTAATGTGGATAAATGTAAGGTTATGCACCTGTAAAAATATGCAAGCCACTTATACCCTTAATGGGACTGCACTAGGCAAATCCATAATGGAGAAGGACCTTGGAGTCCTTGTAGATAATAAACTTGGCTGTAGCAAGCAATGCCAGGCAGCAGCTGCAAGGGCAAACAAGGTTTTGAGCTGTATTAAAAGAGGTATAGATTCACGGGAGGAGGGGGTTATTCTTCCCCTTTACAGAGCGCTGGTAAGGCTCCATCTAGAATATGCTGTGCAGGTCTGGTCTCCAGTGCTCAAACGGGACATTATTGAGTTAGAGAGGGTCCAGAGAAGGGCAACTAAGTTGGTAAGGGGTATGGAAAGTCTTAGTTATGAAGAAAAACTGGCCAAGTTGGGTCTGTTTACACTGGAGAAGAGGCGACATGATAACTATGTATAAATATATAAGGGATCATATAATAACCTCTCTAATGCTTATTTACCAGTAGGTCCTTCCAACGGACACGAGGGCACCCACTCCATTTAGAAGGGAGATTCCATTAAAATATTCTGAAAGATTTCTTTACTGTGAGAGCTGTAAAGTTGTGGAATTCCCTCCCCGAATCAATCGTGCTGGCTGATACATTATATAGCTTTAAGAAGGGGCTGGATGGATTCTTAGCAAGTGAGGGAATACAGGGTTATGGGAGATAGCTCACAGTACATGTAAGGGAATACAGGGTTATGGGAGATAGCTCTTAGTACAAGTTGATCCAGGGACTGGTCCGATTGCCATCTTGGAGTCAGGAAGGAATTTTTTCCCCTCTGCGGCAAATTAGAGAGGCTTCAGATGGGGTTTTTTGCCTTCCTCTAGCAGTCGGTTAATACTTCTGCTGTGTTAGTTCAGGTACAGATACACACTGGAACTTTTGATATATTTATTAGAACATGGCAGATAGATCTGGTCTGCTCCATGCTTGCTCTCAGCTTAACAGGAAGCACAAAACAGGAATAGGAATATCATCATCAAGCAATGGCAAAACAGCAAGAATGCCCTTAACCAAAATGTCTACACAAGCAGGTTACTACACTCTAGAAGTTAGGCATTATGTTTGAATGTGATGGACATCTATTTTACTATGTTACTATCAATGTTACACATGATTACAACATTTTCTTACTGGGTGCAGTTTTCTGAATCCATGTTCAGTACTGGCCTGCTAGAGAAATGCATTATATTAGATGAACCCAATTCAGTAAGAAATAATGTAACAATTATAAAAACTGAGAAATAATTCTATAGCTGTTACATTTGTGTTATCTACAATATAATAGATGTTAACTGAAAAAGGAACAACTTCTACAAACATCTTGCACAAAAGATTTGAATTGTAGAGAAATAAATTGTTCTTTCTTGTACCCAAAATATTTCTTCTTACCTAAAAGAAGTTATAATTGGGATTGCCTGTTTGCTGCTGCTCACAAAAGAGAGACAGAAACCTTATCAGATCAGCTGATCATTAAACGTTCCGAGTGCTGAGTAAACAATAATTATGAAAGAAAGGATTGTTTTTATTTTTCATTTTTCTTCTTCCTTTTTTCAGGCTTCTGGTCCAGGCACTGGTTAAAGGAAAACTATACCCCCAGAATGAATACTTAACCAACAGATAGTTTATATTATGTTAAGTGACATATTAAAGAATCTCACCAAACTGTGATATACTGTATATATCAGGAAATATTGCCCTTTTACACCCCTTCCCCTGATCCGCCATCTAGTGATGCTCGGTGTGCTCCCTTAGAGATCACATGACCATAATGCAGCTCTAACTGTAACAGGATGTAGTGTGGAAGCACTGTGAATCCTATGTAATGGGCCTCTGTAGTTTGTCACTATTTTGTAGCTTGGAACATCTACTTACCCTAGCAACTTCTTCTACTTACCATAGCAACTTATTTTACTTACAGTACCCTAGCAACTTCTTCTACTTACCCTAGCAACTTCTATTTACCCTAGTAACTTCTTTTACTTACCCTAGCAACTACTTTTACTTACCCTAGCAACTTCTTTTACTCACACTAGCAAGTTCTTTTACTTGCCATAGCAACTTCTTCTACTTGCCCTAGCAACTTCTTCTACTTACCCTAGCAATTTCTTTTACTTACCCTAGCAACCATATTGTGGTTGGAAATGTAGATTAGAGGATGAATAAGAGAAGGCTTCTATAGAAAGATAAACAATAAAAAGTAACTATAACAACAGAGGTTTTATCACATTTATTAATATTTTCCCAGTAAGTTCTGTATTGTTGGGTTGCATTTATTACAAGAAAGAGTATGTGTAAAATGCCAAGTGA
Source organism: Xenopus tropicalis (assembly GCF_000004195.4). NCBI lineage: Eukaryota > Metazoa > Chordata > Amphibia > Anura > Pipidae > Xenopus > Xenopus tropicalis. The sequence continues at coordinate 101,446,161 of NC_030682.2, read as the reverse complement.
TTTTTTGTAACCTGCTGTGTTTTTTTTTTTTACTTTATGTTGTATTGATTTCGAGCAGAGTTACAGAGCAATGAAAAGAAAAGGAGAACAGAAGATAAAACAAAACAAATCAAAATGGAATAACTTACAATAGAATGAGCAAAAAGAAAATACAATAAAGTAATGGCAGAAGCATCAAGTGCAGGTACATTATACAATCATCATATAGGGTGGAGGACACCAGAATAAGAATCGAAGGCCAAATATATTACTTGTATAGGTTTTTGGAGTATTTTGAGGACAACGGTCTGTTCACAACTTAATGAATATCTTCCAAATTGTAGCAACATGAATCTTGGGTTTATACAGGTACACATACCTAATACAATATGTGCTTAAATTCTTCAGGCAACTAAACTGCTAGAACCAGTAGTATATTAGTTCAGCAATAACTGCAGCACCCTACAAAGTAAATGAGCCTGCCCCTGCAGCATTCTATTCCGTAGCTTTTATTGTTTGCCTTTGGAGTTTCTAAACATCTTGGCAGATTTTTCCTACCAGCTTCAGTGCGTGGTTTATTGTTTACCGTAGCCAGAAGGCCAGAGGTACAGTACATCAAGTACAAGAGGTGATTTCTAAAAGTCAATGTTGTAAGCATTTTTTTTTTCCGATTCTGTGTAGAAATGATGTTTGTAGTACAGGGAGTTTTATCTATGGTTTTAAAATAATCATTTAGTCTGGAGATGTGCAAGAAACTTTAGTTATGAGAACTATATGCCTCTACAGTTTCCTTTTACAATGACATTTCCATCAAGAGGACATAAAGGCTCTTGGCCAGTGATCCTCAACCAGTGGTTCACATGCAGCATGTTGCTCACCAACCCCTTGTATGTTGCTACCAATAAAAATAAAGCCCTTTACTCAACTGCCTTTTGTCTGTTTCGTGTAATTCCATGACTCTATCAGTAACACTTTTTTCCGCAGTGCTACCCTCAGACTTCTGTTGTGGGCCTCATTTGTTAATCTGACTTTTCACACCTAACCTTCCTTTGTTATCTCACTTGTAACCACTTTAAATTCACCCTAAAAGGTGTCAAAATTGCTGTAATACATTGCATTTACATTGTTTTGTTTTTTATTTTTTTTTATAAAAGTCATGCATCATATAATTCACTGCAAAGGGTTAATCATCATATTTAGAATGGTGTAATTGCATAAGTGCTAGAGCACTATGGTACACAAGTGCTCATTTATTAAGGACTAGCATCCAATCAAAAATTGCACTCTTGTGTTGGATTGCAAATCTGGAGCCAGGAGCAGAGTGCGGCCCAGGCCTCACACAAGTTAGGGGTGCAAGAGGAAACCCTATATCCCCCCCCTTGAATAGAATGCTACCTAACACAGGCCAACCTGCAACAGCAGAATGTAGTGTGCAAAGTGCAACAAACACATACTGGGGGATGTTGTATTCATTCTTGAAAATGTTGGGTTCATATGTACTTACTTTCCCATATGATCCACTAGGGATATATGATTCTCGCCCACAGTGAGTAAGTCACTCTTGGATTTAAATAAATACTTTCTCAAATCGAGCCTTGCCCCGAAGTTCCCCCTGGGCCTGACTTGAACCATTCAGAGTCACTCAGGATATTAACCAGACAGCTTTATTTGAAGTACTACAATACAGAGTATTAAATAATAGCTCATACGTCCTGAAAGCTCGTGATGATGTGAGGGAAAATATTCCAATACATAATGTTGTTATTTAACTATTTCTTCCTACATGGGCTGATCCCATAACATCCAATCACCATGCTTGTTTTAGCACAACTGTGTCTCTATCAATCTTTAGGAAAGGCTTAAGTGTCTCACTGTCTCAGCACAATAGCCCAAAAAGGTATCTCTCTGGTAAAAGAAATCTTCTGCATCAGCACAGTGTCCAAAATGGTATTTGTGTAGTATTTGTGTAGTTTCTGAGACTCAGACTATAAAATCAGTTTAGCAAATATTTCTTCCTCCCACTGGGATGCAGAGTGTGTGCATATATATTTGCAGTTTGCAAAGATGCCATAATTAAAAGGCTTTGCAGACAAAAAAATCCTGATTTATAATTATAAACATGGGCAGCGCAAATATATTCACTGCGCAAATAATTCTGTGCTGCATGAATTTTAGAAATGACTCCCACTGTGTCCTGCACCATGAATGATTCTCATTATCTTCCCAAAGGTATTTGGGTTGTTCTTGAGTTGGAATATCCATAACATATTCTGGCAGCATTGATAGCTTGTGAGATATGCCCGCAATGTTAGGAAAAGGTGATGTACCGTGTTAGCCAGTCAAAATATTTACAGGGTAACCCTTATGATACCCTTGATACCCTTATTGGCTAACTAAGATAATCATAGCAAGCTTTAAGAACATTTTAGTTCCTTTTGCAAGCTGATTACCTGCAATGTTAGGAACCCCACAGCACATCTTGTAATTACTTCTGTGGCTTTCCTCTCACATTTCAAAAATCACTGGTAAGTTAACTGGATTCTCATGGAACTGACCCCAGTGTATGTATCATTATGATAAGGAACATACAATGTTCCTCATTTAGACTTCCGAGGGAGCATAGAATCATGTGAATAATGAACTGAAAGTGTTGTTGTTATAGAGATAAAGAATAATAATTCCAAGTCATTCACATCCATTCTAATCCTTGTAAATGTAAATTGCTAGAAATCAGACTTTAAATCCAGTCAATATTGCTTTAGAAAGTACTTTAGAAAGTTTAATCAGGAGTAAAGTCAGATAAACCTAGACTCCCCTACAACAGCACCAACAGAAGGACCGAAAGAGTGCTAAATGTGTTGATGAATTTAAATATTTGTTATAAAAATGAATTTCTGGAGGCAGAGACAGAATCACATCAGAGAAAATGATTTTATTATACATAATTTGCGTCCCTGGATAATGGCTTACGAGTGAGCCAAATCACTGAGCAATTAAAAGTAAAATGTTAACATAATTATGGAGTGCTGTCTTTTCTAATTCTCTATAAGCACACATATTTCTCCGTCACCCTGACTTGTGCTGCGCAGTGTATTTACATGATCTGCCCCTGGCTTTCTTTAACAAAATCCAAACCGAGCACAGCCTCCAATGGTAAAATATTTCATTTATTTCTCATTAAAAAGAATTTTCCTCACAGGTTGCTTTGATTTGTGGAACAGTAAGACTGAAATTAACCAAGTGATGGGTATTTACAGTCAGAACAGCTAGTGTATCTATTACATATGAGCATTTGAGAAACAACGTGTTAAAATGGTCATTCTAAAACATAATGGTATTGCAATAGTTTGATTTCTAAAAACCAGTTGGATTTGGTGCTTATTTTCAACAGATATAGTTGCAACACTATATTGAGAAATAATGCTGGGACCAAAATAATTGGAGCAATTTAGCTGTTTCGACTTTTTTGCCTGTCAAAATGTGTTGATTTCTTTTGCCATTCTGCTAGTTTACACTGTCAGCAGAAAAACTGGAAAATATTGTAGAATGCAGCAGCTTCCATGTGAATAAACAGTATCATACAGTTAAGGTTTGTACAGGAATACATTAATGTAACTAAATAGCTGCCTATGCAAATAGGGCTTCTATATGGTCAATTGCATTATAAAGTAAAGACACAGGGGCAGATTTATCAAAATGTGAGATTAGAGTTTACCACAGAAAACCTCACCCACTTTCTATTCATTTATATGGGATTTTTAGAAGTGTATTTATCAAATGGTGAACTCTAAATTTCACCCATTGATAAATACACTTCTAAAAATCTCATAGGAATGAATAGAAAGTGGGTGAATTTTTCTGTGGTAAACTCTAATCTCACATTTTGATAAATCTGCCCAACAATGTCTTTTTCATATTAGTCCCATAAATTAAGGTGGCCAGGCATGCTAAGATCCACTCATTTGGGGAGGTCTCCAAACAAGTGGATTTTTTTCTTGATATGCTACCTAGGGAGGCCAATATCAGGCTACTTTGACCACTTGGCCATAACAATGAGCCGATGCGGTTCCCGATCCAACAAAAAAAATTAAACCTGCCTGCCCTTGAAACTCCTGTATTCAGTTCAAAATTTAGTTTTTACATATGTATGTGATGTATCTGCACAAATGCTGGACAGGTGGCATATATAAGCCTTATATTTACCATTAAGAACAAAGTGGAACCAGAGATAAAATGTATGTAAAAGCTAAAGGACATGAGTATCAGGCACTTTATAAAAAGGGGAGGAACTCAAGTGGCCTACATATCACGTGGTTAAGCACAGAGCTTGGCCTACACAATAAGGCGCCCATGGCAAGGCCCCCGGCCTCACTGCCACAACCACCCCCTCACCCTCACTTTGCAACTACTCCCATCTTGTTGCAGTCCCTGTTCGTTCCTCTCTCCTACCCAGTCCCTGCCCAGACCCATTACTTTTTTACTGAACACTGAGTCAGCAGTAATGTTCTTTGTTCTTTATATATTGTATTTCTTTATATTCTGAATTTCTATGTTAAAAGCACGTAATTGCTTTTAAAACAAAACAATAGACAGAATTGCAATTAAGATGCATGGACATAAATGAACAGATTAAATACAAAATGTGATTGTTTTTTGCTGCTGTTGCACAGTTTAGTTTTAAGACAACATCTGGACCAAATGGAAAAAGATGAGCAGAAAGTAATTGCTAAAGAATGAAATATGATTGCATTCCATTTCCCCACAACCCACCTTCCTTCAGCTCCAGATGTTGGCAAATGACTCATTAAATGCAGCAGGCTATGAATGGATTGATCAGAGAAGGAGCAGAGGATGTAGCAGCACTAATCTGGTGCAGCTAATAGATACACTAATATCACTTATCCGCATCATTCATGTGCAGCAACATTTTATTGAACTTTAAAAGTGTTCACCACTTAAAACTGGTTTTTTTTTGCATAATAAAAAATATGTTATAATAAGCAACTTGTAATTTATATTCATTAAAAATGTTAAATGGCTTTGAAGATATTTGTAATTATAATTGCTATTAAAAGCAGTGACTAGCAGTCTTGCTATTTACATTGCCGGCACTCTGGGCTCTGACTGCTGAAACAGTGTTACGAGCCAGCTGATTAGAAAACCAGGAGACCTGATTCTTGTTACATTGTTTGAAGAGTCGGACCCAGAGAACAGAACTACAGAACAAATACAGCTTGTAACAGCAATTATATTTAACTTTAAAATAATTGAAAAATATACACTGGAAAGTTGATTAGAATTCAAATTTCTTTCATTATGCAAACAAATATGTTTTGGGGTAAAAGACCCATTTAAATGACTCTCCAACCTAATGGGGAAGAGCCTTTTTCTCCCTTTGTTTCTTAGGTTGTAGGGAGAAAGGGAACTCCCTTCCATATGTAAGGTAGTCAGGGTATCCTGGGAAATGGTGACGGACACCCTGTCCGTTGTCTTCAAAGACAGAATTGACCCTGACCCTCTGACTTACCTTTTAGGTAAGCCTATCAATTCATTCAGGTCCTAAGACCCGTATGACCCATATCCTTACAGCTAAAATACCCTACGACCAGCCAACTGGAATATGACAACACCCCTTCCCAACTGACGCTTGTCCTAAAGGTGAAGTAGTTTAGATCAAAGGAGTCCATTTGGGCCCAATTGTAGGGTGAGGGCTATGACCATACATTATTGTGGCTACCCTGGGTAGAGTTTGAGAGACAAAACCTAGGAATACTCTGAATTACCTTATTGTGACACATAGGGATCTATTCATCAAAGTACGAATTCGAATCCCGAATTGGGAAAAATTCTGATTAAATACAATAAATTCTGATGATAGCAAATATCACGAAAATGCTTACAAAAAAATCGTATTAGTCACAATAATATCGTATTGGCGATCCGAAAGTCACAAAATTTTCATATACGAACAATATGGCAGGAAAAGCTTTCCGACTTTGATCCTTCAGTGCATGATTTTGGAAGCCTCCCATAGGACTCAATGGCACTCTGCAGCTCCAACCTGGCCCAAGGAAAGTCACGATACCGAAGCTTGAATGAATCCTAAACTTTCGTACTCGGCGCGACAATATGACTATGTCGCACAAATTTTGTCGCAAGGTACAAAAAAGTCGCAGAAAATACGAAAAAGTCGCAGAAAATACGCACAGTACAATCAAATACAAAGTTTTTGTAATTCGTACCTGTCGTACTTTAATAAATAGACCCCATAGAGCTGCTGTTTTCACCTTTTCCCCCTCCTCCCCTCCAGCTCACTTTGCCACTTAATCTCCTCATTCCCTAGCTACCCTAGGCCAATGCTTCCCTTTCAAACTTACAGGAGCAGCCAAAGGCAGTCACTCCATCAGGAGATTACTCTGGCCATAAATTTGTAGATTTGAAAAACCTGTTAGATGCTATGTTATTTTCTTATTGTGCTCATTGGCCAAAGATGCATTTCCTCTTTTCTGTATACCTCTATTTTGAAAGAACAACAAACTTCAAATAATACAACAAAATCTTAAATGTAACAATTTCCCTTTTCTCTATGATAATAAAATCAGAGCTTGTACTTGATCCAAACTCAGATATTACAAATTACAAAAAGACCCCTTATCCTTACCGGTAATATAAGTAATTATAAACCAGTACTAGAACTACCGAAGGTTTAATCCAAGAAAACAAATCAAACAAAGTAGTTGCATATGAATCTGAATTCTGTTTAATGTATTGCGCTGCTGGATGTGCTGGTTGGTAAAACAGAAACAAAAATTACTTGTTTTTCTCTTCTCATTTTTGGTTGAACGTTGGCATAAAAGACCTCCTCCTCGGCTGAATTTGTTGTATTGTTTATTGAAGGCTGAAACACACAAACAAAACAATGGCAAGGTAAAATGCACTCTTATTTAATGGGGAATTTATTGTAATACAAGAATGGGATCATAATATATGGAAACCCATTATTCAGAAAGCTCCAATTTAATCAAACAATTCTTATGTTTTTGACTGATTTTCCTTATTATCAGTAATAATAAAACAGTACCTTGTACTTGATGGTAACTAAGCTGCATTAATTCATACTGGTGATAAAACAATACAATAGTTTTTTTTAATGCTTAAATATTTTATTAGCCTTAAGGGAAGGGGCGCACAAAGTGGATCATTTGCTTTTGTCTTCCCTGTATCCAGGCAGAGGAAAGCAGATCTGCTGTCATGTACTCCTTCCTGTAGTTCCATTCATAGGGATTGTTACTAATGACTAACAATTAAAGGACAAAGATAGTCAGAGACAACACAGTTCTTTCTTCTGCACAATGCCCTTAGTCCCTTATCATTTATCTTTTCTGGCCACTCAACTTTTCTTTCCCAGGAATTCTGACATAATTGCCCTGGCCATCAATCCCACTGTGCTCCTCTGCAAGTTATCATGAGGTATGGGGGAGTGGAGCCATATTGGGGCACATTGGTTGTATGGTTTAGGGGGACCTTGCTAGTTATCATGAAGCAAAAGAGAGAAGGAAAGCTCTGCAGGAGGAGCCATATTGTGTGAATGGGTTGTGATACTTATGCAAACAGCATATTTAATTTTTCTTTTGCTTATTTTTTTTCTAATCAAATCATGGGGCACATTAACTAAAATTCAAACCAAAGAATTCCCAGCAGCTACAATTGTTTGTCACAATAGCAGCTATAAAAGAGTTCACCATACTTCCCGGTCATTTGAAAAATTGTAAAAGGGACAAAAAGAGATGAAAATGTGTTTGACCATGCCCATTTTTATGACCACACCCCCTAAATACCACTCCAATTTTACAAAATTTGACAGGTTATGTAAAGTTTTTACACATTTTCGGGGGGTTTGGGGTATTGTTTTATGTTTTATTAGTTGATTATGTTTTATTAGTAGGAATTGCCCTTTAAAATGCAATCCTGTTTATCTTGTCAGTTACAATTGTATCTAAGTGCAGGTGTTGAGTTTTCTGGGCTCTTTGCCAAAAGCCTGCTTATCTAATTTAGTTTGAGAAACCTTGTATCTTTTATAGTGTTCAGTGCAGGAGATCAAAGGCAAATGAGGGACTTTTCAGTAAGAATCCAAGACTGCGGGTTGAGCTGTTAAAATCAAGACTGTCCCACAAAAATCAGGACATTTGGGAGTTATGGTTCACCTTTGCTGCTAACATTATAACATTCACCTGCTCTACATTCATTTTTTTTTCTAGCTGGATACATCCTAAAAATGGAGCTGAACTATAAATGCAGCCAAGTTCCAAGTTGGCTGGAATGTCTTTGCACTCACTTATCACAATTTAGAGGCAGGACTTAACACTTAAAGATGGTGTCTGGACATGGTAAGACAAAATGTGAAAACTTCCTGGCTGCATCTGTACTTAAAGGAGAAGGAAAGGCACTGGGGGGGTGCCAAAATGTTAATCGCTTACCTGATTCAATAAACATATAGATATGTTACATGCTTACCTTTGATCTGAAGTTTACTTTTGATTGCAGAGTTTTTTCTTTTTCTTCATGTTTATGTTTTCTAAGCAGAGGTACAGATTATCAGTGGAAATGTAAATACTTAAAACTATTATAAATAAATATGATGCATATATCTCTAATCTTTTGCCTGCCAAACACATAACTCCTGCCTGCTCGCCAGATCTACATTGGATGGAGCTTCTTGGAATGCTGTAGCTACCGTAGCAGCACAGAGTTTTGCAATCTTGGGACCCTCACCCCTCTGTATCACCCCCTGACTTCCTGCTGCTAACGCAACACTTCTTTCTGCCTGAAGGTTAAACACACATTTACACAGATGCTGTACAAAAGGGCAAACACACATGCACACATGCACTTCCCTACTTTTTTACCACTTTAGCTTGATTTTGGCTCAAAGCTATTATTGGGCAGTATAACAAGTGGACCAGGCTATTTTGACCCCTAATCACATTAGCTATCAATTATTTTTTATTTTATTGATTTTTTATAGTGATTTTATTTTGTTTAGTTCTGCACTCTTGTTGATTTAAGTGACTTTATTGGATATTTACATCTGTGTTGAATCTCCAATGCAAGCAATCAAGTAATAACTACTTGCGTTTGAGGGGGCTGGCAGTAAATAGGTTAAATATAGAGTAGATCTGAATTTATCGTCAGAAATTAACATTAAATTGTACTTTTAGATTTTTTTGAAAACTTATTGATGGATGTTTATTAGCTATGACTGCCACTACCCACATGGTTATGGTAATTACCTATATTAGCCAAAGGCATTGGCCTGATAATGCTGCTGCAGCTAGATAAAGGAAAATTCATTTATACTAGTCTTTGTAATGCACTTCCACCTTTTCTTTTCATAGATAACATGCAGGGTTCCTAACCAACCCAACTCACTGCCAGCTATAGGTTATTGAATATGTGATTCAGGGTCGGATTGGGAGGTGCAGGGCCCTTATATACATATCTTCCATGCAATTAGGGGAGGATGCAGAGAGCGCCAGCAGGGATCAGGTCCGGGGCTGCTGGCCCCACCGGGTTTTTTTCCTGGTGCCTCGCTGGCCCAGTCCGACCCTGATATGATTATTACATTTTGTTTGCTCTAAATAGAATTTTTTTTAACCGACAATACAATGTAGTACTTTTGAGTTCATTGAAAATGCAGGCACCATGGACATTACTGAAAAGTTAGGCATTTCATTATTACTAAAATAACTTCCTTCTTTGGACATTTAAGAACATAAGAGTACTGCTTCAGTTCTTATAAATTCTAAAAATTAAGCTCGAGCTGAAACAAAACATACTATAAGGGGATTGGTAGCAGTGTTCTGTTCACATGGCATTGTTTGTGTGGGCTCCCTACTTACTAAGACAGTCTGGTTGTAGTTTAAAAGCATAGTTATTTTTATATCTTTGTGGATCATGTTAAATGTATGCTGTTAGCATGCAGTTATTAAATTAGCAAAACAAATCTTACCTTTTAATGCAAAGGGTTGTGAAGATGATTATTGCAATAACAGCAAATATGGCAGATCCTCCCCATATAAAAGGAATGAGAGACAGGTGCACTTCTTAATAGAGAAAAGATTGAAAATAATGCTACAATTATTTAAATTTTTAAATATAAATTCAAAGAAATCACTAGTTGATAATGTAAAGGAAAAAATAATTAGCAAGCATGGAGCCTTGGAAATAGCCCAATTTCTGAGCAATGGTGAATCAGGCGTGTTTGCTTCTCTGAGGTTTAGTTTCTCATTCTTCTCCTTGTGTGCATCATTGACTAGCCAGATCCCTTTACACAGTAATATAATAAAATTGGGTTGAAAAAAGTCCAAAGTACATCAAGTTCAACCCCTTTAAATTATCCCCAGTGCACAAATATAAACATATTTATACAGATCTATCTATACACTCTTATGCAGGGGTGCCCAAAAGGTAGATCACGGTGTACCAGTAGATCACCTTGAGGTGGAATGCAGTGGGATGACATCCCGCCACTTCTTTTTTTCCCCAGCCCAGAGTGCAGCTGCTCAAGCCATCCGTCTTTGTAGTTTCATTCCAGTATAGAAGATTGTCCCCACCAGGCCACTGTATATATTTGTTCTCATTTTATATATGTTTCTGTGTGCAGACTACAAAGTGAGCCATGAAGAAGGCAAGTAAAAACTACTACAATCCTTTCAAATTAAACTTGAAGTTAGCACTTGAATAATGTCATGTGGGCATTAAATGCAAATGTATATATTTATATATTGCTATGTGTATTTGTTAAACATACTGTAGATTGAAACTTTTTCTTGTTTATTGCGCCAAATGATAGACATCGCACTATTTTAACTGTGGTAGATCTCATGATGGAGGCCAGGTGGCAAGAGTAGATCACAGGGTGACAAAATCTGGGCACCCCTGCTCTTATGTATTTTTCTATAAATGGGTGTCTAAAAGAGCATCCTGCTCCCAATCTGCGGCCCAATCAAATATTTGCACGTACCTATGTTCACTCACCGTTGCTCACATTTACCACAGTGGCTTCATTTCCTTTTTCTGTGGTAAAATTACATATATAAAGCCCTTCATCCTTGCTGGTGAAATTCTGAATGCCAAGAGTTACATTGCAAAGGCTCGAGCAGTTGAGAGAAATGTGTTTGATGTCATTAAGTCCATATCTTGGCGTGTGAATCTCATCATTACAAAAAGCGATTGTGTCCATCTTCCCATGAGAAAGTTTTTTCACAGTTATTTGTTTAACTTTTGCTTTTAAAGTGCAGTGGAAATTCAAAGTTATGGTTTCATGGTTCCTAAACGTACGGTGAGATGATGCTGTTATTTTGCCGAAATCATCTACAAACATAACAGAACAAAGTAATGTAGAATTGTGTTACTGAAGAACATAATCCAGTACATTAGATGAAAAGAATTTCAGGGATATTAATTCATTCATAGTTTAACCCATTATGTCTTGGCCAATTAACTATCAATGCTTGGCAAATGACCATAATTATATTATGTGATGGATTTCATTATACCAGTCAATACAATGGTGGAATATATGATATGCATTCTCTCTACCCACACAGCCTAATTATTCTCTGCAGCAATAAAATGCATCTCTTATTGTATTGTTGGCTTGCCCATATTCTGGATATGTCTGGAGTAACAACAACAAAACCCTCAACAAATTTTAGTGGCCTCTTTGGGGTTAATACCCAGTATTTCGTAGAATGATTAGCAGGAGGTTGTTCTGTAGTCAGAGAGTTTGGGATAGCCGCCACAAGGTTGTCAGAAGCAGGTGACACCACATAATAAGAATATAAGGATAGGGAGCAGGAGTGGTTCTTCTTCTGGACCCTCCAATGGGAAGTGGGAAGATGCATACACACATGGTAATTTTGCACCCCTTCGCTCTCTAGTACTTGTGTCCAGGGTCATAATAAATGACAGATTTGAATGATACTGTACTGTGTATAAGAACTGCCTAGGGTACCTACAATGGATTTCTCAAAAATAGATAAGGGGGCTCATATACACCCGCAAGTGCAGTGAGCAAAATGCAATTTCAAGCACAATCTCCATGTTTTTTTCACAATGCAGCATTTTCCCCCAAAACTCTTGCATCACTGTGAATGCAAACAGATGATTCTCTTGCCTCAATTGAGCTAGCCTACTTCAATTGCATGCGATTTACCAAAATAGACACAACTGCCCATGCACTTGTAAATTGGGCTAATACCTGACGTGTGAGTGATCTGTGCGCCCTATTTCAATTTAAATTGGCATTGCAGCACTTAATTTGGAACAGAAGGCAGAAAGGACTGAGCGGCACCGAATGCAACTATAAGGAGGAGCGAGGAACGCATTTTGACACAAATACTTTTAATGAAAGTGGTTAAACCTGCAAATCACTGCAGGGAAAAGTACACTTTGGGCTGTAAATTAACTCTAAGATGCTGGTGTGGTGCTCAATAAAATAGTACATTGGGTTAGTGATTTCAATCCCTAGGGGGGATTACCATGTTTCTTGTCTTGTGATTACCGAAACAAGCAATTGCACCACCTTGAAGAAACATTCTCCAGTCCAAATTACAACCTGAGGTTTAATATTGTGAAATTCCTAATTCTTTATTAGTGTCCAGTGTTGTAGGATGCTGTGTCTTTTTTAGCACAAAAATAAATAAAACATTAATAAACCACCGCACATAAAATATTTGTTATAGTTCATATAAAATACACCATACCTGCTCGAACATCAATTATTTTTTTAATTGTTCCTTTTGCGAAAGTGGTGATATAGCAATAATAAATACCAATATCATCATCTGAAGTATCAGTCAGTCTCAGAGATGCATCACTTGATGACCCTTCATTAAGAAACCTCACTCTGCCCTTGTATTTTTCTGTAATGTCTTTGCCATAAGTTCTACTAATAGAACACAACTGTTCTTCAGAAGATTCAACAACTTTAGCCCAATCAAACTGTATTATAACTCCTTCTTCATGGTATATGCATTCCAAGTCCAAATTCTTTCTCAAAACCACGGTGGTATCTACTATTCTGTCATTGGCAATAACTAAAAGAAAAGAAAAACATGTATAATAGTATTTGTAACCCTTGGTTTTCTTTATTCCTGGTTTTACAGTCACTTTTTCTGACATCAGCAGGTAGAATCTATTCCAAACCTAATAGTGTTGGAAATTATGAAGGTGTTTATTTTGACTGAATTCTGAACACACAATATCAAATCATGCCTAACATTTGGCACCCCAGTGATTAAAGCTTTCCTTCGCCTTTAAAATATACATGATTTTACATAGCATAGCATTGTGGCAATGTGTGGTGTATTTTAAAACTATTTTACACAGCCATATATAAGTTGGTTACAAGGTGGCATTACACACCTGCAAAACTAAAAAAAATGTATCCTAACAACCCCGAAACTTGCTGGAGATGTAATAGTCATATAGGCACTCACACCAATATTTGGCTTAAATGCCCTGGATTGAAGCAATACTGGTCCGAACTACTAGGGGCAATAAACCAAATAACCGATTTTAATTTTACCATTGAGGACCCAGCTCCAATATTACTTAATATTTACCCCGGTAAAAATATTACAGTATCAGACCCACTTACCCTCCATCTACTACAATCAGCAAAGGCACTTATACCTAAGAAATGGAAATCCATGGAGGCCCCCACCTTCATAGAATGGCTAAATAATATGAACGAAATAAGACAAATGGAAGAAATAACATTTTTGATTGATAATAAAAGTTCACAATACTGGAACATATGGACACCTTGGCTAAACTACACATATTCTTTATAACTGTTACTATAATCGCTGCCATTCAAGTCAGCATCTTTACCTAACTACTACAATTTATGTCTTTTTCTATAGCTATGTGATAAACTAGCAATGACTTGTTGACAGCTATTTCCTGAAATTTATATTGTTAAGTAACGACAAATTGTATAAGAGCACTGTTCCCCTCCCCTCCCTCCCTTTTTCCTTTCTGTATCCCTTCCCATAATTGCAAAATGTAAAATAAACAATTGGAAAAAAAAACAAAAAAAAAAAAACTATTTTACACACCTTTATAAATATGCCCCATCATATATTGGAAACAATGTACAGTGCTTGGTCTATAAGCAGAACCATGCATAATCTCTGTAATGCCTTGTGTTAGGGTGAAGACACACAGAGCTACTAGAAGCAGCTACTTGTCACGACTACAGAAATAGACAATGCTGATCATTTGCTGATAATTGTCTCTGTGTTTTAGCAGAGGCAATTCTCAGTATTGTCTATGGCAGGGTATTTTCTTGCATTTAGTAGCTATGACAAGTAGCTCAGTGTGTCATCACCCTTAATGTGTCTGTTAGAAATAACTGCTAATAATGATATATAAATAGATACATACAAAGCAAATACATTTACTGATGGGCACTATTGATTTTAAGACCACTTGGATTATGTGAATCAATATATTTTCAAGTTTGAAATTCTTTCTAACCAATGAATAATAAAAACCAATGCAATTGGTCACAAAAAGGTAACAACTAAAGAAGGTACTAAAAAAACCTCTTACTTTGTTGCAGGAACAGCAGACACAAGGCTACAATAGTAATCTGCATCTTCTCAAGCAGTCTGTATGTGTATAAAGTATATAGAAAGTGAAGGCATTTATCTGACTCTTTCATAAGTAGGAAATGCAGCTTTATCATTTCCTCAGTGGGTTTTACTTTTGGTTGAACACTATTTATAGACACGTCTTTTTTCTTTCACTATTAGAGGATAATGAAAAAAGAAAATACCAGATATATAGTGGGTTCTATGCAAACACACAAGCGATAAAGGCCCCTTCAAGACAAGGTGCAACATACACTGTGCTTTTGTTTTCTGAGGTTGCCCAAGTTTCCTACGCAGGAAAACATTGCGCTACTTCAGAAAACAAAGCGCCCCATGTACTTTCCCACTGGCAATTCACTTTATTGCAGGTGGGAAGGTATTTTGGGGAGACTTGTCATCTGCATTTGCAGAGATTTGACGGGGGGCGACAAACTTCAGTGTGTGTTAATACCCTTAACTAGCTATTTTTACAAAAATCAATATACAATAACACATTTTTTACCATCTTATTTTTTTACTACTTTTTCCCTTTATATTACAGGTCAGTGTTTTAATTTACCTTTGGTATAATTTTGGATTGGCAAAAAAATCTTTTTAGATTACTATGATTTTGTTTCCAAGATTGGTATGTATTATTTTTCTATATTCTTTTATTGGATAAATCAGGTTTGCTCTCATATATTATGTCCTCAACTTGGTGTATCATTATATTTGCTATACAGGTATGAGATCCCTTATCCAGAAACCCATTGTCCAGAAAGCTCTGAATTACGGAAAGCCCATCTCCTTTAGACTCAATTGTAATCAAATAATTCAGAATTGTAAAACTGATTTCCTTTTTCTCTGTAATAATAAAACAGTACCTTGTAATTGATCCCAACTAAGATATAATTAATCCTTATTGGATGCAAAACAATCCTATTGGGTTTATTCAATGTTTTATTAATTTTTTAGTAGACTTAAGGTATGGAGATCCAAATTACGGAAAGACCCCTTATCCAGAACACCCTTGTCCCAAGTATTCTGGATAACAGGTTCCATACCTGTACTTGTTTGGAATCTCTGTGAGCATGTATTACTCTGGCAGGCTGCTTCTGGTGGCTGTGTTTTTGATGTGATATTGTGCATACGGGTTACCATGGCACAGCCCAATACAGAGTGACTGAGAGGGGGTGAAGTGGCACGGGTAACTATAGAGTAACTAAGGAGATGCCGCCAACATGGGAAATGATTCTTCCTGATGCCTGGGGAAAGGGGAACTCCACCCAAACACAACTTAAGCTTTTTGTAAAGTAAACATAATTTCAAGCAACTTTGCAATATACACCAGTAAAAAAAATATTCAGCCTTTTCATGATTTTTATTATCATAATATGGTTTGGAACAGTTACCTAAACCTGCCCCTTGTTGTCCCCCCACAATTCACTTCACACACGTTGTCAATAAGGAAAGGAGCATTGCAGTGCAGTGCATTGTGGGTTATGTAGTTCCTGCAGTCTGTAAACTGTGGAGAAGTGGTTACAAATTGTGAAATCAGTGTTCTAGTCCCTCCTCCCCTGCCAGGATTTCAGATGAAGAAAAGAACTGTTTAACATCTGGATTTCAGCATATAAAAATGGTATTTATTCATACTTTTTGAAGGAACAGATTTCAGTGATTAGGTATATTAGGGGTTTCTGTATTGTGTCGGCTCTTTAAAAAATTTGCGTTTAAAAGCTGAAGTTTCCCTTTAACTAATCCTACAGGATGTGAGACAGTTCAAATTCTGGTGTATTTATCTTTGTTTACAAAATTTACTAGACTGAGGCAATAGTAGTAATTTAAATGAATATGCAGTGGTATGGCATTGAGACTGCAGCAGCCCGCATGTTGTTGTAACTAGTGATGAGCAAATTTTTTCGCCAGGCATGGATTTGCAGTGAATTTTGCCATTGGCGAATTGTTTTACAAAAAATCTGGAAAAATTTGTTGCGTGGAAATTTTTTTTCTCTGGTTTTCCAGATAAAGGGGGTCTTTCTGTAATTTGGATCTTCATACCTTAAGTCAACTGAAAAATAATTGAAACTTTAATTAAACCCAATAGGCTTGTTTTCTATCCAATAAGGACTAATTATATCTTAGTTGGGATCAAATACAAGGTACTGTTTTATTATTACAGAGAAAAAGGAAATTGTTTTCAAAAATTAGAATTATTTGCTTATAATGGAGTCTATGGGAGATGACTGGAACTTTCTGGATAATGGGTCCCATACCTGCTATCATCCCTTGAAGCTGGTGCGCACAACTGAACATTTGCACACGTGCAGGGCAATGTGATCGCAAACAAATTGGCGGACGCAGTCTCCTAAAGTAACTATTACCGTATATACTCGAGTATAAGCCGATCCGAATATAAGCCGAGGTACCTCATTTTACCTAAGAAAACTGGAAAAACCTATTGACTCGAGTATAAGCCTAGAGTGTCACCAGTAGGGCTGGTGCAATCGAGCCAGCATGCGCCTTATCAAAAAACTATCCATTGCGCATGTCTCTCAGTCTTGGTCTTCAGAGCCGCACAATGGATTATGGGTAGCCCTATTTCCCTTCTTGTAGTGTTTGGCAAATTGACAGAGCAGGATCTTTTAAACTGGGGCACCCATCACTGCCACTGGGGCACTGGTAGGCTGCAATGAGGTAAGGCTTTCCCTGAACTTGCTTATTTACACTTTCCTTCTCCTTTAAAGGTAGTATATTATCTACTTAAAGGACAAGGAAAGGTAAAAATCACTGGGGGTGCCAAATGTTAGGCTTAATCGCTTACCTTTTACCCCGGGCTGGTGCTCCTGTTAGGAGAAAACCGCACCAGTTAAATACTGTTGATTTTTACTTTATCATACTGGAATTAAGTGAATACAGTGGGTGCTATAGTGATGACAACACATTTTGTTTTGTCAGGCATTCTCAAGGGACAAAGTCTAACAAGCCAAAATTTGTGGGGAGTATACCCCCTGGGAGGAGAGAAGAGGATGCAGATTGTTGGCACACATTTATTAACCTCAGCATACTACAAGCTCTGCAGTGTATGAATGGCGGAGTACATAGGGCGAAACACTGGAAACAGGACATAGGATCATGTATACACCCACAACAAAAAGAGAATTATCAGCAGTAAACTCTCCAGAATGAAAATTATTTCCTCCCACAATAAAATTCACATACAATTCACATTACACAGCAGCAGAAACCAGAGCATCTTTAATTAATAATCAGCCCTGTAGTATCAGCCTCTATTGACAATTATAACTTTCCTTTCTGCTAATACTTTGCTGATCACAACCCTAAGGCTAGTTTCTCAATAGCAGCCTCAACAGCACACTGTTTTGAGCATGTGTGGTATTTGTGTCACTCAAGGGATGGCCTAACAAAATCAATAGACAGGGAGCCGCTTTGGACAATTATGAAGGCATGGATCATTAGTGTTACAGGTATGTGCAAGCTTTATGCTGCTACTGTAAGTTCAGTATTTTGCACCATAAGTCAATTCATCAGAGGACATTTTTTTAATATAATGTTTTTTATGCTTTATCTTATGACTTGAATTTGTTTGCTGTGAAGTGCTAAAGTTAGTTCCTCTGCATATTGTTTGATTGTTTTTTGCTACAGGACCCATTGCACAATACTCAATTATTGACATTATATATCCACAATAATTATTTAATATATTAAACAGAGGAGGTATGTGCCTAGTGCACCTGCTACCTCTGTGCCCATAAGATGGTGGAATGCTGGCTCCTACACTGCACTTTAACCAGGAACAGGGGCATCAAGGGCATCTCCCCTTGCCAGGTTAGTGACCACTTTAATTCCAAAATAAAGATATTACCAGAAACATAAAAAGATGATACTAATAATTTATTTAAGAGTCAATCATTTTTATTATTTCATTAAAAAAATATATATAAAAATACATAGAAATGTATTAGAAAACAAGCATATACATTATTTAAAGCTTTGTTTTATACGACTAAGGCTTTGTTACATTACCATATAAACTACAACCTTTGCTACATATTATATTCAACCATATTCAATATCAGTCCCTCATTTTTGGCTTCATATGATAACAGTGTTCCCCATTTCCAAGCAGGAAAGCAAATGAGCACAGTAAATTAATCAATATGGGAATGTTTCTGTATTCTAAGATGAATTTCAATCAAGGACGTTCTTAAAGAAAAACAACATATAAGACCAAGGGGCCCTGACTCACTGAGTGCTTCATCATCCACCTGGAAATGATCTATCCCGCAGGCAATAAAGTGCCTGACAACACCTGCCCTATTACATTTATTGGAATCACCGCATGTAAAACACAATACATAAACTGACCCCGGGTAATCGCCTGAAAATGTGGAAGGAGGCATTTCTGAGTGATTACACAGGATCACTGCATGTAATGTATTTTACAATAAATAATTCCAACTAATGTGAAGGGGCAGGTGTTACCTCTGCAGGAGAGGAGATTTTGCAGTAGGCAATGAAGCACCCTGTATGTCAGCCCCCCTAAACAGGAATACTTATACGAATGAACAAAAAAACAAACAAAACACCCCACTCAGTTGCTCAGAAGAAGATCCAGATTTTCCAAACACTTTAAATGATAAATCTCAAGTCTCCCTTGTAAAACACTGGAATCTGTAAATAAGAAAAGGAATCATTGTTAACAATAGGTGACACAGAATATTGTTTCAAATAACCCTTATAATAGACAAGCGGCAAGTGTATCCTGTGAATTCAGTGATCACATGCTGTGCCATATTCCACTGACATATATAGAAAAAAAAATAGAGGATGTTATAAAGGACACTACTTACTGAAAAGGCAAAAAGTTTTTTTTTTTTTTTTTTTTTTTAAGAAACTAGAGTTTATAATTTAAATAAATAAAATATATAAAACAAAATATATAACAAATATATAAAAACCTACTTTTTCTTAACGTAGACAAGGCTTCTTCAATTCTTCCCCTTATTAATGGATTCTTGAGAGTAGCTTTGGCCTGAGAAAGAAGTAGAATTTGATATAATGCAATACATCAGATAATACACTGGACTTCTTTGGGTTTGATTTATAAAAAGATAAAGGAGCAGTGCAAGAATATTGGCTCGGTCCTACTAACAAATCATATCCAATGAAAATATTCAAAAAGGTACAAATATTTACCACATTTAATTTTTACTGTGTACAACAGAAAAATACCAAATAGATCATTACCCAGGAAATTCCACAAGGTACAGCTCCAATCCAGATTAATAATAATAATACTCCACATACATAGCTCTGGAAATCTCAAAGTTGTATACAAAGTTTAGGTGTAGGTATTGTGGAAATATTCTTATAAGGAATTACTTTGCATTATCATGGGCGCTATTAGATTCTCAAAAATAAAAAGTAAGGAAATACACTTCCAGTTTTGCTTCAGATGTGTTTGGGTGAACCTTACAACTTACCTTTTGATAACCATGGAGTAGTGCCCAAAATGCAGAACATCCTATTTGCTGGTCAAGGAGATTGTCACTTTCCAGACATGTAGAAAGCACAGCCACAGCTTTATCTAAGTAAAAGACAGTACTTATCAATATTCTAAGCATAAACTGTTAGCTGAAAGAAATGCAATGGGGTCTTCTTAATGGAGCCAATTTGTTTTGATTGTGCTTGTAGAATGTGGTTTCAGTTACAGAGTTAGTGCAAGAAACAATAAAACCCATAAAAATTGTTTGTTTAGTGCAAGACCTTTTCATTAAGCCAATGCTGAAAAAAGGGGGTAACTGCTCCTTTAAGCATCAGATATGCCAGATCCGTACTGTAAATCTGAACTAAGCTCAGTTATACTAAATAAAAGCTTAATTATCTTCTAGAATAAACATGCTGACATCCAGTTATGCTTTTTGAAATATTACCTACGAATAATTTATTCTATGTGCATTTCACAGGCCCCACCCTTTTTTTATGTTATGATTTGCTATTGGCAGATGAGCTTCTGACAGAGGATTTTTCTATTTTCCTTGGTAACAATTTATTTATTCTAACAAAGCAGGTCTGTGGAAATACATAATCTAGAGATGTTTCAAATATTACCTTCATGAAAAATAAATACCTTCGTTTTTTAAATTATTTAAAGGAGACATATTGGATAAATGATAAAAACCCTAATTTTGTGGGCAATTGTAAATGGTGCTGGTTTTAGTTTGGACTAAAAAGTAATACTATATGTAAAAATGGCCCCTTTATTGGAGCTCTCTATTGATCCTATCAGGTCCCTGTTCCTGTTTCAAATGAGGGGTAGGCGTGCCCTAACAGTCCCTGCCAGAAGCACAGTAGGAGGGGGATAGCCAATCACAGCCCTGCAGTCATGCAAGCAATGACAGGCTTCAGTTCCCTATCAGGTCAGCCTAGCTGCTGATTGGTTCCTATCCTACAGTGCAGTGTACTGAGTGCCACTGGGTCGAACAGATGGGCGGGACTAGTGGGGTTTTGGGGGAATTTCTTAATAATTCAGTCTGAAACACAACTTTTTTTAAGCATAATCCTTCTATATTTAGAGGAGTATAATGTACTGGTTAATTTTAATTTTCACATGATATGTCTCCTTTCATTTATGTATGTATAATAATGTATAGGGTCACTGTACACTTTTTATACAGCAGTTTCATCTAACAAAAGGGTAGCCAGTCACAGAAAACATAGAAGGCAAAAATGAGCAGAGCTGGCTAGGACATTTGATGAATATGGACAGGAATTAGTTTGCATTAAATTGCCTTGCTAATACTTTTATCGTGTTCAAACCAAAAGGCAGCCTTAAACCTCTGCATTAGCATAAATCAACATAACTTCAGTGCGGTAGATTTCCTGTATTCTGCAAACTTTATTTATTGTAAGATTAACATATAAAACTTAAAGTGAAAATGACTCTAAGGGGCTGATTTACTAAGACACGAATTCGAATTGGAAAAATTCAGATTGGAAAACGAACATTTTGCGACTTTTTCGTTTTTTTTGCGATTTTTTCTGCGCCTTTACGACTTTTCTGAAATTGTCGCAACTTTTTCGTTACCAATACGATTTTCGCGAAAAAACGCGAGTTTTTCGTAGCCATTACGATTCGCTCGTATCTTGTCGCAACTTTTTCGTATTGAGCACTCGTAAGCGGCGGCTGAAACTTTCAGACTTAGCATGATTTTGGAAGCCTCCCATAGGACTCAATGGCACCCTGCAGCTCCAACCTGGCCCAAGAAAAGTCACCATACTGAAGCTTGAATGAATCCGAACGCTACGAAAAAATCGCAACATTTTGCGCAACTTTCGGAATGGCTACGAAAAAGGCGCGATAATTTTCCCGAAAAAATCGCCAAATACCGATCATTACGAAAAAAAACGCAATCGGGCGCATTCGGCCGGTTCGTGAGTAAGTAAATGGGCCCCTAAATGTGAACAAACCATTTTTAACTTCTTGGGATGTAATGTGAGCTTTAATTACTTATCAGAACCAAGGCTCCTGTGAGAGGTTGTTGAAGAATTTAAAATGAATTCAATCTTAGCAAAAAGGCAAAATCTATACAGATGTATCCTGCTATCGCTTTTAAGCATTTTACCCATTTTAATATAGCGAAGAAATGGAAGTTACTTTTTAAATGTTTAAGTCAAAGCAAGAACAGAAAGTAAGAAGTGCTTGTGAAGTTTGTGAAGAATTAACTGATCTCTCCAAACATCCCACTACAAGCTCAGCTGCCACTCAAGGCCAACTTATGTGAATGCTTAAACAACACTTTGCCTGGAGGAAACTTTTCATACAAGCGCTTAAAAGAAGTCATTATATAATACAGTTGTTTTTATGATTTTTCTATAAAGTACTTATATATTTATCAAATGTTTTCAGCAAGACAATAACAATAGAATATAGCTCTAAGTCAATCTGTATAAACGTAAAGCAATGAAATATAAAGGTTATAACTGCCTTTGCTTTCCCAAGAGTTCAATATAAATATCAAGCTTGCAATGCATACAAGGAGAGCTAAGGATATGTTTTTCTGAGACCCCTACAAAGGTTCAGGCAAAGCCCCTTAACATAAACACTTGTGTAAAAGTATCTGCCATGTATGCCTCCAAATCACTGTGTCTGACAGACACATCCATTAATTAAATCTTTAAAGGCTTTTTTGAGACTGCGGCTTTAGAGCAGATGCTTGTTTGTATGGATTGTAAATATAAACTTTGGCTGGACATCCAGGTATTGATATCTATTACATGGTGAGTATAGAGATGGTCTATTAATATTTTGATATGCCATGCAAGGAACAGAGGCTAAACAATTCAAAAAAGTGCATACGGGTTGCCTGTCTATGTCATAAAAATGTAGCAGGTTATTTGAGTCTTAGAAATGGGATAAATATTTAAACAAACAAACAAACAAACAAAAAAAGATATTTACTTAAATAACCATTCACAAACATAATAACAAGGGGAGCCCTCCTAGGGTTTAATCATGAACAGAAACCTGAAACTTCTGGATTTAACCTACACTATTCCAGATAATGCTAAATGCTTATTGTTTGTGAAAGGTTCCAATAAACTAAAACAATAAAAAATTAAAAACAATGAAGGATAAATGAAGGCCACATAACATGGAGAATAATCGTGGTAGTTCACAAAGCTTTCGCCTTTTTCCAACGATTCCATCACCACATGTTTTTTTTTTAAAAGAATGGCTATTAAATATATAGAATAGATCCTAAAAGCACAAATCTTTTTAGGATCAATTGAAAAACAAGTCTAAAAATACATTTAACCAATGAAGTTGTACATTTTTGTCTTGCTTTCTGTCATTTTAAATATAATAGTCAACATATTGCATTTGCAAAATTTAAAAGGTCAGTTGGTCTGTTCTTCCAAACACATCAAAACATCTGTATTATGCCCTACACTTTCACCCAAAACATGCATAACACAAAATAATTACCGTTTGATAGTATCTTGGCTTTATTTGCTGTATTGAAACAGACATTATGCAAAATAAGCAAGGCAACAGGGGAAATCATCTTTTGCTTGTATGTTGTCAACTCAACAAGAAGGTCTAAACTTCCTTTTAGTTTCAGGATCATTTGTTGACCATCACTTCCCATTGACAGGTTCCAAAGAAATTTTAGCCAATTATTTGCCAAGATACAAAGGCTCTTGGTTCCAGCTTTTGGCAGCGAAAGGGTAAGAAAGTTCTGTAGAAAGTTACTCTGCCAAAAAGAAAATAAAAACAAAAACAAATGAATGTTGTAACCAATCAAAAATAAAAGTTTTGTATACAACTGTAAAAGTGATTGTCATAGCAGAGAGTAATTTCCAACTACAGTCAGGTAATCCTGACCAGTGGAGCCAATAAAAGGGTGACCATTTGAGAATTTTATTCTTGAAAGGA
Organism: Xenopus tropicalis; assembly: GCF_000004195.4. NCBI lineage: Eukaryota > Metazoa > Chordata > Amphibia > Anura > Pipidae > Xenopus > Xenopus tropicalis. The sequence goes on along the minus strand of NC_030682.2, from coordinate 101,422,080 downwards.
TACTCGGTCCCTGTGAAAAATGTATAATAAAGCTGTAATGAAGTAATGAAGAAGTGAATTTTCCTAGTAGCTTAATGCACAGAATGTCTTATATTATATATATGAGAGAGAGAGAGAGAGAGAGAGAGAGAGAGAGAGAGATGGGTGAGTGCAGAGGGGCTCTTTTCTTTGTCTGTATGAACGCTATGTAGTGGTGAGCATAACTTTACCTGTTAGATATGAAGGCATACTGCTAACTATTCACTTCAGTATTCTAATGCATACTTTCACTTTTACATGTCATTTGTACTATATTCATCTACATTCAAACACACAAAAATTGAAAATCAAGTCAAAGGATCAACATTTTCCTGAACTGAAAGAAGTAAATCAACTTCAGCCTTCTATTTGTAAAATAATTTAAATATAGGTGCTCCTGCAAATGGCTGTATAAAAGAAACGCGTATTTGTAATACAAACATACCTTCTGAATAATACATTTGGAGTCCTGAATTACAACAAGATTTGAAAGTAGAGCAAAAGCCATCTGTTGAACAGTACTGTTATTAGCAGTAGAGTCAGAGGCTAGCTTCAATATGTTGTGCATAAGGGAATTGCTTGCACCTGTTTTGGGGGGAGGTTGTGGTGTTGTCACTCCAGTGTTTGTCCAACATAAGGAAGTACATGCTTTTCAAAGAAAAAAAATCCAGTTAGAATATTTTGAATGTGAAAGATAGGACAAAAAAAACACAGCATCAGCATTAAGTTTATTTTATTTATATGGCTACCATACCAGAAATAAAGAATAGCATTTTTATAACAATAAACATCGCTGCTGTGGTATACTTAACTCCAAGGTTTTATAGTTTGCCTCCTACGGGCCACAAAGAAATTCTTAGTGTGTGCGGAAAGACTATTACCGGATATACTTGAGTATAAGCTGATCCGAATATAAGCTGAGGTACCTAATTTTACCTAAGATAACTGGAAAAATTTATTGACTCGAGTATAAGCCTAGGGTGGGAAATGCAGCAGCTACTGCTAAGTTTCAATAATCAAATAATTAATAAAGGACACTCTGCGTGACCCCCTGTGAACTCTTTATAAATATATAATGTTGGCAGCTGCAGATTAGAAAAAAGGTGATTGGGGAAAGGTGGATGGAGGACCCCTTGACTCTCCTGCCTTGAAGCTGCCATACTAAGTATCAAGATAAGAATGCTAATATGAAGATACTTTAACATTTAGTTTGCACATTTCATCTGCAAATGCTCCTTCTTTCACATGGAAGAATCATGAGCTTTAGGAAGTGAGGGGCTACATTTTCATCTCACTTTTCCTTGTCTATTAACTGGCTCCATTAGTATATACTAACACAGTTATTTAACCAGCCTGTTGCTGAAGTCAGCTTTTGTATAGCCAACTTAAGGACAGTGCAGCACATGCAGTAGCTGAAGGGGATGGCCACCATTTTGTATAAGTATTTAGACAATAGGGACTTAAAATTTTCTAATCACCAACCCTACCATCACTACTTTCTTGCAGCGATTAGCAGCTTGTAACAGAAATAAATACGAGCAATGGCGATACCGTATTTTGCAGAAACGCCACGGATTCTCATTTACATTGTATAAACTCACTGGCAGCCAATAAAATTCTTGCTGTACTAAAAAGTGAGGAGGAGGTAGCAGCACACTCCTTGCTACAAAGTCTTGCATGGGGAATCTGGTAGGAGCTGCACGCGAGTGTGCCCTTTCTATTATATATTATATATAACATTTTTGCAGTTTAAAAGTAATTTGTACATGTAAACACTATTGAAAACCACATCTGGCTTGTCTCTACTAAACTCTGTACTTCTGGTTCTGTCCATTAACTCTGTAAAACAAACCAGCAGATTAACAGACACAGAGAAGAACTGACATCAGCTACAATATTTTAAGACTTTAAAAACCACTGAAAACAGTTTTGTGTGGAGACCTGCTGTGACAGATGATCCTTCATCCTACAAATTTCAGGTATTATTATTACAGACCAACTCAATAAGCATAGCTAGGCTTTAACATGTTGTTAAGAAAGTTCTGTTCTGCTGTTTTTCATCCAAGACATAAGGTATAAGGACTTTTCTCCATTACCTGCAGGGTAGTATGCTGTGTAGACACAAAGTAATTGCAGAGCACCTTGCATCAAAGCATCATCCATCAATAACCAGGGCCAAAGAGAATGTAGAACAAAAGGAAACTGGGAATCTATGGCTGCAGCCTTTAAATATGGGGAAAAAATATATAATATGAACCTTACATGTACAATAACATGTATTACAAGAAAACTTATACTTGTGTTCTTAGAAGTCAGTTCAGTGCAGGAAATTGAAAAGGCTAATACCAATGTAAAATATATTTATAAATCAAGTACATTATGAATTATCTTTTACATTAAAAGATAATGAAAGGTAAAAAAAAAACTGGGGGATAACCAAAATAGGCAGTCCCGAGAGACTACATTTTCTAACCAGGGCATTCATCTGAAATGCAAAGGACCGGGGGACTTTGTGCCAACATCTTCCACAGTGCTCCCAGGTAAGGTCACATGCACAGTAATCTCCAAAAAAGACCTGATTTGCGCATGTGCATGCCCATACCTGGGATCTCAGAAGAAGGTGGTGCATTTTTTTTTAAAAAAATATGAGTGCAATGCCAGGGTAAAATGCTGAGATGGACCAAGTGGCACCCCTTGACTATTCCTTTAAAGAAAATGGAGTGGTAGTGCTCTAAGTACAAGAAGTGGTTTCTCCACTGAAAACATGTCACATTATCTCCTACAGCAATGACTAGCAAGTATAGCAACATGCAACCCGTGCTGCTGTGCAGCAAGTTTCTCCTAAAAAGGTGGACCCGCTCCTCTGTAGATGACAATCTGAGAAATCAAATGCCTCTGCATTCTTGTGTGAATGCTGATTGTTGCAACCAAAGGCAAATTCTCCAAAAAAAAGTACAGGTTGAAATGTTATCTCTTTTTAATACTTACTTTTCCTTCCTCATTTTGATAAAGACAATTCCTTAGAATCTGCATTAGAACTTTTAACTGTTTCAGATGATTTTCCTCCTAAAAAAAACAAAATATATGCAGCATTGAGAAACCGTAACTCATGTTGTTGATTTCAATAGCAATCCCGTACATTACAGCTTTACAACTTTTGCTACAATTATTGGGCGGGGAATCCCTTTTAATACCGTAGGGTTTTTTGGTTACATTAAAGCTTCATAAAATGATTTAAGATATTTTTTTCACGTGTAAACTGCAGTAGCCTTTAATTTTTTCATATAAGGTACCAGTGATCTTTCTTGACTGTCCAGAGTATCTAAAGAGAGATCACTCATAGTGGTTTTGGTCCCAGTAGGGTCACAGATCACATTTCACTTTTGATTTCAATCAATGTAAGCTTGAAAACGGCTTGTGACTGTATTCATCCCCTGATGCCATGGGAATGTGCCAAATTCTGGGTGATTTCCATTGATTCTAATGAAGATTCATAAGAAATATCTGGGTTCTACCACTGCAATTTAGCCACAGTAACAAAGTAATAAAATGGCATGTTAAACAAATCCCCAGGCTAAAAAAAATGCTGAGCTGGATAAAAATTTGGACTTTGCTTCTGAGCCAAGCAGAAAAAAGAGCTATATATTTTTTGGAGTTCACTTTACATGCTAATATGGGGCTTTACAAATGTCACTGGTAATCCCACAGTATCATTATGCAATACTCTGCTTACTGTGTAATTTACTATCCACTCCACTGTGGAGCTAAAACTAGTATTGAAATATTAAAACAAAATTGTTAAATGATGTCTACATTCTTTCATTTATATTTTTTCACACACTTTTTTTTTATACTGTACAAATTTTGATTTGCAAAGATTTCTAACCAAGCAATACATTATGTGGGGTATAGGACACTAGCTTATTTGCTGCAAGGGTTAACCCTAGTTTACAGATACCTTTTTCTTGTGTGCTGCTTTCCCAGGCCTCAGGGAATCAAGGTTTAGCTGGGCGTGAATGTGTTTTATTTCTTGAATACAGCCATCCACCAAGTGAGCTAAATAGGATTAAAAAAAGATTTACGCTTTACATCTTATTTTCTGTTGAACACTGTCACATATAAAGTAAGCATATAACCTTGGGCTGCAAAAAGAAAGTTCATTACTGATATCAGAAAAGGGAAAATGGGTGGGGAAGTGGAACAGTCTGTACAGTATTTTAGTTACCTTTATGTAGGGATAACTGAGCATAGGGAAGGAGGTGATGTTACAAGAAGTGGGGGGTGTAGCAACTGTGAAGGAAGTCTCCCTGAGCACTGCACTCTATATATTTATCAGACTACGAAGCTTTTTGTAGAAACTGCCTATATTGATAAGATCTACTAACATATGCTTTGAGACTAGAATTCAGTGCACTTGGTTGTTGAGGCTGTAATTTTATATCTGACTGTTTTCAAACCACTGCTATTCTCCTGTTGTTAAAAGTATCAATCCTCTATGGGACACTTGGCAGAACTGGAACTGTACAAGGAGGAAACCTAATTTTATTTGTGCGAAAAGTAATCCTGTATTTGAAAGCCTTTGTTAGCTAAAAAGTTCTGGAGGCGTCTGATGATGCCTATCTCGTGCTACACCTGAGCAGCAAACACATAGATAGTTGTAAATGTATTTTGTATATGCCCTGCTTTACAATTGATTTGTTCACAGATCATGCCTGGCCCACCCATCCATCTCAGCTAAACCAGTGTCAAACCAAGTGCTAACTTAAAACTTATACATCTATTCTACAAAAAAGTTTTTGAACATTTTTTTCAAATAATTTTTAAATTAAGCAAAAGATTCTGACAATGGGCAGCAAAGAAGAATATAGCTTTTATATTTGAAAATGATAATATAAAAATGAAAAATGAATATAAATAATGATAAATAAAATTAATATATAAAATAAATATATATATATATATATTTATTATTTATTTATTTATATATTTATTATTTATATATTTATTATTTATATATTTATTATTTATATATATATATATATATATATATATATATATATATATATATATATAATAAATAAAAATGAAAATGATAATTTTCAAAGAAGTTTTTGTAGAATAGATTTATAAGCAAACAGTTCACACTGGTCTAAGTTTTAGGAAGCTTTAACTGAAGAAAGATGCTGTGGGGGCAAAAAGCTGGTTTATGCTGACAAATGTTTCAAGGATATCAAAAGTAGCACAATTAATGGGCAAGCTGAAAATACCCAGCAAGTACTTGGGACACAATGATAAGCTCTTCAAACAAGTGTTTACAGATTAAGCGGGACTGACAGTCAGTCGAATGACTGGCATGTCCTAATTGCATTTGTCACAGTGACTTTTCTCTAGAAAGCATAGTACAACAAATGTACTTGATGCTTCTTACAGTGGACAAAGAATCAATGTGTGTGATTGTGGTCTAAAAAATGAACTATGCTGACAAGATGACTGAATTTGTGCTTTAAATCATATCTCAGGGTTCAGTATTACTTGATCAATTAATGTTTGTAACCACAGCATATTTCTAACAAGAAAAACTTTCTTGGAAATGTAATGACACTAAAATACTCACCATCTAGACTGTACTTCCTTGCACTTCTGCTAACAGCCAACAGTAGGATTAAGGTTCTTGTACAAATTTGTCTGAGAGGGTTATCTGTAGCCTTTTCGTCACAGCTCTGTAGAAAAACAATGTGTTATTTTCTACATGGAGATTTACATGGGAATATAATATCAGCATTATCGCAGCTAATCAGCCCGTATATGGGGACTACAGATGGGCCTGCTCGACCGATATCTGGCCTGTAATCGGCCAGATCTCGATCGGGCAGGTTAGAAAATCTAGTCGGAATGGGGACCGCATCGGCTCGTTGATGCAGTCCCTAAACCAACTGCCCCATTGCCGACTATATAATTTGATCATTTGGCCCCAGGATCGTTTTGGCCCTAGAATTAGCCTACACACTCCCCGATATCGCCCACCCGTAGGTGGGGATTTTTTTAGAGTTTTAGATTCTGTAAGAAGTGACATGCACATGCTCAGTGTGCTCTGGACAGCAGTTGAGAAGCTAAGCTTAAGGGTCACTGAAAATTATCAAGCAGAAAACAAGGTTTGCCTGTCAAATAATCTGATGGTATAGGACTGATTGTTATTTCTGATGCTAATTGCACTTGGTTCGGAGCGTCCATATAATGAGAATCTAAATTAATTATTAATTAGTCATTTATAGTTACATTTATGTGACTCAGCAGAAATGAAAATGGGGAGCTACTAGGGCATCTTTGGAGGCACATATCTTCCCTGCTAAAGGGCTGTGGCGGCCTTGGTTTGGTACAGAAGTCCAAAACATAACGAGCAGCATTTCTACTCTACCTCTTTGTTAAGATCAAGTTCTCCTTATATTTGCCATTTGTATTACAATCATACCACAAGAAACATGCTGAAATTAAAGCCATTAGTTATTAAACAAGTTACCCGCATGCAGAGCATGACACCTGGACAGTATAGTGTATTTTGGCAATGCCAAAATAATGCCTTAAAAAAGTCATAAATGGTTCTCTGCTAGGTGCTGCGGGGAGGCAATTCACTAGTCTACCATATACCATTGAAAGAAGCATGTAGCAGCTGGTTACACAGAAGATTTAAGTACACAGACAGGATCTAAATACTGATCCTAAATTTCAATTAGATCATGCCTAGTTGTATTTCCCCTGCAAATTCAGGCAGGTATATCCTATCAAAGAAAGATACTACTTTTATTTAGATCAATGTTTTGGTCCTCACCCGGGACCTTTATCAAGATGTATACATAAGCTGTACATAATTACACTGAAATTCTAGGCAATGGGAGTGTCCTGCATCTATCCCTCTCGAAACAGAGTTGAATTCCATATAATTATTAAATATTAACCCGAAGGAGTGACTTGCAAAGGACATATCCCATGTTTTCATTTCCATCTAGGAGGGAGCACAGTGCTGCAGTTGTGGATGAAGATAGCTTGGGATGTTTTCCATGTTCACTGAAGAGCAATGCAAGGAACTGCAGACAGGCTGTATAGAGCTTTGAATGGCTTGTGGCTAGGCTTAAACACTCATCCACAGTATCTTGGAGAAGAAGAAATGTTAAGGTTATTAGAATCAAATAACTACAATGTAGGAAAATGTCACTGCTGTCGTCTCCCTTAAAAGGACAGTAAAGGGAAGCTTGTATAAATTAAACTATATATGCCATTACATAAAACAAGATAGATTATAAGATCTACAGGGCAGGGATCTCCTTTCTCTTGTCCCTTTGACACTTAGCTCTTTAATGTAACTGTACTTTGTGTTTATTTGTATATATTATTGTATTGCCCCCTCCTTGTTCTATTAATTTATTGTTCTGCTGTACAGTTCTGCTAACAAAAGTACCTCTATATAAAAAAAAATATACATACATTAATAATTACATAATTCTGCACTTACCCAGCAGAATATTTCCATATTTTGCTAGCACAGCTTCCAGTTGAAAAAGGATAATTTGACCACTTTTTTTTAACAATATTGCTAAAAATGTAAACATATCTGTCCATGCTTGATAAATGGCATACTGCAGTTCAGTGTCTGGAAAAAAAAATGATGTATATGTAAAATAAATTATACTGTAATTGTAAAGCCAGATCAAATTCATTGCAAACATTGCGAATATTATAAAAAAAAATCCATGTATATTAACTAGTGCATGATGTATGTTACTAAAGCTGTATCTAAAAGATTAAGCATATATTAAGAACTGAGCAGAAGTTCTAAATATGCTGAAAAGCAACTATTTCTAAGAGCACAATAGGCCTTGATTCCTACTGAGGCAATGCTGTTTTTAATACTATTCTGTAAAAGTTGCTTTTTAACTTTTTTGGAGCTGCTGCTCCATTCCAAACTGCTCCAACCATGGGAGGCAATGCCAGTGCACTCGCCCTCATTAAAGCCCTGTTCTGTGAGTGATTTGCCATATATGCAGTCCCTTTGTAGCTTTGTTTTCATATTCTAAAAGTACCAGTGCAGAAAACACACAATGTGGGTAGATATTAATGCATATGCAATATAGGCAGGCAGGCATGCTAAAATGGTATGCCCATTAAATTTAAAGTCTTTATTGTAGATATACCATAAGCTTGGCCTAGATAATAAAATAAACTTCCTGTCATTTTAGAAATAGAAAGGATACATTTAGGCTTGATAACAAATGCCCTAAACACTTTTGAGTGGGTTTGATATGGAATTGTTTTGATTTACTGTTGAGAAGGTAGTGTGTAACTGGATGTGACTTACCCCAGGTTTTGTTATTCTTCATAGACAGGGAAGAAAATATCACAGCAAGTATTGGATTTATAATTTCATCCTGCACAACAAGATTGGCATCTGCAAGCAGGCATGTGTGAGCAAGTCCTGACATGGAAGATAAATATTGCCACAAGACAATAGCCTAGTAAAGACAGAAACATTTTATAAGTTCCCATGTCCACTTCTTTTCTGTAATTTGCACAAACCTGCTGTTCCAATGTTGAACAAAACATTGTATTTGGGCATGAACCAATTAAAGGATTTGCCAACATCCCATCACTTTTTTTAAAAAGTTACAGATTTGGCTGAATATAAATCCAAGGCTGCCCTAGGCAATCCTCCCCTCACCAAACACATTTCTAGTCTATTTGGCACATGCTAAAGACTATTGGCCATGTGCTTGATCACAGGGGGCTACCCCCCACTAATAGATTTTGTTGTATCTGGCAAACTGAGGGCTCGGGAACTGCATGACTGAATGGCTCTGTACAGAATTTACTCTCAACCTCCTTAAAACTAAACTCAGGTCATTCAACAGCAGTATTTTATTCAGTACTAAAATCTATGGTCAAATATCTAAATAATTTTACAAGGCTCTATTCATTACCTTGCTATTTGTGTCTGCAATTTTTTTTACCCACTTTGGTGTGGGGCAGGGCCCTGTCTTCTACTATGTCTCATAACAAGTAGTGCTGAGTTTTTTTGTAACTAACTATATTTGTTACATTGCTTGCTTATTTGTTACCTGTTCTTAATTACAATAAACCTGCATAGCTGGTACAGCACTGCATATGAAAGTAGCAATATATACATAGAAACAAGAATGTGGGTAAGTGTGCCTGTCTTCTAAAATAGTATGTCAAGATTATTAGAACTAAATAAAACTGCTAAATAAAATGACTGCATCAGTAAAATCTATATTGGTAGTAAACTTTTATTTCTGCCAGACGGACATTGTTCAAAGTAGTGAAATGTGATTTATTTCATATCTAGTTTTCACACAAACAATCTGCTTCAAACCGAACCTCTGCTTTTTTTTTTTTTTTTTTTTTAACACTTCAGGGATGGGAGTATAATAGCTGCACTGTATGCCAGGTATGGGATCAGTCATCCAGAAACCTATTAGCCAGAATGCTCCGAACACAGCAAGCCCATATTCCATACACTCCATTTTAATAAAATAATTCATATTTTTAATTATCATTTACTTTTACGCCATAATAATAATAATAAAACAGTATCTTGTTCTTGATAATATAAGATACATAAGATTTAATTAATTAAATGGAGGCAATACAATCTAATTGTGTTTATTTAATGTTTAAATGATTTCTTACTTCCCTGAAGGTATGGTGATCTAAATTACCGAAGGACCCCTTATCTGGAAAACACCAAATACCAAGCATTCTAGATAACAGGTCCCATTACCTGTCCATATTGAAGATGCAAAGGATTTAACATAACAGAAAATAGCAATTTCAGAAACAGTGTATAATAAATTGACTCTACTGCAAAGATTCCACTTCCCACATTGCCTTGCAAACTTCAGTTATTCTCCTTAATCACAGGACATACAGACATTTAGAGAACTATAGAGTCTTGGTTGAAGGAGAATTGACTTACTAATCAAAAGGTTATAATGTTATGAGTAGTCAGGGAAAGGGGAGATGGAAATTGTAAGACAGACAAAAACTGCAATTACATTTTCAAATAACTTTAAAATCATTAAAAATTGTGAAGTTGCTTAGAATTGCATTTTCTTTCATTATACAATAAAAACAGTTTTGCATGGATATCCCACAAGTTGAGCTAATAATGAAAATACACTATTCTTAAAGCAAAATTAATATGCCTTATATTCTGGATTCTGAAGGATTAATATTCACCTGATCATGAAGAACATTGAGCATAGATAGAACATAAACTACACCAAAAAATTAACCAACACGAAACTCAAAATTCATATACAAATTAACTTTGAGTTCCCATTAATAAATATTGCCCTATCGTCTCCAGCTACAATATGAAAAACTGACCTGAGACTTCATGGTTTTTGCTTGGCCATGAGTAAGTGGGTCCTTGAGATCAGAAAAGAACCTTTCTAGCAGCCCAGGGGTTAGAAGGCTGCAAAACAAGTGGAAAAACAGGTTTCAAAGAGGCTAAGGACACCATATTAGAAAAAGAAAGGCAAACATTTTATACAGTTCATTAGTTCAAACTAAAAAAATAAAAATTCTCAAGAAACGTGAATACTACAGGCTGCTCTGCTTTTTCCCTTTTGTCATGTTTCCCTCTTTGTTGCTATTTATTGTTTGGCCAGCCCCTGCACACTTTCACTTAGTTAAAGACAGCCAGCTAGGAACTCATAGAAAGATTGCCTTTTAAAGGACGTCAACCCCAAAAATAAGTTTTTGCCTAATAAAAAAAAACATAATTACAAGCAACTTTCCAATATGAATTTATTAAAAATTTTCAGTGCTGTAAGTTATGTGTAAATGTAATTTTTATTGAAAACAGCATTTGCTGAACTCCTGGTTATGACTTTTTAAACAATGTTGCAAAGTTCAGTCTCCTCCAGCAAGGCAGGTCTGTCAGTCTGCTGCCTTGTGTTTCATTGTTTCAAGAGTCAGAGCCACCAGAGGACAATAGAAAAGGACAAACACTACTTTTAATAGCAGTTATATACATAAATAACTCAAAAATATTACAACTTTGTAATGAATGTATATTGCAAAGTTGCTTAAAATTTTGGTTTCTTTTATTAGGCAAAAAAAGTATATTCTGGGTTGACTTGTCCATTAACAGCAAATTAATCGTACACAGGGCACTTTAAAGACTGGCAGAAAAAAATCAGTCAAAATGCCCCACTTGTTAAATGGAAAGCATCCTGATATGTATATAAATGTCTATGCATAGGACAGCTAATATAACCCAGTTTTAACAGCAGGGCATATCCCAAAACATAAAAAAATGCAGTACCAATACCTTTGGGAAGTATTATGGTTAACAGCACATGGGGCACAATACAGCAGTGATCAGTAGCAGACAAAATGTCCTCTGTGTCATTAGCCTTACTCCCCATCTGTCCTAAATAAATTGCTATCATAGATTTTTTTCTAAGTTGGCATATTTTCTGATAATAAACTGGGTTACCTGTGCTTTACATATAAAAAGTGAAATACAAAGTTCAACTAATCGTTAACCCTTTATGAAGCATGCCACGTGCAACTTTAGTAAGGTAGCGAGAACTTACAAGGTGAATAATTAATATATACTTTAATTGAGCTAAATAATATCAAAATGAAGAATACTGTTTAATGTTATTTATTCTTATAGCAGAAGGGACATATTTCATGTTCAAACTACATTTAATTCTTACGTTTAAATGTACTTTAATATGAATAATATATAATAATATGAATTGGAAGTCAGAAGTTTTCAATAACTATTATTTACCTTGCCATACATTTAACTATGCATCTCTCGGATAATTCCATTACTGTGACTTTTGGATTCACTGCCAGCAGATTTTCGAGTAAACTGCACACTGCAGACAGCAAACATGGGGTAACTACAGAACACTGCTCAGGAAAAGAATTTGTCTCCTCGCTGTTTTCTGTGCTTATAGATGGCGTTTTAAGTTTGCTGTTATGATCTGTAAAAAATGTCAACATATGGTATGAGCAAGATTTAATATAAAAATAAAAAAATATACTGTAGGTAAGTTTAAGGATGGTTGATTCAAAAAACAAAAATGTCAAGATTTTAGAAGACCTTGATGGCAGGCAATCTCAATGGAACATCTTGTATCTCACTTACTAGTTGATTGTTTATGTGCTGTGATAAAGTATTTACAGATTTTTTTTGTAAAGCCATAATGTCATTGTTGGCAAGGCATTTGTACTTGCCAATGATATTTAAGTAGGAAGTAGCTGTCATTGAGTACAGGAATTTTGATGTTGTAATTGTCCATGAGAATACCGGAGCCAAGTAAAACACCTGCAATAGCTAAAGGCAAGTGCTGACAAGGCAATTTATGGTCAAGTGAGCTGCGAGGGGTGAAAGCATTCAGAGAACTAGAAGAACTAGGAATCAAGGCACTAAAGAAACTGGAGTAATTTATTACAGAAATCTAAAAGTCAAAAGTGTACAGAAAATGACTTAATAGATGCTATAAATGAAGGGTAGAAACCCACTACTCCTACAGTGGCTTGCAAAAGTATTCGGCCCCCTTGAACTTTTCCACATTTTGTCACATTACAGCCACAAACATGAACAAATTTTATTGGAATTCCATGTGAAAGACCAACACAAAGTGGTGTACACGTGAGAAGTGGAAGGAAAATCATACATGATTCCAAACATTTTTTACAAATAAATAACTGCAAAGTGGGGTGTGCGTAATTATTCAGCCCCCTGAGTTAATACTTTGTAGAACCACCTTTTGCTGCAGTTACAGCTGCCAGTCTTTTAGGGTATGTCTCTACCAGCTTTGCACATCTAGAGACTGAAATCCTTGCCCATTCTTCTTTGCAAAACAGCTCCAGCTCAGTCAGATTAGATGGACAGCGTTTGTGAACAGCAGTTTTCAGATCTTGCCACAGATTCTCGATTGGATTTAGATCTGGACTTTGACTGGGCCATTCTAACACATGGATATGTTTTGTTTTAAACCATTCCATTGTTGCCCTGGCTTTATGTTTAGGGTCGTTGTCCTGCTGGAAGGTGAACCTCCGCCCCAGTCTCAAGTCTTTTGCAGACTCCAAGAGGTTTTCTTCCAAGATTTCCCTGTATTTGGCTCCATCCATCTTCCCATCAACTCTGACCAGCTTCCCTGTCCCTGCTGAAGAGAAGCACCCCCAGAGCATGATGCTGCCACCACCATATTTGACAGTGGGGATGGTGTGTTCAGAGTGATGTGCAGTGTTAGTTTTCCGCCACACATAGCGGTTTGCATTTTGCCCAAAAAGTTCAATTTTGGTCTCATCTGACCAGAGCACCTTCTTCCACATGTTTGCTGTGTCCCCCACATGGCTTGTGGCAAACTGCAAACGGGACTTCTTATGGTTTTCTGTTAACAATGGCTTTCTTCTTGCCACTCTTCCATAGAGGCCAACTTTGTGCAGTGCACGACTTATAGTTGTCCTATGGACAGATTCCCCCACCTGAGCTGTAGATCTCAGCAGCTCGTCCAGAGTCACCATGGGCCTCTTGGCTGCATTTCTGATCAGCGCTCTCCTTGTTCGGCCTGTGAGTTTAGATGGACGGCCTTGTCTTGGTAGGTTTACAGTTGTGCCATACTCCTTCCATTTCTGAATGATCGCTTGAACAGTGCTCCGTGGGATGTTCAAGGCTTTGGAAATATTTTTGTAGCCTAAGCCTGCTTTAAATTTCTCAATAACTTTATCCCTGACCTGTCTGGCGTGTTCTTTGGACTTCATGGTGTTGTTGCTCCCAATATTCTCTTAGACAACCTCTGAGGCCATCACAGAGCAGCTGTATTTGTACTGACATTAGATTACATACAGGTGCACTCTATTTAGTCATTAGCACTCATCAGGCAATGTCTATGGGCAACTGACTACACTCAGACCAAAGGGGGCTGAATAATTACACACACCCCACTTTGCAGTTATTTATTTGTAAAAAATGTTTGGAATCATGTATGATTTTCGTTCCACTTCTCACGTGTACACCACTTTGTATTGGTCTTTCACGTGGAATTCCAATAAAATTGATTCATGTTTGTGGCTGTAATGTGACAAAATGTGGAAAAGTTCAAGGAGGCCGAATACTTTTGCAAGCCACTGTATATGTTGAAATATGGTAGCAGGTCTATTGTGAAATGACAAATTCAGAGAAATTGAAACTCAAATGCACTTTTACCAGACCATAGCTGAGAAATCATTAAATACCTTGATCTGAAAGTAGATCAGCAACATTATCTAAGCACAAAGGTATAGAGACTGAAAGTAAGTGGTCCGTACTGACTGTGGATGATGATCCAGGATTAATCTGTGAAAAATGGTATTTATATTTCAATTAATTATGATGAATTATTACAAATTTGCAGTTTGTGACATTCAATAACATTTTTGCAACAAATAATTTCTTTATTATATCTTAAATAATTAACAAAACATTATTCCAATAAAGATAATACCCCAAAATTGTTTTTAACAATAATATCCTGTGTAAGATGGATGACTTTTTCCTCATTTTAAACACACGCTCGCTCACCTGTGCACTGCTGTTATAGAATAATATATTCAAGTAAATTTTTGTGAAGTCTAAAATGAAGGGTATGATGTTTATATTTAATGATGATATGGTAAACTCATGGCTTTGGCAGTTTCACTTTTCTCTATGGGAGAGTCTATTGGACTAAGTGCATTTATGACTTTGGGATCTATGTATCTGTCTGCTAGTTTAGTTTTTATACCTCTACACTCACACTGCCAGCAGGGTCAGTAGCATTTATAAACATGAAAAACAAGGCAAGGAAAATAATTACACATTTACCTCTTAAAAGGTATCTAAACCCCCAAAATTGAACTGATGTAAAATTACACATTTGCAATTTATTTTCTTTTTGTTTTGTTTATTGAGATATTTACATTGACTTTTGGCTCAACTGAGATTTAGCAACCCTAGGGCTAACTGAATAAAGAAAGTGCATAGACATGTAGAGTATTTGATACTAGGGGCCTTTAAAAAAATCAACTGAGCCAAGCCTGCCTAACAGTATAAAACCGCATTAAACAAAATGGAAAATCAATGTAAATTGCAAATTATTTAGAATAAGTTTACACTATATTTTTTAATCTATCCATCCACAAAATGTATAGGACAGACACAGTGGCTCTTAATCATAAATTATTTTTACAAGCTGTTGTGTTGTTTTATTATCTTTATTAAACATGTTTACCACATACTGAAGAAAATAAGGTGCATTATGTCAAATACCTGACTGGCTTGCATTGTAGGGATTTGTTTTTTTAGATTCCACTGCAACCTATAAAGAAAGTGTGTTGCCTAGCAATATGTGGTGCTGCCACACTTTGATTAGCCGCAAGCATTACCATTGCTCCATTATGGATGTGCTTCTATTTATCTGTAATGGCTGGCTTACTCCTATATGCAGTCCCAAATGTATCTGGTGTTGCATTTGTTCTTTTTAGTGTTGGTGTCTAATTGTATTTACATAGGCAGCTGACTGCAAACAACAGCATGAAATATAAAAGATGTAACAGTTAATACACAATGGAATGCATATATCTTCACTTCTAGGTATATAATGTGGACATGAGCTAGAATCATGATTTTAAAAGCCACAATAACTTACATTAGTAAAGGCAATTGACCTTCTGATATGCTCTGGTAAGTAGTGAATTGTCCAAAATGTAAGTGCACAATAATTAGATTTAGCCCTATGATTAGTTGCCTCTCAGAACTTGTAGTCCCATCAAGGCTGGCATATTTATAGCCACAGTTCTTGATAGAGAAACTCTGTTATAGTGAACCCATAAAGCTTTCTGTTCATTTCTCCCAGCAATGTGTTTGCTTTAACCATCACCATATTAAAGACTCTGATTCTTGCTGATATCATACTTATCCAGTTTAGAGTTACATAGTTCTGGTCCCAGATGCAAGTTTGCATGTAAACATTCTTGTTTGTCCAACAAGATGCACTTATCTATTTTGATTTAAGAACCATATTGAGCATTACATCGTCACACCATCCCCCCAAAATAATTATCTTTCTTTATCTTATCCCTTAAATGATTTTTGCCCACAGAATTTAATTTGTGAGCACTAAAAAAATCTGCTAAAACTTAAGGATGAGATTTTTATGTAAAAAATACATTTTGTTTTTTTTTGGCAGGGCCTTTAGTGGCAAGTATTAAAAGAGATACTAGATGGCTACTTGCAGTAGATCGGATAACAATGTAAATCTTTAAAAAATATTAATTTTAAATGTAATAAAGGAACAAAAAAATGGAGATGCCTTGGCATGGAGTCCTCCTACCTAAACTACCATGTACATATGTAAGAAATGATATGTCAAGTCAAATAGATAACTCATTTTTGGCATTAGTGTACTTCGAGATCATTTTCAGAAGCATCTTCTCTATTTTTTTCTATAATTTCAAATTGATTTATGCATAACATTCGTGTTTAAAAAAAAGTACTAAATGATTTTAAGATTATGATTCCAATTCTAATACAGCTATGGGACCTGTTATCAAGAATGCTAGGGAACCAGGGTTTTCCGGATAAGGGGTCTTACTTTAATTTGGATCTCTATACCTAAAGTCTACCACAAAAACATTTAAACCCTACAGAGAAAAAGGAACCAATTTTTAAAAATTAGATGGGAGATAGTCTTCCTGTAATTTAGAGCTTTCCGTATAACGTATCATATACCTGTACTTATATTCAGTAAAGGATTGATAAGATATTGATGAAAGGAATATAAATAAGGCACTACTAATAAATCATTACTTCAAGAATCACAACAAAACATTTTATGGTAAATATATGAAAAAAATGGTGTCACCTACCAAAGTGGTCAATGTTGATTTGGAGCCTGAAAAGCTATGCACACTTTGCCAGAGGTAAAGGGAGTCTTCAGATCCTATAACAAAATACCTTACTGCATTTATTTGTCTCCCTCCAAGGTTTGGGTTGCAACAATAAACTCAAATATAAAGTATGGTAGCACTTTGCATGTGTGTGCGCAAATGGTGCTCAGGCATCTTGTTTTGATTGTGTTAAAATTGGATGATCGAAAAGTAAAGGCAAATCTGGTGTCATAAATTGGAAGTGATATGTTATCACTGCAAGGATCTAAAGTTAACATTTACAAAATTAAGAGGACAGTAACATGTGTGATGTAGGAAAAGGAAACAGCAGGTCAGACAGAAGGAGGAAAACCACCCTGGACAAATTTAGCAGGTAAGAGGGTTTCACAAGGGACTGTAACTGAAATGGCAGCAGGCAACTGGCCATGCCATGGCATATGACACGAATGCTTAATGCCCTTCTGCTAATAAACAAGCCTGTGTTAAGAGAGCCTTTACTCATACAAAAAATGCAAAGAGGTACTTACCATTAATATTATCCTTTGCAGCTTTACTTGAAAAGCTGGAATAGTTGTAGCCAAAGGTGTAATGACCAAAGTAGCAGTTTTTCACCATCTGACCAACATGATCATATAAATGGTAGTCATGTAATAAAACTTGAAGAGCAGCTCTGCCTACCAATGTTAATCCAGACTCCTCATCATGTATACAGGGGCCCTATAAATGCATCACAATGAGAAATTTAGCAGCAGTGAATCTGAAATCTCTAGTTTAAGAACAGACTTCTCATCAAGTTAATTTCACTAGTCTAATTCTGCTTCGATATCCCACGTTTCAGGTAATGCTAAAACTTACTAGACCTCTTTAGCATGGGGCCCTACAGCCTTTTGCTCTATAAAACCTCTGAAGCACTGTCCCATACATGTAGGATATTATGAATCTTATGGTCCTGTAATTCTTTCTGGGAAAGCCATGGTGGCCCACATAAAGGAAAAACCATCTGTGTACTTAGAAACCTCACTCTTTCAGTCATTAGTCGCCCGCAACAAATCTTCCTTGTCACGGGCGACTAATCTCCCCGAACTAACATCCCACCGGTGAAAATGTAAGTCGCCGGTGGGATGGCACACGCTGTGCGGGCGATTTCGACAAATCGCCGAAGTTGCCTCGCGAGTGCCCCCGTGTGCCAGAGCCCTTACAAGGAACAATTATGTATTA
The DNA here is from genome assembly GCF_000004195.4 of Xenopus tropicalis. Lineage (NCBI taxonomy): Eukaryota > Metazoa > Chordata > Amphibia > Anura > Pipidae > Xenopus > Xenopus tropicalis. The sequence continues at coordinate 101,403,897 of NC_030682.2, read as the reverse complement.
AGGAGATAAGAGAAGTTCAGAATGGGATTCACTAACTCTATTTACTTGTCAGCAGATCTTCAAGCATCGGCAACATAAATGCAGTCTGATGGAATCTGATGAACCAAATACTATTCGATGTGGTTAAAAAACCTCATGACATACATGATTTATTAATAACCTTAAACCCATTTGTTGAATCCCACAGTTCATTTTGTGCTTTAAATGAAGTAGTAAAACAAACTGGATACAAATGCCTTCATTAATCTTATTGCAAATAAATCCAACATTACAGGTGTAATGGGAGTGGTATAAATGACATATCCATGTATGCACCCACGTGTCAGAGAATGATTTGCTCACACAGGCTTACAACACGGATAAAGTTAACAACTATAATATGTGAAACAAATTGACCAGATGTGATTTTAATGCCAATTGAAATGTGTGCATTACAGAATGCAGAAGTTAGCAAAAAATAATATAAAAACTGTTAGGCTGCATGGTAAACAACTGCTGGATAAGCCCTCTTTATCAAAAGGAAATGTTAATGAAGACTGAAAAGCTATGCATACTTATGAGGAGAAAAATCAACATAAGCATTTTTGCGTATCTGCTAAAAATAAACATTGAATCCATATGATGGAAAAAAAGATAAAAGTCCTTAGTAGCACAATGCCACATTAACCACACAGTCTTTAAATGGAAACCAAAAAGGTTTATAAACTAGAGGTTTGTATGGAGAAAAATCTGTCCTCCAGGAAATGGAAACGACAACAAATAAACATATGGTCTACAGATGATTATGTCTGAATAAGCTGAATGAAATGGAACAAAAATGTTTGTTATAGTGAAGGCTGGAAGTATAAACTGTTTATAACAGAACATTTTCCTTCTCATACACAATCAAGTTATCACATTCCAAATCCCACAAATTATATGGTTTCTGCATCAAATATTCATTAAAAACAAATTTGCTCTCCCCTTTCCAGATCAGCAATGTATGCACTTTACATCAAGCAATAATAAAACTTTCCTTAGCCAATTTTTGTTTTTCCTGCTGCATTAATGTAGCCCTATTTATGGTCCTTTCCAAAAAATACAACGTTGGAGAAAATCATAATTCTGCTGTGACTGTAGCATATCTTGCAAATACGTTATTCAAGGGTACAGACCAAATCTGGAGAACAGCCATATGGGTTGCTCCTAAATATGCCGGATACATAACCCTTAGAACACACAGAAATGCATATTACTTTGTTATGTTATTTTTATCCAAACATATGTACTGTAAATGCAGCTTCTGTTTCAACATGTATATCCCCATTGCCTTCATTTTCTCTGTGCCCTTTGCACAGGTTGAAAGGATTGTTCAGCATTGCTCCTTTTACATTTAAAAATGACCTTATAGACTCTGTCTACTTTGGTTTCCTATGGTTGGAGCAATTTACTATTGTCTTATCAATTGTTCATCGTTCAGCTTTACAAATTCTGCCTAGACTTTATTACAATGAATTTAGCTGCAAAATATTTTAACACTGATAAGAGTACATTTTAGGACACCCTACCCCCACCCAAACAATCAAAAGTAAGTTATACCATTTGGAAAAATATGTCTGTCTTTAAGCTGTATCTATCCAAATCAATTATAAGCAGAAATTGCTACTTACGGACCTGAAACTCATACTCTTTTGAATCTTCGAGACTTTCAGGCATTGGTATAACAAGCAAATTTTGAAGAACAAAGGCAGCCTGAAACAAAAGGCAAAACGGAGAATCTAAAAATTGCTATCTTGCTCAAATAGCTATTAAGTAAACTCAAGCATGTCATTGGACAACAGTTTCATGAACAACTTTATTTACAAAAAACTTTTTACCCTATGAAACAAGTTCTCATGGACAGAACAACCAACCACTAGTGTGTGAGAGCATGTATGCCACAGAGTAGTGTGGAAGGCAACTGGATTCTATTCACATATAAACAGACTACAAACTACATCAGAAAAAGGCTTCCCACAGAGATTCAGTCAACACAACAGCTTAACTGACCCTCAAACCTAATCTACCCTCTGACTCTTTATACAACTTCCCCCCCATACAAATATGCCATCCAATCTTGTACATTTTAAAAAATAATATATAAAAGAAGTCAATCTGGAGTTGCAACACCTGTACACGTTTACTTTAAACCATATATTATAATTCTTGGTGACTTCCAACATTCAAATATTTTACAAAAGGTTTGATTTTTTTTTTATAATAATTCCATGACCATGGCATGAAACTAAGGACTGTTTTTTCTAATTTTTTTTTTTTTTTTTAAAAAAGGGGGTACATTTTTGTAATTTTATATATAAGTTCTAATGAGTCAGTTGACACAAGTAACATCAACAGACATAAAATTATGAAATCACTAAGCACCATTTATAAGAACATATTTTATAGGCTATACTAGATTTATTTTACACATACATGCATATAACAAAAACATTATTCATTATTCAAAAAGCATTATGGGGCCGATTCACTAAAGGTGATAACGTTTATCGCATCCTTTTTTTTGTTAAAAAGTGCACAATGATTAAGTACCGATTCATCAAAGTCATTTCACATGCGTTAAGATGCATATAACATGCGCAAAAAACTGCACTATCGCAAAGCGTTATTTCTATCACATTGCGTTAATTAGCAAATAGAAATAATACTAACGCATAATTCACAAAGACATATGAAGTGTTAAACACACAAAATATTGCTTTAATCTGTGTGAATATTAACACCTACTTGGGGTAGGCGGTACTTAAACAACATTGTGGTTCGAGAGCCTTTGGCAACACAACATGGAGTTTGCAGTTGGATTTTTTTCAAGTATGTGATCGTCCTACTGTGATGTATCCTCCAGTTTTCAGGGAAATTGTAGAAATTGCAGAAAATAACGCTTGAAATCACTCATCGCCAGATAAATAACGCAAAGAACATCGCTTCTTAATTATGACAAGTGTCCTTTTAGGGAATCGATCTTTAAGTCGCAAAAAATAAGAAGTGATAAAAAATTTTAACGCATGCTATAAATAGCATTCATTTTATCGACCTTTAGTGAATCGGCCCCCATGTCTTTTCAACAACCCCCCCCCCCCCCCCAAAAAAAAAACCCAAAAAAACAGACACAAATAAAGCTTACCTCTCTGCGCACCATGCTACATTCATTCTGGTTTAGGAATATACTGAACACTGTTCCCCACAGGCCACCTGAAATGTTCTGACAGCTGGCAGACAAAGCAAGGCAACCTTTTTGCAGACAAGTTAAAGCTGATGCAATTCCAAGACTTGTAAACCTTACCTGGATTTAATTACAGGGGAAAAGACTTTGATATATGATTTTGTACAGTTTGCAAATGTACCAAAAGTCAGTAAATATTGAAATCCAAATGCCTACAAAAATAATTCATATTGATTTGTCCATACAAATTCATGGATACTCTAAATGAATAATGGTTTCCATCAATACAACTACTTAATGCAACTCAACACAATAAGATTCGTTAACGTACTTTAAGGGCAATGGTCATGCAATCCTCTCATTCAGCCATCATGTGCATTTCCTGCACATTAGAGGACTAAATTGCATTTGTGTGTTCATTAAACCAGCAAGCCTACCAAATAGGTTGCAGTAACTCTAAATGAGTGTTGGCAAACTAAATTTGAACAATGGTAATCAAGAAGCAGCCCAAAGGCCCTTATTTGAAGTAATGTATAGTGAACATAAGGAAGCCTACCAAAAGCGAGATAAATAAAACCATACTTCAGGTTGCTGAATTTGACATCTAAGCCATGGATACGGGATAACCAGCTAACCTTATGTAGTGGCCTATTACCAATTCACCAAAACTGAAAATGCAGTGTACTCAGTAACAACTAAAACAAAAACCTTGCCTTTGCAAGATAAAATATTTTGCATATCTACAGCAGGTTTACCCAGGTTTGCTGCCAATAATGCACACAGAACTGGAAATGCATAGAGAGGACAAATGGAATCTCATCAAGTAGAGCAAATATTCACGACTGCCTCCTGGAAAGTGCAGGCAATATTTTAGAAGCTATGAGGTATTGAGAATATTAAAAAGCTAATAATGTTATATGTACCAACCTCAGGGTCTCTATCAACCCATAAAGGTATCAACCATTCCAAACCAAGTCGAGATAAAACCTGATCTTCAGTGCCATGGTCATAAGGTAAAGTCCAAAGATGTATCCAGTCCTACAGAAAAAGCATACCAACATTTAGGGCAATGGCAGAATCGTCAAGAAAACATTGTCGACTAAGCTTTTCAGTTTGTCATTGGCCTCCTGCAGGTGAAAGCCAAATTATTACGAATATCTTCTCATTAACAGTGAACATAAAAAAAAGCAAAGAGTGTGTGCTCCTTTCTCAGAAGTCTAGGAAGGAGAACATCAATATTTTGCTTTGAAATGTAAATTACTCATGTATATGTACATACATGCATTACAGCAATTAACATATTACAACGCTCTGCTTGATGATCTTTAGTTCAGTTTTGCCCACTACATTCTGAAACATGAAATTTATTAAAGAATTGGTCACCTACAAAACAAAAAAAGCATAGTAGATTATAACTGTTGGTAAGCATTATTTATTGCACATGTACATGTAGGAAAACATATCAAGAAGTAATGACTAGAGAGTAAGGAAAATGTGGCATATTTAGCCTTGAGTTGTCTGCCTGCTACTTTCTGTCTGCAAAGTCCAAAAACCCCCTGCATTTCTTTATAAAAATCTAGCTTCACATTTTTCCATTTTTGGCACAGTGGATCACAATTCTAGTATAACGCACTCTTCTGGCTTATATCATACCTGCCTAATCTATTCTCTCCAACCCTTTTGATACCATCTCAAAGCTTTAATTTGTAATTTGATGATGAAACACCTTAAGGCTCTGATCTTGGACTTCTTTTCTCACTAAACTCAGCATTTTTTAATTTATGAACTTCTTTGACTTATTTATGCCGATACTAAAATATATCTTCCTTGTCCTGATTTTTCTTCATCTATTATATATGAGAATTGCATCTCCTGCAATCTTCTCACAATGTTAAATTTTGATAATTCTAACTTTATTTAACCAAGTATGTTATTTCTTAACCACGCCAGCAGCTAACTGTTCTTTAGCTTTTCTTAACTAATTTGCCACCTGTGGGTAACCTTGGACCTGGAAAGCAAAATAAAAAGCAGTGCTTTCTGCTTGCAAGAGTTTTACTTTTTTCACATTTACACCTGTTTGGGAGTATAACATTGTCATTGGTTTAAAAAACACCTGTTTGGGTTCAAAAAAGTCATATTTTTTTAATATGACTTACAATTAAAGAAAAAATATAAGCCCAAAAAAGCAAGCCTTCCTTTGTACCTTTCCCTAATTTCCTGATAATTTGCAAACATTGAAAAACAAAAGAAAGCCATTGAACATAAAAAATGCCATAAGGAGAAATTAATTGTCATTTTGCTTCAGTGCCTCAAAGGAGACATGTTTTTAAACAGCCATCTGTACATCTTCAAATAAGCAGAAGAGAGATTCATAAGAATGAAAATGTTTTGGGAATTAAAACAAAGGCTACAGAATGTAAACAAAACAATCTATAGCATCAAAGGAAAATGTAGAACAAAAATTATTACATACATAAACAACTCCTATTGTATTTTTCTTCTACATAAGTTACTACATTAATTATGTTACTGATGTAACATTAATGTACCTTGCTAGACAGTCTATGCCAACAAGACACTGTTTGAATCTCTCACCGTGTTTTTAGCTTGAGCTGTCATCTCATGGGACAAGTGAAGCAAGCACAATACTGTGCTCTTCGTTACACCTTTACCCATATAGGAAAGAGCATTTCCTCCCCATTCCACATAAAATGATGAGATGATCTGATAAGAAAGGAAAACAATTTCATGGTAGCTTGACTTTATTTCACTTGAGTATATATTTTTAAATATAATCGAGTCAGGGCAGTAGTCCATGATAATGCCAATGGGTATTAAAGTCACACAAGTTTCTTACAATTTATTATTTCACTTATTTTCCTTATAAAACTCTTTCGATAACAAGAGTTTCAGCACAATTTAACACACCTGTAAACATTTCATTAAAGAGTGATACTGGTCATTAATGATTGCTGGTAAGCACCGTGCGGCACTTTTTATAGACAGCTCTTAAATAGAAGGGATGGCCAGTTTATCAGAGTTTGCTTTTTTTGTTTTGTCATTCACTGTTCAATATAGTATATTGGTTCCGATTATTCCTTGCCATGGGCCTTATTTATTTGCATATGTATGCATGTAGTAATGTGTGGGAGCCGTCATTTAATTAGCTCAAATTACAAAATCCATAGACTTTTCCTTAATCTGCCTTAGGCCAATTTATCATGCATACATTTGAATTTCTTGCATGCCTTCTTGTTATAGCAGAAATGATTATGCTACCATAATTTGTCCGCATTATGGTTCTATAAAACAGGGTTTTCCAATCGCAATACAACATGACAGACATAGCCCTCTAAGGCATTTAAATATCCCCCACTCTGCTTAAGAGCTTTATAGACTTCATGATATGACATGATTATTTTTAAAAATGTAATATGGTACTTAGTCATGTAGCATATCATATATTCAGGCCACTAAACTAAAGGGAAAGCACATTCATGTTATGTTTGCCCAAGTGCGTAACATAGTGCAGTTCTAAACTCTCAAGGATAGGTGTATGTGATGCCTTATTGAAGACACCACCTACATATTTAATTATCCCTTAGGCCAATACAGGATTGACTGAGCTGCTGAGCTGTAAGTCCCATTTAGCAGTAAAAAATTGTAAATGCCTTTTAACCCTTAAAATTGAAAATTAAACTTTATCATTAAAGTGCTCAAAAGAGCACTCTGATCAAATCTGCTTGCATATTATTTATGACTATACAGCCACTCACATTTCAGATTATGTCCAAAGGCAATATGCTTTTAACTGACATTATGTCAAATAAGATATCCTGTTTCTATAGGATTTAAATAGCATATTATCACAAGAAGCTAACAAAATATCTACGGTATGTGAAGATAGGTATAAAAAAAAATTCTAAAACACTTTAAAAGACATGTATACCACCCCCCCCCCCCCAAAAAAAAAAAATTAATCAGTGAACAGCCTCTTTGAAATCTTTAAATACTTGCCACTCTGGTTCATAAAAGGTTAATAGTAAGGCTGCAGCATCCCCTTAATCACTTGGGATTCTTTCTTTTCCTCTAACTCACTCGGCCCCCTCCCTTAGGCTGTTGACCACGGAGCATGCTCAGTTCTTCTCAATGCGGGTTGGGTTACCAAACACACTTCAGTCTAGCAGCCAATGAAGAGATTGCATTGTTGGTTTCCACAGAAACCTAACCTCCTGTGCCGAGTTCAGCTTAACCTATACAGTGCTCAATCTAGGCAGGACTTCTTGCAATTAAGAATACAGGCAAACAGAACTTGCTTTGATAAGAACTTTAGCACATACGTGTTGTTTGCATATGTAAATGTCAGTTTTCAGAGGGAAAATGGGAGCCAGGCGAAAGCTGCTATGTGTTTTAGGAAAATGACATGGTGCTAGTGAGGGGACATATGCAATACAAGTAATGCAGTGTGGGTGAGAGAGATGAGCCCAAGTTTAAGGGACAGATTTAGTAAAATTTGAATTGATTTTGTTTTATTTATTTATGTTAAAACAATAAATAAACTTGTTTCCACAAATGTCACACACTTATTGAGCAAAAAATGAAAAAGCACGTGCTGGAAAAAGTCTAAAAAAAAGGAGCAAAAAGCGCAGCTTTTTTGACTTGACGTACTATAACAGCAACTTTTTTGAATTGTTGCACAAAAACTAGCATCAAAAATCCAAAAAACACTGAAAAGTTCAAAGCAAAGAGAGGAAAAAAATAGGAAAGGGACATATGCCATTGAATTCTACAGGACCTCAGCAGGAGGAGAGTATTCTGATTCAGAATTGTTGCGGAAAAATAATAAATCTCTAAACAGTTGCACCTTTTTTTCCTTAAGACTTTTTTGGTGTTAAAAAACCCAACCCAACAAAGTTCATGTCCTTTAAATCACAATACCATTAGTTAGTACCAGCATATATTTAACCATAATTATTGCCATCTAAGGCTCTTGCCAGATGTGGACTGCGAATAAACCCATACTCAAGCAGATGCTCGCCAACATCCGCTCCATGTGTCTGCACCTACAGATGCATAAATGAGCTTTTTGGAGCATAGGGGCAGATCTTTGGTATGGGTTTATCCAGCAGGCCAAGAATCCACCACGTTTGGCAGAAGCCCTAAGGTGGCCATATGCAGATTTAAGCTGCGATTGGGGTCCTTCAGACCGATTCAGCAGCCTATCTGCCTGTGTATGGGCACCCCCAATGGGCCTACCTGATCAATATGTGGCCTAAAATTGGCCCGATATTGGTAGGGCAGGTTTGATTTTCCCATCGGATCAGGGACCCCAATGGCTCATTGATGTAGTCCTCGCCTGACGGGTCTTATTCCCATCCTTGTAATTTGATTGTTTTGCCCGAGGGCTAATGGTTTGTATTACTCAGATATCACACACCACCTTAGCTTGGGTGGACATGTCGGTGTATGGTCACTTTTATAGTAGCTGAGCAGAAACCTAGGCCTTGGAATTGCATATGATCTACTCTAAATTTTGCTAAAACATTTGAAGAACAAACAGAAGACTACTGATAAAATGAAAGTATGTCCACCTTGCTCTTTGGACAGAGAACAAGCTATAGGATAAACTGCAAGCAGCAACAATAAATTGAGTTGGACTGATACTGTGTTTGCAATTCCTTAGTGGTCTTTACTTGGTCCATTGCTTTTCAATTTTGTTATAAATTACCTTGAGGTTGGCATTAAGTGCTGTCTCTGTTTACTGATAATAGTAAAATGTGCAAAAAAATATGTTCCATATGGGATGTTTCCGCTTTGCAGAGCTTTCTAAATAATTTGGAGTACTGGGCAGTAAATTAGCAAATAAGGTTTAACACAAGGTTATGCACTTTGGCTAAAATAACATGAATGCAAGGTATATTCAGAACAAGGAAACCACCAAGAATGTCATTTTACAAAATAATAGCCATCTGGTTAGCATTTAGTAAAACGTTATATTTATCTGGATGCACACTACACTTTTTTATTAAATTACTCTTGTTTATATTCACTTTTAAAATCATGCCCGCCATAATGCATCCATTAATTCATATTAATTTCCTCTAGTGTGGGTGAGTAAATCTTCTCCAAATGTTTTCCCCCTGGCAGTAATGTAAATTACTGGTGGGAAAACATATAAGATGCTTTGACTTTCCAAAGTTGCATCGAGGAAACTTCGGGCGACTTCATGTTTTCGAACTAGCTTTTTACATTATCGCTGGTGGGAAAACATTTGGAGGAGATTGGTTTCCTGCACTAGTTGAGATTAATCACAGGGCAACTAATCTGCTTACCTGTCAGGGCCTTATGCAAAAACATTAGCCATTACTTGATGTTAACTAAGGCTCCAACTTACAGAAAGACCCATTATGAGAAAAATATAAAAGGCTATAATGCTTAGGACCTGAAGTCTTTCTAGAATTTAAAGCACAATACCTAAAACATTGACATAGCATTCCCATATTTTAGAGGTCACTAGATAAGAGTTGCCATCCATAGAGAGATAGAGAAGTTTTTAAAACTGCAATCCCTTAGAGCTGGTTGTCAAGAACCGAAAGGTATATTATATACAATAAAGACAGTCTGCCCTCTAATATTCATGTTTTCCAAAGTTTTATATTCCATAAATGGAACCAAAGTTTTGGTTGCAGCTTGGGTTTTTATTAAACACCCCAAGCAGTAGCTGAAATGATGATGAAATTTATGAAATGAGGCACCTAAAAAACATGGATATCATACCCACATACATTTCAGTTTCATGAAGTGATTTTCAGTTATCAGGAGTAACATACAGAAGGCAAAAATGAAAATATTATACCTCCAGAAGGCTAGTCAGTGTTTTAACACAAACTGCAAATGGCTCTGTAGATGGGCTGTAGGCACTCCAACCTGGCTGTGAAGTCACATGACTCATTCCTCTTAAAGTCTGTGCAAGAGATGGCAGCCCATAGAAATGAGGAGCATCTGATATTTTTAAACGGTTAAGCAAATGCAATGCCAGTTGTGTTCTGAATGTTCCACCAAGTACCAAACACTTTCTAAAAAGAAAATATATCTTTTAGAAATAAAAACATTTTGCTATTCAGTAATTACATGCCTAAAGTGTTAACCTCATGGTAACCTAAGTGTATCATTTATAGCCTTGTTTAATTTACAGATATATCAGGACCCCAGACATCTTATAATGATTGTTTAGAAACTGGTCCTATGTGCTTTCAGTATTGTTACATTAAAGCTAATGCCAGATTGGTATCAGTCTTTCCCTGTGCCTGCACCCGGAGCCACTGCGTCGCAACTCCACATGTAGTTGATTTTGGCTCCAAAATCTATACTATCATGTTTTGGTGCCAAAAGCTGCTCTCTGTGCCAGCACCCAGCCTGACGCAATGGTTCTAGGTGCAGGCACAGGGAAAGGCTGATGCCAGCATAGAGATTCAGCCCTGTCAGGCTTAAGCCTTAAGGGCACATTAAGTTAAAACATAAACACACATTTTTATGTTTCTCATGCTTAAATAATATTGGTTAAAGTCCATCTGTGTAATTGATGAAAGAGGCATTTTCAGCGTGGGCAGCATGTGAGCAGTACACAGGAACAATGATAAAACAAACAATGCTTGGAATATTCATTGAACAAGGTGAAAATGTGTGCTGGCATTGTTGGACTTTTCACTATTGAGGAATAACAGAAAAAAACATGTTCAGATCCCAGTAACTAAGCAAGCTCACTTAAAATGCAAGTTGGCACGTACCGATCAGTAACTGAAGTTAAACAGAGCATTAGTGTGTTAAAAAACATCATCAGCTCTTTTTGCAGATGCTGCCTCACAGCTGCTCGTGTATCATCCAAATCCTTTTTGGCTGGATATTCTTTCTGCTCCATTAGCTCAAACAGTGGACTTGGGCTCTAAAAGTAATATTGAAATTGAATGTTTCATCAGTATTTGTTTATGATAAGGAGCAAGTTTTAATGACGGTAGTGATTAAGACTGATTGTCATCAGTAACCTAAATGCACATTAAGATAATTATTACCATAGGTAACAGCAAAGCCTGGAGAGTTATTTAAATTGAAAGTCATAAATCATTGGCAACAACCCTTAAATCTTCCAACTTCTGTGCCAAAAATGTCCAGTCTATAAGAGCAATGTTAGACTTACTTACTTACACTGTAAGATCCGCTCATTTGGTGAGGTCACCAAGCAAGCGGATCTTCTCCCGATATGCCCACCTATGGTGGGGAGCGATACCGGGCTAATTTGATCGTTTGGCCCTAGGACCAAACGATCAAATGAGAATGGCAGGCATAAGCGCCGTCGGATAAGGGCCTGCATTAACAAGCCAATGCGATCCCTGATCCGACAGAAAAATAAAACCTGCCCAATCGAGATCTGGCCAATTTCAGGCCAGGTGTCAGTGAGGGAGGCCCATTGGTGGTGCCCATACACCAGCAGATAAGCTGCCGAATCGGTCTAAATTACCAGCATCAGCCCATGTATGGCCACCTTTAAAATGCAAGCTTCTACTTAAAAGACTAATATTCCGGAATAACAACAACATTAATATTCTGGAATAACAACAACATTAAACAAAAAAAATTAATAGACCTTTAAAAGCAAATCACATAATGATCTTCTGGACTTCTTCTGTAGGACATAGGAGGAAATTTGTCCATACACAGGTTGCCCCAGTACAGTATTCAACCAATCAGACAGATACTTTAAAATGCCCCATATACAGAATAGCCTCCTTTCTATTGTTTATCTCATATGGGCCTACAGCCAGGGTGGTTGGAACAAAAGAAGTTAAAAGAATCTGTGGAACACATCTGTGGCATTGCTGATAGCCTCCATATTATAACTCAAATATAAAGACAAAGTCCAATGATGCTATTTATTTATAACATGTTTTGAATTGGGTTAATATGCAGGGTGCTTTAGGTATTAAAGGGGTTGTTCATTAAATGTAAAAATAACATTAACATTGTAACTTCACAGAGCTATTATTTTTTAGCTGCAGGTGCCAGTGACCCCCATTCAAAACGTAGACAGAGGGACCCAAATAATTCAAGAACTATAAAAAATATAACAAAAACAATTGAAAACTTGCTAAGAATATGCAATTCTATGATACACTAAAAGTTAAAGGGGACCTGTCACTCTGAGAAATAATTCCAAATTGTTTTCCTTTGTGTTTGATAAGCAAAATAAACTTCCACTATAAACTTACACTATATAAATTATTTTTATCCTGTTTCCTTCAGACTTGGAATTCCCAATCACAGCAAGCAGGCAGGCAGCATTTTGTGGACATTGTTATTAAGGCAATCTTTGTATCGCCCTAAAATCTTGTTTATGTGCCAGAATGGGGGTCCTAATGCCCATGCACTGGTTACACAGTTAGATAGTGAGAAAGGAGGGGGAATGTAAGGAGCGCAGTGACATCTAAGAAGTTCTGAATGGAAAGTGAAAGTAACTGTCCTGCCAAAGGCACAGAGGCTGAGCAGGCAATACACGACAGCTGGGATTTTTAAATGCCTTTTTAATGTATGGATGTGTTAATAAAAATAAATTTAGGTTTCATGTTTAATTTGAAACATACTTATATTATACAGCTTTTTATGTCTGGATGACAGGTCCCTTTAAAGTAAAGGTGAACAACCCCCCTTCAACCAAAATGGGGTTCTGTCCTAATTAAACGTTATTTTCTCTATTGTTTTCATATGATTTTTAATGAATGAATATATTGCTTGCACATACCTTTTGCACATTGGTATTTTAATGCATGATAACAATAGCAAGAGTCCACTAAGCAATGACAGGATTAACATTTTGGTGTGCCAGCAATCTAATAATATTGTTTCTGATTACTATGCAACGTCCCTCCTGTTGCAGTTTTGCTTTTTTATTAATACCTGGAGCATGATATGAAACCGTTTCATTGCTCCCACCAGAATTGCATTGGCAGGTGAACAAAATATATGTGTACATTTTACAGCTAAATTATCTTTATTGGGAATGAATGTTAATGCTGCCTCATCTTTCATGGGTTGAAACTGGATACCTCAAAGGCACTTTTCTTACTTGTTTAAGCAGCATCTCTAGTATCCATTGGAGATCGTGTGGATCTGAATTTCCTTTCTGCTCTTGTAATATCTTATTTAAAAAACGTATCACATCTGCCAGAAGCTTTTCATCTTCCTCACAAGCAGGATGAACCAGCAAAAACCTGCCGACAAGAAAAGATCATGCCAAACATTGTTGTGGCCCCCACAAATAATAATAATAATAAAAAAAAAAATAATATTATATATATATATATATATATATATATATATATATATATATATATATATATATATATATATACATATATATTATCCTCAACAGCAGTGTGACAGAGTGTATTGCACTGTGTATGTGCAAAGAGACTCTAGAACTTTGTCTCACCTACTCAATGCAGTATGCCATGGCAGACACTTCAAGGAAGACATGTAACAGGCAGTCAGGCAGTTTAAAACCAGTCTGTCATTTAGAAGATAAAAATTCATCCTAGCAACAGCAGAGCGAACTTCCCCATGAGACACAGCCTGAATGATAGAACTCAGGCAATCTTGCAGGCCACTAACAGAGTGTGTCATCTTCAATGTCAGAACTTCTTCTGGGGATAACTTTAATGTTTCTAAAGAACTTATTAGGAAAAGAAATGTGTGCACAGTTAAGCATTTATTTATTAAATATTTTTCAGTTGGCTATATATATAACAAATACATTAAATAAAACGAGTAAACAAATGCAGCTTTTTGCTAAAATATAAATATATATTATATAAAATTATACTCATAAATACATAAATGTATACATACAAGTGTATGTTACGGGCTTACATGCCATCTAGTGCTAAAAGAACTGTTTGTCTGACAGATGACGGAGGGTTTGTCAGATGCCACAAGAAGGCTACCTTGCTGAATACTTAAAGGAATAGTAACACCAAAAAAATCAAAGTATATCAAATTAAAATGTTATATAATGTTGCCCTGCACTGGTAAAATGTGTTTCTTTCCTTCAGAAACAGTACTATAGTTTATATTTAAAAAAAAAAAAAAAAAAGCTGCATTGTAGCCATTGGGTTAGCTATTCAAATTGAATTGGGCTAAATTGGGCCAGTTACATAGCAGATAACAGATAAGCTCTGTAAAATACAATGGTGTTTAACAAAGTTTATCCTTTTTCTGCTTTGTAATCTGTGCCTTTTCTCCTTTTTTCCAGCTTGAATGGCTGCCCCCAGCTACACAGCAGCTTTGTTTATATAAACTAGTAGTCTTTCTGCAGTAGACAGGCAACTTTTACCAGTGCAGGGCAACAGTACAGTATATTTTATTTAATGTTACTGTTCTTTAAAGGAACAGTAACACCAAAAAATGAAAGTGTATAAAAGTAATTACAATATAATGTACTGTTGCCCTGCATTGCTACAACTGGTGTGTTTGCCCCAGAAAGACTACTATAGTTTATATAAGTAAGCTGCTGTGTAGCCCCGGGGGCAGCCATTCAAAGGAGAAAAGGCACAGGTTACTTAGCAGATAACAGACAAACCCCCATTATATGGGGCTTATCTCCTAGTTATCTGCTATGTAACCTGTGCCTTTTCTCCTTTCTTCCAGCTTGAATGGCTGCCCCCATGGCTACACAGCAGCTTATTTATATAGTAGCTTTTCTGTAGCAAAAACACCAGTTTTTTGCAGAGCAACAGCAAATTATATTTTAATTACTTTTAAACACTTTTTTGATGTTACTGTTCCTTTAATGATGACTGTAAAATTTTAGAAAAATAATCTACGGATGTTCATCATGATTACAACTGAACCCTAACAGAGAACAATTCAATTCTACATAATTCTGTGCTTTCTACTTTAAGCATTCAGGAATGCCCCAATACACAAAATGAGATTCATACAGAATTAGTTTGGTGAAATCAGGGTGATAGAACTTGACGGCATGCACAAAGCTCTGATCTTAACCCAAAGAAACACTGTTTGCAAGAAAAATTATCACCCAGGATGAGTTCCCAACCTCACTAATGATTTTGGGACCAACTTTAAATGTTATCACAACATAGGTCACATTCCTTTTTCTTAGCCACAAGTTTAGCAAGTCAGTTCACCAAGTGACATCACTAAGCACCCTTTATAAGGATACATTTTAAAGGTAATTTGTTGCTCCTGCATTATATATTAAATTAGCTAAGGAGAGCACAACCATTGATCAAGCTCCACCTCATAATTTTGTAAAACAGACCAGAGTCTGAAAAACTTTCTTCCCAAGATCCCTTCTGTTTTGCTTTAGTCAATGTTTTTGCTCACCTCGCTAAAAATATAATGTAACTACAACGCTACTTCTCTGCCTTCGCTTATGTGTAAAAAACCCTGAAAATAAGAACATAACCAGTTTGTATTGACTATCTGGTTGGTGCCTAGCTTTGTCTCAGAGGCCAGGGTGTAAGTATCTTTGAAGGAAACTGTGACTTGCTTTACAATATTCTTACCAATTATATTTGCAATTATAACATACAAACCCCAACAGGTAATACAATGTACAAGGTGTGCCCAGGTGCAGTAACCCATAGCAAATAATTATATGTATGCATTTAAACTGGTGACCAGGAAAAGCCGACACTAATAAAAACTGCAGCAAACTTTATCTGTGTTTTCAATTTTCAACTCACATTTATTAGACAAATGTATTCTGTGTACAAATAGTATTTAAATGTTCCCACTTACTTTTCAATTTCTTCTTGTTCATTTGCCACTGTTTTTAAGAACGGATCAACTCCCTGGTGCCAAGAAATATTCCAAGACATCCGAAGCATAACTGACACTGGCTTCGAGGTTAACCACTCAGCAGATAAGGAAGAGGCCATCGTGTAGGGACTGACAGCATGATAGGCACTAACTAGTACAGGAAGGTGGAATCTTAAAAAAAGCACATAAATAACATAAAATATACTACCATTTTATATTCATATGCATCTTGCTTCATAATTTTACTTCAGTTGCACGTTACCCCCACACTCTCATTATTTTTATATACAGTCAGTGTGGACGGTGCTAGCTCTCCCCAATTTTGTACTATGCATCCTGCAGCTCTACATCAAACACATTGCTAAATCAGTTAATGCAAACTGGCTACTTCACAGATGGTGCATGAAAGCAGGTAGTGCCCACAAGTCAAAGTCGCAGGTTGTGTACACAAGGAGTAGGATAGGGTAACGTTGTGTGCAGAGTGCTTCTGAACCTGGGAATCGCCTTACAATAGCCATATGAGTGCATAAGCCCATATTTTCATCATAATTTTTTTGCCTTTGCATCTGCTATAGCCTTTAAAGGACATATAAAGCCTACATTTGCCTACAATGTATATCAGTTGGACATGTCTCCCCCAACCAAATGGCATCATTTGTACTGCATATATCCCCTCCGCTTGCCAGCACCATCACATTTTCCTAAAGCAAATAGCAGCTTTCAACCAGTGGTCATTTTTCCTCTGATACATAATCAGTTTAAATCTGCAAACAGCATATACACACACACACACACACCCTTATTCAGCATACATTTCATCAAGAATACAGGCTCACACAGGCAGGACTGTCTCTGAAAAAAGTTCTGCTTTGTTTTAGCACTGTAATGGTAAAGCTGAGCTCAGGAAAAAAATTGAAGCAGACAGCTAGAGCTGAGTTTCTATGGGAACCAGCAATGCCATCTCTTTACTGGCTGCTAGACTGGAGGGCGTGTTTAGTAATCTGAGTTTAGAACAACTGAGCATTTCTGGCAAGCCAGGAATCAAAGCAAATTCCCGAGGGGGGGGGCGAGTGGGTTACAGGAGGAGAAGGAAATCTAAGTGATTAAGGAGATGTTCCAGCCTTATTATTAACCTCTGGACAACCAGTGTGGCAGGTATTGAAAGTTTTCAAAGAGGCTGTTCACTGATTCAATTTTTTTGTGTGGAGTTTACATGTCCTTTAAAGGAAGTCTATCATAATTTTTATGCTATAGTTTAATTACAGAATTAGACTGTATATTGAAAATCATTTATTCTACCATTACACATTTAATTCTTGAACCATTTTTTTTAGCTGTAATATTGGTGTGCAGGCAGCCATCTCAGGTCCTTGAGCCTGATCCTGAGCTTTTCGAAAGAGCCAGCACTACACAATGGAACTGCTTTCAGATAAGCTATTGTTTCTCATACTCAGTGTAACAGGAAGAGTTGTGGTTGGACATGGTTGTTTTACTATTGAGTGCTATTCTCATATCTATGCATTGAAGCATTTTGTACTGCAGATACGCTGGTGCACTTATCTACAGGATGATCTGCCCCATGTGCCCTTGCTCTAAAGAGAGACTGAAGTTTATCAGAGCACAAGTCCCATAGCTAAAGGCACCAGGAAAATTAAGTATATGTGTAGCCCCACATAAAATGTCAAAATTAAATGTAAAAGCTCTGCTCTTTTGAAAAATGGATTTCAATGCAGGATTCTGCTGGAGGAGTGCTATTAACCAATGCATTTTATTAAAATCATAATTTCCCTTGGAAGAACCACTTAATGATCATAGAGACCTAAGGGACTCCTTGGCAAGAAAAGGCAGTTAAAGTAAAAAACTGCTAGCTGCTGTTTACAGACATACTGTACCACTACTTAGGCTTAAGTCTACATCCCTCTAGCTGCAAAGCATCCATTGAAGTTAATAACAAAAATATAACCTTCAGTCACTATCAAACTATTTGCTCGATTCCCATAAAGAATATTACAGTGTTGAAACCCATAGGAATCGAGTTAGAAAAATGTTAGTGTTCTGTGCACTTTATAAAGTGCTGAACCCATTTTCGAATTATTTGGAAGATCATTATGAGCTTGGAGGGTTTCTTCCTTCTGCTTGCAAGGTGCTAATACTACAGATTTGCATGTTACAATTCCATGCAGGATGCTGCCGCTTTGCAGAGCGATTTGACAAAATTAGATAACTGGGCAGCAAACTGGAAAATGAGGTTCAATGTTGATAAGTGCAAAGTTATGCACTTTGGTAGAAATAATATAAACGCAAACTATCTACTGAATGGTAGTGTGTTGGGGGTTTCCTTAATGGAGAAGGATCTAGGGGTTTTTGTTGATAACAAGTTGTCTAATGCCAGGCAGTGTCATTCTGTGGCTACTAAAGCAAATAAAGTGCTGTCTTATATAAAAAAGGGCATTGACTCAAGGGATGAGAACATAATTTTGCCCCTTTATAGGTCCCTGGTAAGGCCTCACCTTGAGTATGCAGTGCAGTTTTGGGCTCCAGTCCTTAAGAAGGATATTAATGAGCTGGAGAGAGTGCAGAGACGTGCAACTAAACTGGTTAAGGGGATGGAAGATTTAAACTATGAGGTGAGACTGTCAAGGTTGGGGTTGTTTTCTCTGGAAAAGAGGCGCTTGCGAGGGGACATGATTACTCTGTACAAGTACATTAGAGGGGATTATAGGCAGTTGGGGGATGTTCTTTTTTCCCATAAAAACAATCAGCGCACCAGAGGTCACCCCTTTAGATTAGAGGAAAGGAGCTTCCATTTGAAGCAGCGTAGGTGGTTTTTCACGGTGAGGGCAGTGAGGTTATGGAATGCCCTTCCTAGTGATGTGGTAATGGCAGATTCTGTTAATGCCTTTAAGAGGGGCCTGGATGAGTTCTTGATCAATCAGAATATCCAAGGCTATTGTGATACTAATATCTACAGTTAGTACTAGTGGTTGTATATATAGTTTATGTATGTGAGTGTATAGATTGGTAGGTGTGGGTTAAGTGTGCTGGGTTTACTTGGATGGGTTGAACTTGATGGACACTGGTCTTTTTTCAACCCTATGTAACTATGTAACTAACTATGTAACTATGTAACTATTAAACAGTCCCAGACACAAGTCACTGTAAATTTTTTAGAACAGACAACTCTTCAGTGTTGTATATTAGTCATGTGTACACATAAAACAATTATTTCAACTGGATGGTACATTTTATGTTTCTTAATATTAATGTAACATATCCATTTGTTGAATACTGTGTAGGTGCTTATGAAACTATGAAGAAATGTTAAAAAAACAAAAGCACCATCTATATGATACTCTCCGTGGAAATCTGTCTATTAGGGTTAATAGATAACTCCCAACCAATGCTGAATAAGTTCTCTTCAGAACATTGTTATTCTACGCCATAAAAGCATTGATAATGTGGATGGCTGCAAACCCGCCTCACCAAACAACTGTTTAGAGCTCGTTCACAACAGTTAACCTCTTGTTCAAACAACCTGGCTTTATGATGCCCCAACAAATACAGGTATGGGACCTGTGATCCAGAATGCTCAGGAACAGGGGTTTTCTGGATAAGGGATTTCCATACCTTATGCCTAATTAAAAATAATTTAGACATTAAATAAACCCAACAGGATTGTTTTGCCTCCAATAAATATTAAAATATATATACATATCTTAGTTTGGATCAAGTACAAGTAACTGTTTTATTATCACAGAAATCAATGAATTATTTGATTAAAATGAAGACTATGGAAGATGGACTTCCTGTAATTCAGAGCTTTCGGGATAACATCTTTTCGAATAACTGATTCCTCACCTGTATGAAGAAATATGGGTTGACTAGGCTGCAGCAAAATGTGTAAACTGTAATGAAAGAAATTTACAGTGTGTGCCTTCTACTATGACTGTAAGCTTCCCTGTTACAAATTGCTTGACCACACTGGAATAATGTACTCTACCATCACATCACTTAAAGCCTATACCTCATCAAACTCCCACCTTCCACCTTTACTAGTGGTTTTTTTTTCATTTGTTTTAAACATAAAAACAAATGAACAAAACAAAATGGCTTTATGACAAACATAAACTTCTGGGCAACACACTGAATGGATTATAGCAAGATAAAAATAATAATTAGCAATCCTTTTATACAAAATATGTGAATGTTTGTCCTATAAAAATCAAAATGCATAGCACAGCATAAATTCTAAAGTATAAACAAAAGAGCAGGTAATGGATTCACTAGTCTTGAGGTCATAACTCTTTACATGTGACCCTTTTAAAGGATAGTTAGTTATTCTCATTAAGAGGTTTCTACTCTGTGACCCTGTGTGAGAAGAGGCCCAGTATTCTGTTGATGTTTATTAATTGCCCACAAGTATTTCTTGAAGTGCCCCCCAGAACTGAAAAATGGCTTGCTAAAAAATATTTCCTTTTGCTTTACTGTTATAACAAAATGAACTATAATATTAGAGCACTGATCTGATATCTGGAATTCTGAAAGGAAATCACTAATCATAACGCTTTAGCTATATTTATATTATATAAGACCTGTTCTAGACATATAATGCAGATAAACTTACCTTCTAACTACAGTGACAGGAAGTCCAAAAGGAGGTTGGGTGCAAAAAGGTATGGCCTCTGACCTGAAAAAAAAAAGACTGCAAATGTAAACTTCTGAAAGGCCTAGTTCAAAATAGATCTTTTCTTTTACAGTTATTATCAAATTTGTTAATGAAAAGCACAATGTTGAATAAAATGCAAAATTCATTTTGGTATCCCATAAAAAACAGTATATCTGAAATATATTCAAGTGTTTTTTTATTCAAACAAGTTAAAAAATAAGTAAGCTTTATCAGAAAGGTCTATGTAAATACAGCCATAATCATTTACAGTAATGCTGCACTGAGTCCTCTATTTCTTGTCTCTTTTTTTGTAAACATGATGTTCCAGTGTCTGACTTCCTCTCTCAGAAACATCCTTAATTTCCGAGGCCAGAGTCTGTGCAGTTCTCTCCTCTCTCCTGCTACCCCTCCCACCAGAATGCTAAGAACTCCCTCCCCCCTCCCTTAGGAATGTGTGATCTCAGCTATAACATCTAGAGCTGCAGGCAGGAAGCAACCTAAAATGGCAGCTGCTGTCTTAGGCAAACTGAGAAAGCATCTAAAGCTGTTTACTCAGGTATGTTAATTGTTTCTGCAGAATAAATATATTGTTCTAGGTGGCACTAATGTGGCAAATATATTGGCAGTAAAATGCCAAAATGCCTTTCCTTCTCCTTTAAATCTCTGCTTAGTTCAGGCCAAATCCCACTAAAGATCAAAATAAAAATATCACAGAAAAGAAAATTTCACCATAGGATTTAATATTTAGTTAACATTAAAGGAATATTCAAGGGTTTGATGTGTGTATACATATAAAAAACAACTTGGTGTGAGAAAAGTTGTGCAAGTTTAATTGCTCCCTTAGAAACAGTTTGGAACTAAGATTTGGTATTTGGCCAAAAAAAAGAAACTGCTTCACTAGACATTAGAGGAGATAAAAAGTCATCTCACTTAGTTTAGGTATTCTAGAACCAAAAGAAACTATTGTGAAACATATTAAAAAAAAAGCACCATTGATACTCTGTTCTAATTTGCTTCTGCTGCACAGAATAGACAAGAGTGGCCCATCACCACTTAGATTTCCGCTGCATCAGAGGTGGGGCTCTCCGAGTGGCAGAACAAAAAATAATATATATTGCAAAATAACTTCTTTTAAAGGGAATCCTTAAACCTAATGGGAGGACTTTTCATCGCCTTTACATTGCTGTTAAACATTCTAATATTATTAAATCAGCAACCTTTCTGTATAGGTTGTAAAAAGTCATTTAAAAGAATTATGTGAAAATGTTAATAACTTAATAGAATATTGTACAAGATACATTTCTACATGAGAAATATATTTTACCATGTGTCCATTCTTGATATTTCATCAAACAGGAGCATACACAATAAAGCAGCAGCTTCCGTGAGTGAAGTTACTTCTTGCTGCATCATCAAAGATACTGAAAAGAGAGGGTGACAAATAACGCAATTAAAATCAACTGTTTGTAATCATGCAATTGTTTACATGTTGAAAGTGGCTATAAATTCTAGGCTGGTGGAAAGCAAAGGTTTTTAAATAGGTTGTAAAATACAATTGGCAAAACAATTTAGCTATTAATAAATTAGCTATTTTGCAATCTGTGACAGATTGATAACTTAGGAGGACATTGTTTTAACTCTCATGGGAGGACATGCAGTGAGGATCATTTATTGGCCAAATTTGCACCTACGCAAAACCCAACCAATCAGATCATTTCTTTATTGTTCTACTCTCATTTGACTAAAAAAGATAACCACTGATTGCTTGCAATCGGTTACTGCCCAACTTGCCAAGTGTTTATAAACGATATCTCCCATGGGAGGACATGGTGGAGAACACAATGTCCTCCTAAGTTATCAATCTGTCATCTCTGTTAGGACACAGCATTGCAAAGGTACACAGAGTAGGGGTTATTTAGGAAGTGAGAAGCAGGGAGTAAAGTGCAAAAAGGGGTGCAATCAGTCATAATTTCTCCACTTTTTGTCCTGACCTATGCATTAATACAATTCCACAGGTCAGAGTGTGTATCCCATAAATACAATGATGTCTGCATTAGGCAGCGCTGCTTTCATAAGGGGCTAGGGAAGGCATAAAGGCTCCCACCTCCAGCACACTAAATTGCACATCATTCACACACAAAGAGATGGAGTGAGCAGGATGCATTAAGCCCTGTATGGACTCCCTGCACTATTTTTTTATCTGGTGGGGGGGCAGAGTACAGCAAGACCCTGTACAGAAGTGCTCTCTGAATAAGCTCTAAGGGTATGCTAATATCTTCTTCATTCACCATCATTCTGGCACAAACAGCACAGAACATGTTCTCTGTTCTTTGGGCTGTTAGGGGATTCTAAAAGTCAGTAACGGGAAAAATATTTGCAATGTGAAATGCAGCACAAACACATTTTCTTTTGCGTGACTTTAATTTAGCTTTTGTGAACCCAGAAACTGTTCACTTCCAACAAGAAAGATTGAGAAGTTTACATCAGCGCGCAGTGTACAGTATGAAATAAAATTTCTTACTGAAAAAGTTGTATGCTCCGAAAGAGTATGCCACCTTCAAGCATGCCTTTAAGCACGCAATGAAAATTTGCAATGCACAGTCTACTGAAGAATATTACTAGGGATGCACCGAATCCTGGATTCGGTTCGGGATTCAGGACGAATCCAGCCTTTTTTTGTTTTTTTTTCGGTTTCGGTCGAATCCACTGTCCCAAAAGCAAAAAGTATCTGCACACAAAATAATTAATTAATTACAAAATCATATCATAAGAGAATCCACGGCCCCGGCCGAACCTGAATCTTAATTAGCATACATTAGCATATGCTAATTAGCATTCAGAAGGGTTGAATGGTAGGGGGAAAAAACTTTTGCTGCGCGCGCAGCAACTTTTAACACTTCCCGGTCCTAATTAGCATTAATTCCGTCGGGGTGGGTTTAGCTGAACCCAAAAAAGTGGGTTTGGTGCATCCCTAAATATTACACTGCGAAATGCGTACTTTTTCCCAAATGTTTTTCTCTTTGCAACTTTTATTACATTTCCCCCCAATATATTCAGAAAAGCAAAAAACTGAAATTGACTGGGAGCTAGTACCTCGGAATAATGTAAGTAGGAAGCAAGGTTTCTGCGAAAGGGTCAGTCGAAATCCGGGATCAGCATATACTATCTTGCGTAAAAGCATTAAGCATGGCAGAATCATACACTCAAATGCCTGTTTATGAAAAAAAATGGATTTTATTTTTAGCATTGTACAGTATTACGAAAAAGAATCCTAAAAAACATGGTTAAAAGAATAGTACTACATAAAATTTGCTCTTAATAGGATGCAGTGGTCAGAAAGACTTGCAGCTGGCCTCATTTTTTATTTTGTTGTTATTGTTATTACGTTTAGCAGCTATCTGGTTGCTAAGGTCTAATTTACTGTAGCAACTAGTTAGTGCTTTTAATGATAAACTGGTCCTATTTAGGTGAGGGCCCAAATAGAAAGTAAGAACTAACAGCAACAATAAATTGTTAACATTATATAGCAGCAGTAATTTGGTTGCTGGAGCCAAGCAGAGGAAAGTAAAGATAAAAAAAAAGTAAATTGCTGGCTTAAAAGAGGACTAGAAAACAAAAATTCTAGTTCTAGGTAGATTGCATGGTAGATTCAAGTAGGATGGAATAGCATGCCAAATAAGCAAACATGAAACAAACCTTCCCGTCTTGTTGAACATATTTATATAAGTAATGAAGGATTTTGTCCACTACACCCGGCTTTTTAAGAACACTATGCATTTTCACATCTAAAAGAAAAGAAATATATTTAATAGGGGAATACAGCATTTTATAATTAAATTTGACCCTACATACTATATTCGGTGGTGGATCCTTACAGGTAGTCATAAAAACACACCAAAAATTAACACACAATGCCAAAATTATCACATACCAAAACTATACTCCAGCCTTTAATAGGTAGACATCTAAAAATCAGTAAAATATATGTAGGCAATTTTTTAGAAATACTAAGTGGCAGATTTACCAAAAATAAAGTTTGTATTTTTGCCTTTGAGTTTGCATTCGAGACACACAATGACTGCACTGTGGTAGAATGGTTCAAATTGTTATGTAAGAAATGCCACTGACTTACCCTGTGCTATAACCGACATCTGTTCAGCTGCAGATTTCTGCAGAGCAAAATCCACTGTGTCTGAGAGAAATATTTCACATACTTTTTGAACAGTGTCTTCCTGCAAATCAAATACAAAAAAACCCCCAAAATGAATAATTAATATTCTTCTACAGGATTCTGTATTTAACAAAAGTAACTCAGATACTGTTTTTACAGCTACATAAGAACAGGCAAGAGTTTAACAAAAAAAGGCAAAATACTGAGAAATAATACATAACAGAAAGATGCAAACACATTACCAATTAACCATGCAAGTAGTCAATACTTACCATAAAAAATGACTTTTCATTGTTATCTAGCTTAAGATCAAGTGGCTGTTCTAGGATAAACAAACAGACTGCATTAGACAAAGTACTTCCTAGAATCTGGGGTCGCTTGCAGGTTGAATCTTCCTCATTCATTAAATGTACTGCTATCCATTTGATGGCCACAGAGCGGACTCTATAAAAATAGTAAGCAAAAGGTTAACATATCATTTGACATATGACATATCAGATGACATATACAGAGATCTCTAAAAATATGTTGCTAGTGAATAGGGAAATTGTGTCATCCTGTTTTGGTGTCCCATTCACTATCTGGTGACTTAACGAGATGCTGACAACAGAAATGAAACCTTTTTTACATCTATCATAACATTGTCTTTGCATGAGCTTTATAATTTTGCCATAAAAGTATTTGCTGATGCTTTTCCATTCCTTATCTGATCCACCGTCTTCTTCTATGAGGGGGCACCATATTTGTGCAGCAGTAGGCCGTTAGCATTAGAAGCTATAACTGACAGGCTGAGAAGGGACAGTCAGGTTGGCAAAACAGTCAGGTTTAGGAACTTCAAGCAACAATTACATAAAAAACCAGCCCTAACAGTGAAAAAGATCAACATGACATATAGGTAACTTTTTATGTAGATTCATAATTTGAAAAGTTGTTTTTTCGTGTCAGTATCACTTTAAAGATGCAATAAAAAATGCCTGTCGCAACTGCTATAAGTAGTCCTGTATTTGTAGCACCTAAATGCATAGGTAAAGAGTTTCTGGTTATTACTGGGGGTAAAGAAAACCATGGCAAAAAGTGCAAATGTAAATCCCCTAGGAACAATTATAGAATTCATAGTATCTAAACTTTTGCTACTTAAGAGAGAGAAAGATTCATAAAAACAACACACTGCATTTGTTCAAGCTTAGATCAAGGTATTTTTTCATATTAACAGAAAAAAATAGAGATATCATCAGAAGACGAGCAAAAGAGTTAAAGCAAGCCAAATGCACCCTCTCAAAGATCAAACATTGTCTATGGGTGCTACAAAAAAAAAAACAAAAAAAAAAAAAACAAAAAAAAAAAAAACATTTCCAGTTTATTCTCATTAGTACAGAATAGGCACTGTTCATAAGGGTGCATTTCAGTGTCAACTGTACTTTAATTGATATAGATTGGTTCACAGTGGCTTTGAATCCATATAAATAATATACCCACGCCTGTTTTTTAGAAAAAAGTTGCCGCAGAGCTGCTCTTATCCTCGCAGTTTTAGGTAAAATCCCATCATCATTTGCAGATGTTTCACATAAAGTTAAGATGGATGTACCTAGGGTTTCTTCTGTATCTGCAAATCCCTTAAGAAAATAAAGTCATTTATTTAGAAGAACAGTAGATTTGCTTGGTCATCCCTACAGTTACTATAGACTACACTCATGAGTACAAAATATTACAGGTAAGTGATCTTTTGACCAGAAACCAATTACCCAGAAAATTTAGGAATAACATTTCCTTATGTTCTAAAATGCAAACATTTCTTGCTTTTTCAAGAATGTAATGCATAGACAGTCCTTTTTACTTGATATTAATTAGCTAGCATATATCCATGGCAAACCAACATATATTTGTATTTCTTAATATTTAAGTATTTTTAAAGTATCCTCTAAGCATAATGCCAAATTAAAGAAAGATCAAGACAGTCACAAGTCCCAAGCAGAGATAATTGAGACCATACCTAGTTTGCCATTCTCTTCTGGTAATATGTACCAGCACTGTGCACACCAGCAAGAATCATAATAATTGCCCGCTCTCGAGTGTGCTTTTCATTTATTACATTTTTTTTTTTTGCTTACTGCCATACTGCCAATAGATTAGTCACAATAGTGCAAGCTAGAACGCTATATTTATTCTGCAGAAAGCTTTACCATACCTGAGTAAACAGCCCTAGAAGCTGTTTTAGATAGCAGCTGCCATTTTAGCTTGGTCTCCATAGCTTCCTGCTGCTGGTAGCATAGATCACACATTCTGATGGGAGGGGGAGTGAATTCTTATGGGAGGGGGGGTCAGAAGAAGGGAGAGAAGAGAGAGCTGTGCAGACTTGGGCCCCAGAATGAAGGATACCAAAGTACATGTGTACACAAAAGAAGACAAGAAATCCTGTGTTTCTTTTGATAGAGGACTTAGTGCAGCATTCTGTGAGTGCTTATGGCTGTATTTACATAGACCTTTCTGATAAAGCTTACTTAGTTTTTACCTTTCCTTTTCTTTTAAATAGCCTGCTTTTATAAAAATAGTAGCAAACCCTAAATAAGTAAACAAATACAGGTATGGGATCTATTATCCATAAACCTATTATCCAGAAAGCTCTGAATTACGGGAAGGTTGTCTCTCATAGAATACATTTTAATTAAATAATTCGGATTTTTAAAACTGATAAACTGAAGCGGTACCTTGTGCTTGATCCCAACTAAGATATAATTAATCCTTATTAGAATCAAAACACTCCTTCTGGGTTTATTTAATGGTTAAATGATTTTCTAGTTGATTTTCTAGTAGGAAATGGCAATCCAAATTATAAGGACACCCTTATCCAAAAAACCTCAGATCTTGAATATTCTAATAACAGATAATCTGTATTAGATTAGTGCAGTTTAACCATTTAATCAACCTTGACCAAATGTAAATACTTTAGAAAATGTTGCCTGTATGTTCACATATTTATCTACATATTTTATTGCTTAGGCTAAAGTCCCATGGGCCATGCATGCTTTGCTCCTGCAGCTATATTTCACTTCAATGAAAAATGTGTGGAAATGCAGATGTGAGCTCTTTTGCCCTGAATATAAGCTTTTTCAGGGAACTAAATCAATTAACATTTGTACTGCCTTGTAAGAACTGAGTGGTCTCAATGTATTCAGAAAACAAATTTGGGATGCAGGGAAACACAAAACAAAACACGATCATAAAAAAAATAATGAAATAAAAATAATATCAGAAGACAAAAAGAAATAAAAACTGTACCTGTAAAACTGGTATTACTGGACAAATCGATTCAATTAAGGTATTCCAAGTATGATTTTCCATGACAAGGCGTCCTTGAAGTAAATATGAGAGAATTGTCTTTGCTGCAGTACATATCTTCAGAGGTAGAAAAAAAAATTGGTAGTAAATGGGTGATGGCGGAAGCAATTAAGTTTTTCCATTTATTATTAGGATCAGAAGGAAATCATTCAGAAACATCACTTCATACCTCACTGTTTGATTCTTGCAATCCAAATGTAGATATTTCATATAGCACCTTTGAGTGGAGGAGGAAATGTATACCTTGACATACTGATGATACAGGCTTGGTGACGTTATGAATTCCCAAGGAATCCTAAAAAATGTTAATCAATAAATTAATAAGGAAGTAAGTAACAAATGTCTACACAAAGAAGCCTGGATGTGTCAGGGATCAGTAACAGAACAACAATAGGATCTGAAAAAATACATTTCAAGGCCTGGTAAAAAAAAAAAAAAAAAAAAGAAGAAGAAGAAGATATAAAAAAAACAAACAGCCGAAGCACAATGAGAAACAAGGAGGGTGTAAGGGTGATATGTATAGGTTTACTTTCATAAGTTCATGGCCAAAAAAACAAATAAATCATGCTTGGAAAGCTCCAATTCTCTCATTAATCTGCTTCAAAACTGATCAGATACTGATCATTTAACAACATTTGGCAAATCTGTTCCTGAGCAGTAGCACTAGCAACCAATAATTAGAATATTTAAACCAGATCCAGGTAGAAAAATTAAAGCAAGAATCCAATTTGCTCCCTGCGCTAATTCCCAGGTGCAAATTTGCTCAGTGTCTACAAACAAGTCCTTTAATTGTCTCTTATAAGAAGATCTAGAAGCAAGATCGATTGTTGGTAAAACAAGAAAAGGAAAAATTACAGAGGAGTAAGGATTACCATTTAGCATATTTACTACAACACTGAGGACAAATTATTTTGGAAGGTGGTGTGAACCTATATCATACATTGTCAGAAATGGGATAATCCCCAGCTTCCAGAGTTTCAGTTCTCCACAGTTATGTTTGCTTTCTGACAGCCATACAAGTCCTGACCTCTAAATGGAAGAAAATACATCTTTGGCACCAATCTCTCCATCAGCTAATGCAATCTGCCTTCCAGTACAGGTATAGGACCCATTATCCAAAATGCTTGGGACCAAGGGTATTACAGATAAGGGGTCTTTCTGTAATTTGGATCTCCATACCTTAAGTCTAGGACTATAGGATTGTTTTACATCCAATAAGGATTGATTACATCTTAGTTTGGATCAAGTACAAGGTACTGTTTTATTATTACAGAGAAAAAGGAAATCAGTTTTAAAATTCTGAATTATTTGATTAAAATTGAGTCTATTGGAGACGGGCTTTCCGTAATTCAGAGCTTTCTGGATAATGGGTTTCCGGATAAGGTATCCCATACCTGTATTTGTAGGGATGCAATAATAAAGTCAGACAGGTCTCCGAGCATAACATTAGGGATCCTGTTTCAGGCTGTTCCTAACTCTGACTCACAGGATAAGATAAAGTTTTTTCTTAAATAAGCTTGAAAAAAAATGCAGTTATTTGCTGATGTTATTTATTTATTTATTGCTGCCATTTTTTTCTCCATCTCAAATTTTGATAAACTGGCCTGCCAGTGTGCCCAGGTCCAGTAACTGTTAGATACCAATCAGCAGGAGGCATTTATTACTCACCCATTTTTATAGACACCTTATTTGTTGCTAAGGGTTACCGAACCTGGGTAAACCTAGCACCTTTTATTATATATGGACTGTATCTTGGGGGCAGATTTATCAAAATGTGAGTTTAGAGCATAATACATAAAAACACACACACATTCTATTCATTCCTATGGGACTTTTAGAAGTGAATTTATCAAATGGTAAGTTCTATCTTTCATTGATAAATACACTTCTAAAAATCCCATAGGAATGAATAGAACTTGTGTGAGTTTTTATGTACCAAGCTCTAAACTCACATTTTAATAAATCTGCCCCTTGATGTACATCATTGGCACTTTATTTAAATGAGCAATAAAAGCCCTGAATGCAGAATCTGCTTCCCCTAAACGGACATATCTACAACAGAAGGGCCATAGGCTAACACTAAGAAATAAAAGGCAAAAAAGTTTGGCCAGGTGCTATATCAAGTAAGCCATAGCAACCAATAAGATGTCGAGCGATGTGACCAGTAAGTGTTGCCTGCTGATTAATTGATCTAGGTCAGTGCTGTCCAACTGGCGGCCCGCGGGCCGCATCCCCCCACCTGTCTGGCTGCTTTGATGGTTTACTCTTGTATAAGCTTTAAATGGTATCAGTACTGAGATTAACTGCCCCCCTGAATGGTTCTCACCTCAGATTCAGGCTGTAATCCCTCTGTATTGTTTAAACATGTAATCCCCTGTGTTGTTCACACCTTTTAATCTATGCATTGTTCACCCCCTGCAGTGTTCACACCTCAGGCTCAGGCTGTAATCACCCATATTGTTCTCCTGTTCACACCTCAGGCCTGTGTGTAGGCAGCACAGGGTAGGCAGAGTATGGCACATAGACAGCATAGGGCAGGGAGGGTATGGCACACACACAGGCAGCATAGGGTAGGCAGAGTATGGCACATAGGCAGCATGGGGCAGGGAGGGTATGGCACACACAGGCAGGGTAGGGCAGAGTATGGCACACACAGGCAGGGTAGGGCAGAGTATGGCACACACAGGCAGGGTAGGGCAGAGTATGGCATGCACAGGCAGGGTAGGGCAGAGTATGGCACGCACAGGCAGGGTAGGGCAGAGTATGGCACGCACAGGCAGGGTAGGGCAGAGTATGGCACGCACAGGCAGGGTAGGGCAGAGTATGGCACGCACAGGCAGGGTAGGGCAGAGTATGGCACACACAGGCAGCATATGGCAGACACAGGCATCATAGGGCAGGCAGAGTATGGCACACCCAGGCAGCATATGGCAGACACAGGCATCATGGGGCAGGCAGAGTATGGCACACACAGGTAGCGTAGAGCAGAGTATGGCACACACAGGCAGCATAGGGCAGGCAGAGTATGGCACACACAGGTAGCGTAGGGCAGGCAGAGTGCTGCCTGTGTGTGTCATACTCTTTCTACCCTATGCTGCCTGTGGGAGGTGAACCTGGCAGGGGTTTGTTCTGGGAGTTTGTTAGCAGTTGGAAATAGCCAGTAAATGGTCCCTAAGGTGTGTAATTATGTACTGGGGGTTGCTGTGCTATCCACAGGGGAGGAGAAGTCATATGGATTTTAGGGTGTGTCTTAATATGACATAATATAATTCTTTAACATATGAATGATGGTTGATATCCCTGCAGTGAGGACCAAGCATTTGGGTTTTTGCTGCACTACCACCATTGTGATAAAATTGGTGTGGTTTGAAGTGGGTGTGGTTTAAAAGGGGGGAGTGGCTTCCATTAGCGGCCCTCCACCATGTATGCGCGAGAAATTCCGGCCCTCGGCACCGCAGAAGTTGGACAGCACTGATCTAGGTGAATCTATAATAAACATATTACAAAACTTTGACCCAATATATGAGATACATAGTATAAGATATGTCTCCTTCACAATTTGGACATTTTTTTAGTACTCTACATGTCTTACAAGCCTTCTTTTAACTCACGTTTAAGTTATTTTTTAAAAGGGAAGCCTTTCAAGGGCTAAAACAGGCAGATCTGCTTTAGAACCATGTATTAATATGTCTCATAGAGTATGAGCTATATAACTACAAATATGGGACCTGTTTTCCAGAATGTATAGGAACTGGGGTTTATTGTGCATAAGGGATCTTTCCATGATTTGCATCTCAATACCTTAAAGGAGGAGGAAAGGTAAAAACTTAAAGTAAGCTTTATCAGAAAGGTCTATGCAAATACAGCCATAATCATTTACAGTAATGCTGCACTGAGTCCTCTATCAAAAGAAACACAGGATTTCTTGTCTCTTTTTTTTGTAAACATGATGTTCCAGTGTTTGACTTCCTCTCTCAGAAACATCCTTAATTCCTGTTGCCAGAGTCTGTGCAGTTCTCTTCTCTCTCCTGCTCCCCCTCCCCTCCCTTAGGAATGTGTGATCTCAGCTATAACGACTAGACTGCCGACAGGAAGATACTTAAAATGGCAGCTGCTGTCTTAAACAAACAGAGAAAACTTCTACAGCTGTTTACTCAGGTATGGTATAGTTTCTGTAGAATAAATATATAGTTCTAGGTGGCACTAATGTGGCAAATCTTTTGGCAGTAAAATGGCAAAATGACTTTCCTTCAACTTTAAAAAATCATTATTTAAAATATATCATTTAAATCCAATAGGAATGTTTTGCCTCCAATAAAGATTAAATATATAATAGTTGGGACAAAGTACAAAGTACAGTTTTATTATAACTGAGAAAAAGGAAATCACTTTAGATTATATTAAAATGCAGTCTATGGAAGATGGCCTTCCTATAATTTGGATCTTTCTGGATAACAGGTTTCAGAATAATGGATATCTGTACTAACTCTAAATTCAGCTCACCTTAACCAAATCTAAACCCTATCACAATGACCTTCAACCATATTTTTGTGCCACACACACACAATGTGGCCTTCAACCTAGAATGTTTATAATAGATTAAAAAAAAAAAAAAAAGAAATGCTAGTTTAAAATGTACAAATCATTATATGTTCTTACCTTAACAATTTCTAAGTTTGTTTTATAAGCCTCTGCTTTTACTAATGGCATCCAATGAGACATCAAGCAAAGCAGAACTTTTTGACTCTCCTCTAGTAGAACAGGAGAACTTTGTGCAGACTTAAAACTGTTGAAGGAAAAGAGACATGCAAATTCAATCTTTAAAATAAAAATTAACTTAAGGGAGACAAATTGAGTAAAAAGCAAGAATGTCCAGAACTGCAAGAATTTAGGGAGCACAACCCCAGTCAGTACCTGGCTGCAAATACCGGTTCTGTGTGGCATAACTGGCTCAATAAACAAGGGACTGCACCGTAAAGAAGTGGTGAATGCTGTGACTTCTTTCCTTAAAGGAGAACTAAACCCTAAAATTGAATATGGCTAGACATACCATATTTTATACAATGGACTTATTGAACCAGCCTAAAGGCCCAACATCTCTATAGTAGTAATAATCCAGTTCTTTAAAGTTGTCACAGGGGGTGACCATAATGGACATACTGGACATTTCTGTTCTGTTGTGTGCTCTGAGCAGCTGTTGCAAAGCTACGCTTAGGGGTCATCGGAAATTATCAAGCAAAGAAAATGATGTTTGTCTGTCATATAAGCTGATCCTAACAGGCTGATGATTAAAGTCTGATTCACTGGTTTCAGAGCTGCCATGCGGTAATCATCTGTGTTAATTACTAATCAGCCCTATATTGTGACATTTATATCCTATATATACAGTATATTGTGAGTCCATCCCTAAGTTCAGTAACTGACAGCAGGACAGACCATGTGCAGTGAATCAGCAGAAAAGAAGATAGGACACAGATGTTCCCTGCTAAAGGGCTATTATTATATTAATAATATAATTGTAGGGATCTCTAAATTAGGGCCCCTTGAGATGGACACCCCTAGGACAGGCACCCAGGGTGGTATTGGTTAATGGGACACATTGAGTGGTCTGGGATGTCAGTTAACAGGGAGTTTCCCTGCAGTTCGCGTTACAGCCACCGGGTGGTGGGTAAAGATATGAAAGGGGATAAGCTTCCATGCTTAGCAGGTTTTCAGCCTGGGACCTCCCTCTTGGAAAGAGGTGACCAACAGCCCTGGGTAGTAGATAGAAGTTAGACAGGGCTCCTGTTAGCGCCAAAGTTATAGCAAGTAGCAGCACTGTCTAAAAAGTGGGTTACATAATATTAATTTTGAGCCCAAAGTAAAGCCAGAGATTTGAGGGTTTTTTAGTTATACTATATGTCTCCTTTACAGAGGATAACTACCCAAAAATAAAAGCTTGCCTGATTACAAAAATGCAGATCTCAATATGTTTTAAATTTTAATTCATTTAAAATTGTCAATGGTTTTGAAGTTATCTGTTAGTAATAAAATTGTTATTGAAAGCAGCATGTCTCTTTCTGCACTGCTGATTCTGACTTTTAAAACAATGCAGCAGTAGTCAACCTAGCATGCTTCTTTACAGGTTAATCATCTAACTAACCCATATAATAACACCTATTATAACCCTATATATTTATTAATAAAAACAAATACAAAGTAGTTTAAACACATGACCAACAGAAAACACAGAATAACTCTCATGGCTAAACCAAGTAAATTTCTAATTCAGCTGGTATAGCCTGACATCTGCTGGTTGCAACTGGAAAACATATTTTACCCTAGAAAGTGAACACCAGGAACAAAGCACTTTTTTTTTTATTACAGCAAAAATGCAAACCATTCTGAAATGAAGGAAATGGCATTGCTAGTGTTATGGTCTGTATAACAGGTTCCACTGAGCACAGAATACTTACATGTCTGAGCAAATCTGAATGAATTTCTGAACCAAAGGAAAATGTTTATGGAAAGGAAGGCTAGAAAGGGCCTTTTCCGCCAGCTCCACCAATTCTATAAAATCCTTTTTCCCCTGATAAAAATAAATGAACAATTACAGAAGGTAGCGGATAATGTTAAATATTTAATGTTTTTTCTAACAAGGTGAATGTCACGGCTTGCTATTAACGAAAAGGATTATGCTTTTATTTGAACTATAACTCTATGGAATTTAAATAAATCACTGGTGACACCTAGAGGCAACTACGTGATTATGCATCAATTGGATTTAGGCCTGCACCTGAATAAATGGAATACGCTCGGGTGCAGGCACATTTTTTTTTTTGTTTTTATGCGTATTTCCATGTATGTGCCTGCACCCGAGCGTATTCCATTCATTTGGGTGCAGGCACAAGTAGGAAGCATAGGGCGGAATTTTCAGCAAGCATTTTTCCACTTGCCGAAAATATCCGCCCTACGCCTCGTCTGACATCAGCCTTAAGCTATTGCCCCACGGGTGTATTCTCGGCAAGCCTAAAAACACTTTCCGAGAATACACCCCGCTACTGTAAATTCAGCCTACCTTGTGCCTGCACCCCAATGAATGGAATACACTCGGGTGCAGGCACATGTAGCCCATATCTGAGACTTCATATTGTCAGAGGATATTGGCTACATGTGCCTGCACCCAAATGTATTTCATTCATTCGGGTGCAGGCACAGGTAGGGGTATTTTTGAGCGTATGGAGTGTATTCTTGGCAAGCGTTTTTCGGCTTGCCTAAAATACGCTCCATACGCTATGTGTGGCATTTGCCTAAGTGCAGGTATAGCTTGTTAAGATTTCTGGGCTCTCTGCCAAAAGCTACTTTTTAATTATGTTTGCATCTTTTTTAGCATTCAGTGCAGGAGATCAAAGGGAAATATGGGACTTTTCCCGATAAATTCAAGACAGTTGGAAGGCATGGCCTAAGAAGTCAAGGACTGATAATGAAAGACAGATTTGACCACTCCCTTTTTAAAACCAAAACCATTTAAAATCATACCCATATTAGCACAAGTAGTTTTATAACCATACCCACATTAATGGTGATTACACACCAAAATAGTGCTCACTGCAGGGAAATCTCCCATCACTCATACACAAAAGAAGTTTATAAAGTCATATTAAGCCACACCTTAACATCTATATGCCTCCTCATGCCCTCTGGATAGAACTCCCCAAAGCATAATTACACACCTTAGGGACCCCCTAACAAATATTTCCAAATGCTAAAAAACTCCTGCCAGTTTCACCTCCCACAGGCAGCATAAGGCAGGCAGAGTATGGCACACACAGGCAACACAGGGCAGGCAGAGTATGGCACACACAGGCAGGATAAGGCCGGCAGAGTATGGCACACACAGGCAACATAGGGCAGGCAGAGTATGGCACACACAGACAGCACAGGCAGAAAGAGTAGGGCACACATAAGCAGGCAGAGTATAGCACACATAGGCAGCATAGGACAGGCAGGGTATGGCACACACACAGTCAAGGGTTTGTAATATAGTTAGAATCCAAATCCTGCTGAAAAAGGCTGAATCTTGGTCAAATCTCAAACCGAATCCTGGATTTGGTGCATCCCTAATATTAATATTGGATACATACAGTGACAATTATCAATTAAAAATGGTCTGTTAACCATTAATGTGGGTTTAATATTACAAGTATTGGCTTGATTCTGCCATTGAAAAAATGCATGCAACATGCATGGAACGTGTTGGGTTCTGTTAACATGCAAAAAAAGATTAATTACATACTGCACATTTTATGTTCACTGTTATATTTGGGAGCAGAGGAAAAGTGTTTGTTTCCAGTCCAACCCACATCCATCCCAAACCTGCAATGGTTGCCCAAATTTCAGTACACTGTACTGTAGTCAGCAGCTAGGCTGACTTGATAGGGAACTGAAGCCTGTCTTTGCTTGGTGACTGCAGGGCTGTGGCTTCCTGTACTTCCTACTGTGTAGGGCTTGTAAGCACTAGATTGCAACAAGAGACCACTGTCCACAAAGAGCTCCTCATTATACAGATTTTAAAAAATGTGGCTGTACTATAAAATGACATCCAAACAATCCTGCTGAGGCGTTAATCTTTATTTGAACTTCACCAAATGTAGACTTCATGTTGGAAAAGTTCAGGTACCCCTATCTGAACACTTGCCAAATCCAAATGTGACTTTTTTTGTTCACTAAACCTAAAATTTGATACAATATGTAGGATAATCATGATTTTAAAATTAGAATTAATAAACAATATTATACTGTATGAAGTCATTTTTGCGGAACACACCTTTTCAGACAATGGCTGTATATATTTAGCAAAGTCACACAAAAACAAAGTCTGTGTATCCTGATGTACAAACATTAGAATACATTTGCAGCTTGTTAAACACAATGGGGTTGATTCACTAAAGTGCGTTAAAACGAACGGTATTTATAGCATATGTTAAACATGTTATCGCCTCTTATTTTTTGCGACAACGCGCGATTCACTAAAAGGAAAGGCGTCAAAATTTAGACGCAATGCTCTTTGTGTTATTTAACTCACGATGAGCGTTTTTCTTGCGTTATTTTCTGCCGCAAGCATTATTTTCTGTCGCACGCAATATATTTCGCCGTGTACTATATTAGCGCGTGATTTTACGCACGTAACTATTACTTTCGGAAAAATACTGTTCTGATAATTACCATTTCCCTGAAAACTGGAGGCTGCATTACTCTAGGGCCAACACATACTTGAAAAAATCCCACTGCAAAGTCCATGTTGTGTTGCCAAAAGCTCACAAACCACAAACTACCGCCTGCCCCAAGTAGGTGTTAATCTTCGCACAGACTAATGTGATTTTTAGCGCGTTTAACGCTTCATATGTGTTTTTGAATCAAGTGTTAGGATTATTTCTACGCGCAAATTGAAACAATGCGTTAAAAATTACTCATTGCAGTAGCGTGCGATTTAACGCATGCAAAATTACTTGGACGAATCAGCCGTTATTTATTGCGTGCTTTTTAATGCAAAAAATCATGCGATAACCACTATCGCACTTTAGTGAATCAACCCCAATAAATGATAAATGTAGTGGGAAACCTGCAAACCAACATTCCATTCTTGGCTGGATTGTGCCATGAATGTATTAATCCTCACTTGCTTCAGCTTCAGTCCAGAATTTTGGGATGTATAGGGAAGGAACATATCCCACACAATGTACAGTAACCGATTTAAAGGGCCAGTGACAAAAAAAATGGAAGGGTCTGTATGCATTATTGAACTAGCACCTCACCAGTATGGTGACATTAGGGTTTTACTAAACAATGGTTATGTATGTATCAATTACAGGTAAAGGATCCATTATGCAAAAAGCTCTCAATTCCAGCAAGGCTAACTCCCATAGATTCCATTTTAATTCAATAATTATTTGCTTTTAAAGTACTTGTACTTGAACCCAACATAAATATAATTAATCTTTATAGTAGGCAAAACAATCCTATTGGGTTTATTTAATTTAAATGTTTTTTAAGTAGACAAGGTATGGAGATCCAAATTACAGAAAACCACAGATCATGGGCATTCTAGGATAAAAGTAGTTAAATTCCAAATTGCATCACATTTAATGCTTGGGTGTAATATTAAAATAGAACAGATTTATTGTTGCATCAAAACTGAATCTAATTGGTTTTGGTATTTGGCTTAACAAAAACAAGATTGCACAGAGAAGACACTTGTTCTAATTCCGTAGGCCCAGGGTCCCCCTTTTTTTTGTCCGCCAGAAGGCACAGTAATTGACCCACCAAAAGAGCCACAGGCCCACAGATCCACAACAATTTACCCACTATAGATAGTAACACACCTTTGGTTAATAAAAATCCCCTCTCCACATACACAGACAAAGACAAACATGAAATATTAGGCATCAGCCTTTTTGTCTGTTGACCCTTTTACTTTAATTCTGGCAAAGAGAACAGAATAAAAGTACAAACATATAAAAAAATCATCCAAATAATAATAATCCCAGTACATACCTCTTTCCTGGAATACAACATAAAAGTTGTCGCACATTCAATTGAATATGCGGTCTCTGAGGATTGTTTATAAATGCCACAGTGCTCAGAATTCAGCTGCTCCATAAAAGATATAACAGATTCATGAACGCTAGGATATGCCATGCGAAACGGCAGGTCGAGAGATATAAGAAACAAAGCATTCATCAAGCTCTCTGGCAGAACATCATTTGCCTTAAGAAATCAAAGAACAACAAAAAATAAATACAATTTTTCAATATATTTAAGGTTTTAAAAATAACTACAATTGTATATGTGTCAATTCCCTGATTTAACACCAAAACCAACATTTTTTACAGTTACATTTTAACAGTAAAAAAAAAAAAAATATTTCATAGCAAGAAAGAAATAAAACCTTGCCATCAATGTGCCCAACACAGTTCCCTAAAGGACCAATTTGAGAAGCTTGTTCAGTAAGTTTTTCAGCCTCCTACTGAATAGAGTCTATGCCGATTATAATTCTTAGCTGTGCTGTAATGTCTTAAGAAATCAAACTCACTAAAGGGAGTCACTTTTGTGACTTAATGTGCTTAGCACAGCATGTATTTTCAATGACTGTGAATATGAGCTGAATATCAACCAATCCATTCTGTCCTCATTATTTTTAAATCACTAGAGTAAAGCTCAATCCTTTCACATGAGGATTTTTTGCCTGCTCTTCAAAACTCAACTGTTGTGCATTAACCCCTTTGGTTTTGGATCAAATGTAAACACGCAGCAAATATAAACCCACTATACAAGAGGCAGTATTAAAATACTATGCTTTAATAGTTACAAAAAGTAGAAGAAGCATTTTGACCTGTACTGCACCAGATGTGATTTACGGACGGGGGCAAAATGTTTTAAGAAAAAGAACTGAATAGACATAAAGGTTTTTATGGCCATTGTTTTGTTTTCATGCTCTATAACAGGCAAGCAAAACCAGCTGACTGCATACAGCTGTAGAACAAGCAGAGGGCAGTAGAATGCTTCTAATTCTGCAAGATTCTGTGGCTGGAAACTTCTGTGCAGCTACACTTTATGCATCCATAAACATTAAAAACAGATGCTTTATTTCGGTAAAATATACTTTTTGAAAACATTACTTGCAAAATATCTATTTACACAAATGGTGTTTTTCAACATGTTCATGGATGATTATCATGTAAATACAATTCTAAATATCCTTCTCAATGCAATTAAATTAGTTTTAACCTTCTGTTTTGCTACAATTTATTTTATTATATTACTTTGTTCTCCTATTATAAAAACTATGACAATTTTTTTTTCTACTTTGTAAAAAAATGTTTTAACTGTCTTTTCTATGTAACATGACAATTAATTACAAAAGTGTTCACCTTACTACCCTCTCTCTTTGTCTTTCTTCCCACAACTTTGCCACAGTATGTTTTGCCAAAGCCACAAAGTCATTAAAAATGACTGCCATTATGTTTTCGAAAACTTTTAATAGACGCTCTTACACATATTTCTATCTCAAGATGTAAAGAAATACCACTTAAACTATACCCCAAACATTGCAGGTATCTATAAAAATATATGTAAAACACTATCATATAAATACAGGCATGGGACCTATTATCCAGAATGCTCTGGGTCTGGGGTTTTCCAGAAAAAAGTCTTTCCATAATTTGGATCTCCTTAAGTCTATGAAAAATCATTTAAATATTAAACCCAATATGATTGTTTTGCCTCCAATAAGGGTCAATGGTATCTTAGTTAGGACCTAATACAAGGTACTTTTTCATTATTACAGAGAAAAAATAAATCATTTTTCAAAAAGTGAATTGCTTAAAATTGAGTCTATGAAGTCCTGACAGCCATAGCAGCTCAAGGGAAGAGATGTAAATGGGCAATTTTTACCAAGTTGTATATTCTTATTTGATATGATTCTGTAAAAGGTAACTTATAATATGATACACAATATCCATGAATATTCTCTAAAGTATACTTGTGTATTATAACAAAAAAAGTACCCCCCTTTTGTAAAATATGAAGATATTATAGGTCACCAAGGAGTTCCATGACCTGTATAAAAGCATGAGGTCGGAGGCTTTTGCTTTTATATGGTCATGGGACTCCTTTGTGATTTATAACATCCTTATATTTTACAACTGGGGGTACATTATTTACTAAATAAATTATATGCACTAGTATTTATTCAGAAGGTCAGGTTTCTATCAAACTACTTGCTATTTCTGTTTCACCACATAACATTATACATATCATAATATTAAGTCTTATCTGCTACATTTCAATGTAGAATTTCACCTTCCTTTGAAATTCTTCACTGTAGTATGGGTAGTTATAAACAACAATAGACAACACGGAGCAAGGATAGATATGTTAGCTAACTGACAAAAGATTGTCTTCTGTATGCCACCTGGTCAGCTTTAAGGAAGATTCTGATGTATAATCAATAGCCTTAGGTTGATGAACACATGATGTTTTGATTGTTGCAACTTCTATTGCCCATTGGCTTTTGTGGAATATTCAAAGACTTAATTAAATTAACAAAGTAAGGAGATTAAGCATTTAAAGATTATGGCCCTACAGCTATAGAAATACAGTGATATATTTCTATACATATGCCTCTTAGTGGACAGGGCCTTCCCCTATTGTCTCCTAACAAGATCCAGTGTAACTGTGACTCAATTCTGGTGAAATGTTTTTCTGTATATGTAAACCATTTGGCCTTGTGTATTTATCCCTTAACCCTGTAAAGGCACTATGGGGAACAGTGGTGCTATATAAATAAAATATAACTGTAAAATGTAACTAAATGTATGACTTTTTATTGCTGACTCTTGGAAAGTTATTTCATCTTGAGCGGGTGTAGCTTTGGATTCTAGCCCTAGTACTAGACCTGCTTGGTCTGTAATCCGAATGGGCAGAAGTTGGCTACACACATGGAATGCTAAACTGGTAACAACAGGACCAGACCTGGAATGAAGAGCTCAGGCTTGGATATCAGTTACTTATCCTATATATGGGCTGATGTTATCACTGGCCACATTTACAAACACACATGATCCTAATCTGCTTGGTCCTAAGTAATGCTCAGACTGAGATTCAAAATACCCTCTGGGGTCTGTCCCTAAACAGATTCCTATAAGAAAGTAGTTTATTCTGTAAAAGAAGCATGGGCAAATGTCAGCAAGCAGCATTGTATGTCGCTAATTGAACCATATGACTTGGCTTGACTCGCTTATATAACCAGGTAAAAGTACACATCAACATTACTGTCCTGAAGGGAGCCAGTCTGAGAAGAGCCTTGCTTCTTGACTTGTTTCTCTCTACATTGCACATGGGGAAGGCTGTGACAGTGATAAGCCAATTTTCAGCAGCATAAGGTCTAGTGTCACAGTGGTTCTTAGGCATTAATCTGCAGTCAAGAGATGAGCACTGCTACAGCTAGGCAAACAATGTTGAGAAAGAGGCCTAAAATGACTCTGCCTTTCAAGCTCTTTGTTCTTCTCTCACCTTTTCCACAGGGAGAATGCTTTGCAGCAGGCGCATTGTAAAAAGCGAGATGCTGATAAATGCCATTCTGTGACTCATAAGAGAAGAGCTGGGTTGCTCAGAACTATTGTTATTTTTATGATACAATATAGCATCCCCAAGTGTATCCAAGATGGAAAGAAGATTATGTCTCTAGAAAGAGAAGAAAAAAAAAATAATAAACAAAAAAAAGCACACAGTTTTGTAAGGCTGGAATTACACATGAAGTTAAAATATATAGTTTACTGTCAAAAACTGCATAATTAAGATCAGCATTTATTTCCTGTCCATGCCTAACCTTTAAGAGAATCTTTCAGATAAAGGTGTTATTGACATCGACACTGTCTTTTTTATTTGCCTTCAGCGGTTTCCATGGCAACATGCACTGCTGGATAGGCCTTTCACAAACAAATGCTTTCTGTGCATCTTTTTTTTAACCTAAGCTTAATAAGTTATATGCCGTTAGAATTACGGCATAATAGCCGGTCAACTAATCCAAGCAGCAAAAAGACAAAGCCCTTTACTGAGAAAATAATGCAGTAATTCCCAGTTAGGCAATTAGTGGAAACAGCATTCTTGCAATAAACAAAATTTTGTTATCTCACCAGTTCTCGCCCAGTAAGGCTTTCATCTTCCCAGACATCATCTGAAACGGTCTCACTGAGCAGTATTATATTTTCTCGGAGCATTTCAAGAATACACATTATTTGCTTCTTCCTGTCTGTGCATTTTAGAGTGTGAATCAAAAGAAAAAAAAAATAAAATCTTCAAACAGATTTATCTCATTCTAATAACTGAATCCACAGAAAATTCAAATACAGAACCCTAAAAGAAATAGAAAGTTTCAAAATAACACATAAAACTACTTTAAAAAACTGAATATACTGTGGCTGGTATCAGATTAGAAAACCACAATGGTCTCAAAAATAAACCTTTAATATTATCGAATCTGTATGAGGAATGTCACCCAAAACTTTGACTGATTGTTTAAAACAAATACAATTCCCAACAAGTATAATATTAATGCAATAATAATGGTTTCCACTAAATCAAATATTTGAATAACTGATGGAAGAGGACATCTTATATAGGATATCTTTTATAGGAGAAGGAAAGGTGTAAATACAACCATAAACACTGAACAGAACTGCTTCTCTGAGTCCTCAGTGAAAAGAAACACATTTCTTTCCTTGTATTTTGTATACATGAAGTGTCAGACTTCCTTCTCTCATATAAATCCTTCAGAACACAGTAAGAGCCTGCTCAGTTTGCTCCTCTCTCCCCCTCCCTTCTCTGTCCTCCCTCCCCCCCTATAATCTGAATCCAGGCCCGGATTTGCGGAGAGGCCGCAAAGGCCCGGGCCTAGGGCGGCACAAATTTAGGGGCGGCATGCCGCCCCGCCGCAACGAAATTTTGAAATTTTGCTCCGATACGGAGCAGTGGGGATTTCTCCCCACTGCTCCGTATGGGAGTTAAATGCCTGCGCATGCGCACTTGAGTCGACGCGGCGCGGCATGGAGGGAGGGGGGGCTTGTTCGCGCATGCGCAGGGGGCGCGAATGGGGGACGGCCAAGGGGCGGCTGCTTTTGAAATCCGGCGCTGTCTGAATCTATAAGTCAGACCAAGCTAAAATGGCAGCTGCTATTTTAAACAAACAGAGAGATCTTCTAGGGCTGTTTACTCAGTATAGTAAAGCATTCTGCAGAATAAATCTAGCTTTCCAGGATGCACTATTGTGACTAATTTATTGCCAATAAAATGCCTCAGTAGCTTTCCTTCTCTTTTAAAGGGACTGTATTGCATCTTGTCAAAATGATAATGTTTCAGTTTTTTAAATTGTTGTTAAGCTCTATAATCTAGTTAATAAAATTGGCCTGCTATTTATAAGATGCCATTCCTTAATGATACTGCAGAGAAAAATGTTTGATAGATGTGTACGCATTAACTGCAGTATAACTTTTTAACAGGATTCAAATGCTGGCCAGGTTTTCCCAGAGGGCAGGCTGATTTGTTCTGAAAAGAAGACGCTGAAGTTTAAAATGGAAAAGCTTTTGAAGGAAACATCTCACAGAAAATGGCAGACCTCTTGTTTAAAATTAGCTAAGAGATGCTGTGCAGAATATCAATTTTTGTGAAGACGATGATAGAGGAGCAACTATAGGCAGAAAGTATGTTTTGTTTTTAAAAGCAGCAATTTATATTAATTCTTCACATGAAGCCACACAATAATAACTCACCTGATTTTAGCAGAGGTGTAGCAGCTTCTAGAAGTAATACACAAAACTGAGGCAGGCTCAACTGCTGAAACTGTATCTCTAAAGTATCTTCATGTTCTAGTTCTGGAAACTCCAAGTGTCCTATATCCATTGGGGATAAATGAGAAGACCTGGAGGGCCCATGGGCTTGCGTGCTATTCCCACTTAAAATACACAGTATTGATAAATATTAGATATAATAATGGCGATAGAACTAAGTGTTGCATACAATTCATA
Source organism: Xenopus tropicalis (assembly GCF_000004195.4). Lineage (NCBI taxonomy): Eukaryota > Metazoa > Chordata > Amphibia > Anura > Pipidae > Xenopus > Xenopus tropicalis. The sequence continues at coordinate 101,359,129 of NC_030682.2, read as the reverse complement.
AATGGCAACTAACACCCATTAACAAATGTTTTCCATACCCCCACCCTATTTTTTCCCTGAAAAAAAAATAATAGAAGAGGGTTGTATTAGTTGTGGTGGGGTAGCATATAAAGGTACAGGTAAGCTCAAAACTTCCATTCAAGTGCAGGCATACATTAGTATAACTTAAATTAATATTCTGTGGTGACATTTTACCTTTAAAAGGACAGTAACACCAAAAAATTAAAGTGTTTTAGTAAGTAAGTGTTCAGTTATAATGTACTGCTGCAACTGTTGTGTTGTTCAGAAACAGTACTATAGTATAGATAAATAAGCTGCTGTGTAGCCATGGAGGCAATTGAAATAGGGCTAAAAGGCACAGGTTAAATAACAGATAATCTCTGTAGAACATTATTATATTCTACAGAATTAAACTGTTATATATTTTGAATAGCTGCCCCAATGGCTAAACAGAGCTTATAAACTACAGTAGTGTTTCTAGAACAAACACATTTTTCAGTGCAGGACAACACTACATTATATTTAAATTACCTTAAAGGACATGTAAAGCCTACATTTGCCTACAATATATATCAGTTAAACACGTCTCCCCCACCCAAATTGCATCATTTGTACGGCATATATCCCCTCCATTTGCCAGAACCATCACATTTTCCTAAACAAATAGCAGCTTTCACCCGGTAGCCATTTTTCCCCTGATACATAATCAGTTACATTTAAATCTGCAAACAGCCTACACACAGACCCTTATTCAGCATACATTTCATCAAGAATACAGGCTCACACAGGCAGAACTGTCTCTGATAAAAGTTCTTCTTTGTTTGAGCACTGTAATGGTAAAGCTGAGCTCATGAGAAAAAAACTGAAGCAGACAGCTAGAGCTGAGTTTCTATGGGAACCAGCAATGCCATCTCTTCACTGGCTGCTAGACTGGGGGGGCGTGTTTAGTAATCTGAGCTTAGAACAACTGAGCATGCCCACAAGCCAGAAGTCAAAGCAAATTCCTGAGGGAGAGGGCTGAGTGGGTTACAGGAGGAGAAGCAAATCTAAGTGATTAAGGAGATGTTGCAGCCTTACTATTAAACCTCTGGGCAACCAGTGTGGCAGGTATTGAAATATTTCAAAGAGGCTGTTCACTGATTAAATTTTTGTGTGTGGGGTTTAACATGTCCTTTTATTTTTTGTTGTTACTGTTCCATTAAGGAACTATAGAAGAAAAAAAAATCATTATTCCATTTACATACACAAAAGCATTAGTTAAACAGATATTGTGCTGCTCACTGAGATTACCTAGATGATGCAGTATCCCAGTCTTGTCCATCTCCCCTAAGACGCTGACTGGTACGACCCACAACAGAGGGTCTAAAGTTTTCATTTTGAGGAGAAGGAACTTGAGAATTATTAGCTTGTGCATCATGGCAGTAAGACGCAAAAGAATTATGGGAAACTATTTCTGAAAAATTCAAAAAAGGAAACATTTAGTAAATAAACACATTACTGTACTAAATTGTATGTATATATTATAATAGTGTGCAGATATCAAGAGTTCTGGGTTATGATGTTCATTATTTTACAAGCCAACTTAACAGGTCCAATCAAAGATGGTATTTTTAATAAAATAATAATAAACATTCTCAGAAGTACAAGCTTTACCCAAGATATCTGTATTCTAAGTAAAAATAAAAATGTAAGCAAAAGTGATCTTTTTTCACCTGATTTTAATATGTGCGTTTTCCACTTAGAAGTAGACCTTTTAAATATTGTTGGTTGGTTGATATAATAGACTTATGTGCAGTTCGAATTCTTGTCAGTGGGATCAAGTTAGTAGTGTGCACAAAATGCAATGTTCTGCTTTCCCTTTCCCATGTGGTTGGTACAGTCCTTTAGAACTAGGTAGTAAATTAAAGTTTTCTCCTAGGTTTTCTAGAGCAACAGTTTATGCTTGTTCTAACTCAGTAAATGATAGCAGCCAGTATCTGATAAACAGTTGTGGTTCCATATTGTAATTACTATAGGATGGCATATTGGCCCTAGAGCCAAACAATTGGATTGACCCAATATTGCCCACCTTTGGCACATCAGGGAAAAGATCTGCTAGTTTGGCTACCTCACCAGATCTTATAGTGTATGGTCAGTTTAGGTGACAAAGAATATTATTCAGAAAGATTCTAATCCTGGCAAATTGCCACCCACTGACTTGAATCAGAATCACATCTGACTAGCAGATGTGCAAAAGACCTTAAATCAGATCAGATAAACCAAACCAAATGGGTTTGCATTAAAAGAAGATTTAAGTACATATCAAAGGAGTAACAGAACTACATAAGGAAATTCAAGAAGATTTTATGTGTCATTATTACCTTGCTTTGTACTTAAAAAATTTGGATCTCTGTGAAAACTGAATCTATTTCTAAGAAGTGTACATAACTGGGATAGACATGAAATAGATTGTGAAGCCAAATGTTGCTGGCCATCTTTTTCTGATGCAAGTCCAAATAAAGACAGCAGGCTCTAAAACATAAAAAATAATGAAAATATACATATGTATGATACTCATAAGATAATAATATTCATGTTATAAAATATAAAAATGCATAAAAAAAAAATCAGCTAACACCCTTGCAAATGCTATGCATATTTGCAGAAACAATGCAAAATCTGTAGAAGTTAATTTGAATTTAAAGGAGAAGGAAATGCTAATAAAGAGTTAATCTCAAGCTGCAGGCACACCTTAAGTTCTTTTAATAGTGCCCTTAAGTCTCCCCATATTTCTCCCGTTCAGATGATCTGAAGCATCATAGGAAAAAAAAACGCTGATCTTTGTAAAGAAAGTTACCATAATGCCACGCTCCTGCACCAAGACCGGTGTACATGCTCAGTTTGTAAGACTATGGGGAAGCTTCCTGCTGATTGGCTCAGATCACACATTCCTAAGGGGGGGGAGTAAGTTCTTAACATTCTTGAGGGAGGGGGGAGCAGGAGAGGGGAGAGAGGAAAGAGCCGAGTGTCTCTGGCAGAGGAAAACAAACAGACAAGAATCCTGTATCTTTTGAAAGAGAACTCAGTACAGCATTTCTGTGAATGCTTATGGCTGTATTTACATAGACCTTTCTGATAAAGCTTACTTCGTTTTTACCTTTCCTTCTCCTTTAAAAGGGAAAAAAGAGTTAAAGTATATTGTATGTTCATTTTTACACTAATTAGCAAATTGTCACTTTGGATAAAGTATACTATCACTTTTGGATAAATACAGCAGGAGCCAAAGATTATATCTGGTAAATGATTATTTTGGCACATAGAAATGGAAATGATTATTGGCACACTGGCATATTTATGCACATGTCACTTTAGATAAATTGAGGATATTTATTTGGATAAAATGTTATAGGCACATAGATTTCTTGGGTCCTAAATAAGCAAAATGTTAAATAAGGATATAAATGGTTGTGAAATACTGAAAATTGTATATAAAAACTTTTATGAGTAATGGTATGTTTTATATTTTAAAGTTGTATAATGATGTTTATACTGTTTTTATTTTATTTTAGCACCAGGTAAGATGACATGTGAATTTACACGCTGTAACTGGTGTATAGTTATAGTGTATAGCTGTATTGACAATAGTCTTATGAATCTTTAAACGAATATTGTTTAAACTGCACAGGACTTTTTTGGGCACAGGTCTTTTTTGGGCTTTAGCTGTCCTTTAAGTAAAGGGCCGTCTTTTGTATCTTTTCAACATACAGAAGATCATATAATAACAAAAATTTTCAGTGTGAAAATGTGCAAAATAAAAAAATATTTCCAATATAGTTAGACAAAAATGAAATCTATAAAGGCTGGAGCAGATGTCTAACAAAATGGCCAGAACACTACTTCCTCCTTTACATCTCTCTAAGCTGTTAGCAGTCAGTAGCCAATCAGTGACTTGAGGGAGGGCCATATGGGACATAACTGTTCAGTTCGTTTGCTTTTGAATCTGACCTGTGTGCTCACAAACTTACTTAGCAGTTATGTGCCATGTGGCCCCCCTAAAGTCAGAGGTTAGAGAGCTGAAAGCAAGAAGTAGAGTTCCGTCTGCCCACTCCAGCCTTTATAGATTACATTTTTGCCTAGCTATATTACAAATATTTTTTATTTTGCACAGTCTATCCATTTTACATAGTTTCATTTTTACACTGAACTGTTCATTTAAATATGTTAACTCCCAGAACCTGATAGATGCAAATTGCAAACAATCTATTTGTTTTAAAATTTTTCCACTACCAACCAAAGTAAGATTTGTAGAAAAATATTTAACACTAGATGTAGCCAACCAGGGCAGCCATCAGGGAGACTGGTAGGAGTCCTACCAGGGCACGAAGCCAGTGAAAGGCCAACTGTGTGGCACAGGAAAGTAGTAGGTTAATAACCAATAATTTGTGATGACTGATCTTCAATCTGTGGCCTTGCACTATCCTAGGAGCTGCAGTTCAACAGACTTGCTTTAAAACTAATAAATAAATCACTTACAACACTGATATTTAACCTGTGTTCAGATGTTGCTGAACTATAACTCGCATAAATGCCATTGTCATTAGATTAAAGGGATCTGTAGTTCAAAAACTGTTGAAGAGACAAAGGTTGAAGATTGCATTTGGCCAAAACATTCCTTTGCCTTTTAAAGCTCACAGTAATACCAAAGCACAAAGAGAATAAAGTTATTTTCTCAACCAACCTGTACAATTTTTGGCCTTTGAAGAAAAATTTCAGGAGGAAAATCTTGCATAACAACATCCTGTAGAAGCTGGCAACTTCTCCAAACTAAGCTGGGGTTATTGCTTCTTAGAGAGCTGTAATGAGCATTGATAACTTTTTAGGAATAAAGGTGCATGGAATAAGGAGAAAAACACTAAATGAAAGGAACTGATTATAAGAACATTCAGAAAACAAGATGAAAAAAAAAATAAAGTAACTATTTGAATTTCAATTTAGACTTTAATATTGGTTTGAAAGTAATAAAAGAAAGCAAGCTGTGAAACTCCAAATTTTAAGAATTGTTGCACAAAAAAAACAAAACCTCTAAAGTTTTGAAGCAAAAGAAGAATCCTCCAAGGAAGGGAAAGGACATCTGCCATTGACTTCTACATGATTGATCTCTGCAGGTTTAGCTGGCAAATTGTCAGAATTGTCGAATTTGTAGTAAATCTCGAATAATTTGAGACATTTTTTACAGCAACTTTTAGTACTAAAAAATCTGAATAAAACAAAAAAGAAAAATACATCTAGCTGTTTGCAAATATCCCTCTAAGATTGTAGACAGACAGAGCAAAAGATTTTTTGCAAGATGGAAAGAAGGTGGAACATAACTTCCTTAACATGCTTAAAGAGGACCTGTCACCCAGACATAAAAAGCTGTATAATAAAAGTAATTTGCAAATTAAAACATGAAATCCAAATTCTTTTTCTTACTAAAACATGCATATCTGTTATAAATGTATTTAAAAATCTGTGCTGTCAGATATTGCCTGCCCCACCTCTATGCCTCAGGCATTGAGACCTGGCAGGCAGTTATTTTCAATTTCCATTCTGCTCTTCCTAGATGTTACTGCACTCCACTCATTTACCCTCAATCCTCACTGTCTATAAATGTGTAGCCTGTGCATGGGTATTTGCCCGTGTTCCACCATTGAGGAGCCATGGACAAAACGCAGTACATTCTTTCCTTTGCGGTTGTACTCATTTAAGCGCATGCAAGTGCTAGATGCAACATGGATGATCTAAACTACTTTCTGTTAAAGAAAGCCTGCCAATACTGATTTTCAGCTATTGCTTTACAGCACCTTAGAGGGGTTTTTTTTTTTTTGCTAGCTATACCTGGCCTACAGTATTACAGTGCTACTATGTCACAGAAGATTACAATCACATAAAAACACATTGAATGAATATGTGAAATAAAAATATATTAAAGGAGAAAGAAAGACAAAATGTTAGGCACCCCCAAGTGACTTAAATCGCTTACCTTGTACCCTGGGCTGGTGCCCCTGTTAAGGGAGAACAGCACCAGCCCGGGGTAGCTGCGAGCAATTCCATCTTCCGCGTTGGTGTGCTTGCGCATTAGAGTGAAAAGCCGAACTTAAACAAGAAAGTCGGCTTTTCACTCTAATGCGCATGCTCCGGCCCAGGGATTTTGCAGGCAGAAGAAACATGGAAGAAGGAAGCGCTTGCTACAAGTAACCCGGGCTGGTGCTGTTTTCTCCTAACAGGGGCACCAGCCTGGGGTACAAGGTAAGCAATTAAATTCACTTGGGGGTGCCTAACATTTTGGCGCCCCCAAGTGACTTAGTCTTTCCTTCTCCTTTAAATTAGATAAAGCATTCTTGTTACCTTTCATTTGATGAGAGCACGTGTTTATCTGTTGTTGTTAACGGCAACCAAGGAAAGGTAGAAAACTTCAGACATTTAACTGGACAGTGGCTTGCTGATGGAAATGACATAAGAATAACACTTATTAGTAAATTCTCATTTTGGCTTGGTTCTGGCTGGATTACAGTCTCAGTACAAAAACAACACTCTTTAACCTTATAGAGACTAACAACTTTAAAACTGTATGTATCTTTATTGTTAAATACACACAATTTTATTGCTCAGATAGGGCAAAACAATAAAAGATTAAGTAATTATAGGATTATCTTGGTTGTTATTATTTTAACCTATTTAAATACATTTCAGTTGCAGTGTTGCACTGTTAATTATGTTGCACAGTTCCATGTTTTTTTTGTACAGTACTTCCTGTGAATGGAATAGTACAAAAAAAAAGTAACATTTGTATGTTATTTTTTTTTTAGAACATGTACTTTTTTTGTTCTGCAACATATTAGATTTTTAGCTGATTTAGGCAGGGCCCTCGTTACCTCTTATATGCAACTGCTTGTTTTGTATGTTATTCTGTATTTCAATGTATTGTACAGACCTTTAAATATATGTGGTTATACAGGTATGGAATCCATTATGCACATTATTACAGGAAGACCATCTGCTATAGATTCAATTTCAATCAAATTATTTTCCTTTTCTCTGTAATAATAAAACATGAACTTGGACTTTATCACAACTAAGATATAATTGATCCTTTTCGGAGGTAAATCAATACAATTGGGGTTATTAAATGTTATTTATTTTATTTAGGAGACATGGAGATCCAAATTAAAGAAAAATCCTTTATCCAGAAAACCACAGGTCCTGAACATTCTGCATAATAGATCCTACTTGTAATAATAAGTCTTAATTAGCAACCAGGCAGCAGTCACAATTGTAGAGAAAAGAAAGTACAGAAATAATAATAAAATAACGCTTATGGCCTGTTTTTCTTGCTTGCCAAGAGGTCTTTCACCCAAACAACCATATAGCAGGCCAGAAAAAAAGTGTCTGGGCCAGGAAGAATAAATAAATAATTATGCACCTCAAAGACTGGCCCCACCATAATAAAACACTATATTACAGAAGCTGATAGGACTATGTGCTTTTGCAAATACAGTGTGAAATCCTACTGGCCTCTGTAAAAAGTGTTTTATTATGGCGAGTGAGGTGGGGTCGGGAGCAGAGGCAGACTGCTTACAATTAATTTAATAACAGGATGGGGAGAATACTGAAATAGGAATGCTATTAAACCAGAAAAAAATAATAATTTAGACCAATTGAAAAAGTTGCCTAGAACTGTTCCATCTAGTCTAGAACATAATACAAGTTAAGATAAAGATGACTATCCACAATGTCTAATATCAAATCTAATTTGAAGGGCATGTACTTGCATACAGATGTGTGTCTTGTCTCCTGGAGATGTCCATTGCTAAACAAGAACTATTAATGACAATACAAGGGTTGCTGCCTAGCGAAACTGACTTTCAAAGACAGAAATATATTTAAAAGTTTAACTAGTCAATATAGATGCATTATCAGAGAGACCGTATTTATAAAAAAAAAAAAAAAAAAAAAAAAGACCTGCAGTTTCTTCTGGCGAATTTTCTGAATTTTGCAATGTAAGCAATTGTTGAAAATATCCATCAGTCAAGGTGCCTTCTTTCTGTATAGCTAAAAAGAAAATAATCATGTTATACTTTTTGTAACATTTTTTTCTACACTGTATATTTTACTCCACTATTTTAACAGATGGTATTGGATACTCTAAAAAAAAAAAAATAAAGATATACAGGTAAGGGATCCCTTATCCGGAAACCCAATATCCAGAAAGCTCTGAATTACGGAAAGTCTGTCTCCCATAAACTCCATTTTAATCAAATAATTCAGATTTTTTAAATTGTAAACTGTAAAAATAAACAGTGCTTTGTATTTGATCCCAACTAAGATATAATTAATCTTTACTGGATGCAAAATAATCCTATTGGGTTTAATTAATATTTTATTGATTTTTTTTAGTAGACTTAAGCTATGAAGATCCAAATTACAGAAAGACCCCTTATCCGGAATACCCTTGGTCCCGAGCATTCTAGATAAGGGGTCCTATACTAGTACTATCAAAGGTCAGGGAACAAAAAAAAATCTAATTTTTAACCCCTGGTGAAGACGATCCGCATATAAGCTGCGGTACCTAATTTTACCTAAGAAAACTGGAAAAACTTATTGACTCGAGTATAAGCCTAGGGTGGGAAATGCAGCCGCTACTGCGAAGTTTCAATAATCAAATAAATAATAAAAGGACACTCAGCGTGATCCCCTGTGAACTCTTCATAAATATATCATGCTGGCAGCTGCAGATTAGGGAAAGGTGATTAGGGAAAGGTGGATGGAGGACCCTTTGAACTTGACTAACTAACTTTTAGAGTTACAGCACGGGGAAAGAAAAACTACTGTGTGCGCACAATTCTAGTACCCAAAGAATTAGCTAATCACCTTGCAAATGTAGCATCTTCTTTATAAAATGCTCACAATTACAAGCATTTACAAAAGAGTACAACAGTGATTGAAAGACTCCTGGTTCCAGACAGTGAACATACTTTCACTTTTAAAACATTAAAGGTCCAATTTTACCTACAGCGAAAATGGAACCATAGTACTAAGATATTACTTACAGTTTAGGGGGCATTGACAATGTTACCAACTTTATATAACTGATTGTTTGAGGTCATTAAATGTTTATTTACACACAATCTAGGAACATCATCCACAAAGCACAGAATTACAAGATTTTCATACAGAACATCATCAACACTAATCCCTGCTCAACATCTCTACATGTTATCACAGCACTAGGCAAAGAACTGAACTTAAAAGACCTTTCAGTTGATATGCTTTCCTGCTAAAGGGGACCACATTTATATAGACCATTATTTATATATAACATATATTAACATATTTTAAAGACTTTACACAGATCACCTAAATCAGTCCCTGCGCTAGAAAGCTTAGATCAGCAGATCAAAAGGGTCAATTACCTTTGAAGCCAATTTGCCAGCAATATGGATTCGTAGATGGAGCTTGTTGTGCGCCCCCCCCCCCCGAGTGGACTGACGAACGGCCGTGTGCACCCGCCCCCCCCCCCCCCCGTGGACTGACGAACAGACGTGCGTATGGACGTGGGTGGTGCGCACAACAAGCTCCATCCATATTCTCGAGTATAAGCCGAGGCTTAGTTTTTCAGCACATTTTTGATGCTGAAAAACTCTGCTTATACTCGAGTACATACGGTAAATAAATGTCAGTATAAATACACTAAATACACAAGTTACTTGTGTCATTTATCCTTGAGAAAGGTCTTAAAGTGGGCCGAAACTTTGAATGTACAGATGCACTAAATGAAAACTATTTGATTCACTGCAAATTGGAGTGCGGGTTCTTTATATATTGGTATATATATTAGCGTGTGCAATAATAGGTTGATGATGTAAAAACAGCAGCTCTCCGGTTATGTTGAAATAAAAAGTGACTTTTAGTCAAGTGCAAAAGGCTTTTGTTTCAACATAACCGGAGTGCTGCTGTTTTTTCATCTTTGCTACTGTTTTACCCGGGCAGAAGGTTCAGCGTGCACCTGGGGCTACAATAAGCCGTTTTGTCCACTATGTTGCACACCTCAATTGATTTCACTGCAATAATGGGTTGCCTCTTGTGGACTTGCACCTTCCTATAAATTTCTGGGTGCAAGTTCTTACATCTAAGCATGCACATATCCCATCTGGAGGCTTTGTGAACATCTCTCATTCAGAAACTAACTGTTAACAATAAAATGTGTTATAAAACAGATATATACTTTCTGTTTATTGCTAGCTGCACAAACTTAAGTTCTTACCAAACTACATGAACATCTGTGTGTGTCTATCCTAACAAGATCATCTAATCCAATGATCCACAACCAGTGGCTCGTGAGCAAGATGTTGCTCACCAACCCCTTGGGTGTTGCTCCTAGTGACTCCTCAAAGCAGGTGCTTATTTTTGAATTTCTGGTAAGGAGAAGTTTTGGTTGCATAAAACCAAGTATAATGCCAAACAGAGCCTTCTGTAGGGGCTATAAAGTAGCCAATTATAGCTCTTTTTGGCACCCCCAGGAACCTTTTTCATGCTTGTGTTGCTCCCCAACACTTTTTCCATTTAAATGTGGCTCACGGGTATAAAAGGTTGGGGATCCCTGGTTTAGGCTGATCGGCCTACAGCTGTACCAAAGTTGATCAGCCAGTTTTGATCACTCCTGTGTGTATGGCGCACACAGGCAGCATAGGGCAGGCATCCACCATGTAGGCCGTAAAAATTCCAGCCCTCAGTACCACAGAAGTTGGACAGCACTGCTATAAAATGATCTGACCCAACTGTATATATCACCTGCTATAGCAGGAGTAGGGAACCTATGGCTCGGGAGCCAGATGTGGCTCTTTTGATGGCTGCATCCGGCTCCCTGCCAAATCGTTAATAAAAAAAATAACGGGTGCGTGGCCTGCGCTCGGTGGTTAGAAGACGTGTTCTAAGCCTTAAAACATGTCTTCTATCTGCCGAGCGCAGGCCACACCTTCCTCTGCATCGCATCCGGCATCCTTGGGACCCACACTACCTTGCCCCTGCGCTCGGCGGAGAGAAGACGTGTTCTAAGCCTTAGAACATGTCTTCTATCTGCTGAGTGCAGGCCATGCCCTCATCTTCATCATATCCGGCATCCTTGGGACCCACCCTACCTTGCCCCGCAGCATCCGCGGTCAAACATATTGTATGGCTCTCACGGAATTACATTTAAAAATATGTGGTGTTTATGGCTCTCTCTGCCAAAAAGGTTCCCGACCCCTGTGCTATAGGGATACAGGTAGAAACGTTTAGCTTTAAGAATATAATAATTTTTTATATACAAATTACAACAAAAAAATTATACAAAAATTACAATTTTATCTGTTGTTTAAGTCAGAGTCATCAGGACATGATGAAAAACAAAGTTGAGCCTCGCTTGCAAATCGGGTAAGCCATAAGTGGAGTCTTTGTACATCATACATGGCAGTAGTTGCTGATGCATAAATGTACGGCCTATGCAAACTGCTAAAACATTGTATTTGTATTGTGTTTCCTCTGGTTACAGATTTTTATCTTCATGTAAGAAAGCAGATATAATAGAAATGGAAATTTACCTGTATATTCTTGTGATGTCCAGGATTTTACATCATGAGGAGAATCTTGGCCGTTATAGGCCCGTTCTGTAGGAAGAAGGAACAAACCATCCAAAATACTATCCACTACTGCCTGAAGATCTGGTTCTACATTTGACCGCAGTTGAGAAAAGAAATCCACTGCACCAAGTTGAATCAGCCACTGTGCAGCTTCAGAGTGCTTCGAGAAAATGTAATGTTAGTACATTAGGGTAAAAACCAATCATGTTGTATCATTCCTTTGTAGTATTAGCAACTAGAACAGTTAGAAAGTTTTGAGGTTGCCCTATTATACATATTATTATACCCTATTACATACATACACACTCTATATGTGTATATATATATATATATATATATATATATATATATATATATACATATATATATATATACACAAATACATATATACATATACATATATATATATTATTGAGTATTTTAAATCTAAAAAGAAGGATAGCAAATTCATACACCCTTAAGGGTAAATCATGAGATGGAAACAGCCATGTTGCTGGGTGCAAGTCACTACTACATGTTGGAAATTTTTTAGGAACCACTTTTTCTATTCCTTACATCATTAGTTTAAATAAACCTACTGTATTGACTACAACATTAGTCAATAAAGTCACACTGCTTGAAATCTTGATTAAAAAACTGCAATGGGAAGTCTATCATATGATGCACATTGTCCCAGCTTCTTAAAGGAACATTAACACCAAACAATAGTAAAACTGATGTCTTTGTTCTAGAAAGACTATTATAGTTTATATAAAAAAAAGGTGCTGTGTAGCCAGGGGGCAGACATTCAAGCTGGTTAGTTGGAGAAAAAGCACAGGTAACATAGCAAATTACAGATAAGCTCTGTAGAATACAGTGGTGTTTTACTAAGCATATCATATCTGCTATGTAACCTGTGCCAAATAATGTTATAATTAATTTTTCATTTTTTGGTGTTGCTGTGTACATGATTTACCCACTAATATTATTTTGTAAACAGTTTACGGTTTGTCTGGTAAAAACTGCAAAAAAGAAATAATCATTATAAGCTTCTATTGCCGCCATTAACTTTTTTGTTACTTTGCAACTAAATGATCCTGCATAATTTTTAATTATTAGACATCAAAATCTAATCCTATTCTTCAGCAATAGATCTTATTTCCTTATTTTACAGTAAGGAAAGTGAAAATTTTATTCTATATAACAGAGCAAAAACGAATTTAAAAAAGATAAAAGCAAAATCATCTTAAGCACAGACCAATAGATTAATAAAAGTATATTCTTTATAGGTTATTTTATAACAAGAAGAAGACACCTGACACTATTTGCAAATAAATGTATACATGTCACTAATCTTGTTTTCTTGTCAGAGACAGATGAAAGATTGATACATATACATATGATAACATATCTACACTGTAAAAATGTAAAAATTCTCACCTTAACCAGCTTATTTAAAAGATGCAGTACATCTGCTTTCATTGGCACTGCTGGGAAATTAAACCATTCTAGAAGATGTAGGAAGAATGTCTTCTCTTGTGCCAAGTCAACTAACGAAACCAAATTATGGTCAAGCTTGCAAAGGATATTTTTTAGTGCTCGCTCTCTAATCTCCACTAATTGATGACCTTGAAAAAAAAAAATAGTTTACACGGATTTCAGTATAAAGAGATGTTTTACTTTCCAAACTGAACAGTTTGTTTAGCTTACCATATTAAAGGAGAACTATACCCCTGAGTTATAAAATCCCCCTTTAACTAGCACTGCCCTAGGACTTACCTTGAACCTATGCGATAAGGCAGAGGTGAAGAGGGTCAAGGCAGTGCTATTTAAGGGTTTTTTGTTTTTTTTTTTATAGCCCAGGGGGTATAGTTCTCCTTTAAGTAAAACTGGAGCAAAACAATTCTATAATGGCGAGCAGGGTAGAAATAGGGCTTGGGGTGAAAATACCTTTTTATACTTTGAAAAATGTTACTTTTTGTTATTTCTCAAGCTAAATAGAGTAAACAAGGAAATCAAAGTAAATATTTTACCAAGTTTCTTGACTAAAGTTGAAATCTCCATGGTCGATTACACCTTTTTCTCTTTAATTCAACTGCAGCTAACACTGTAAGAGAGAAATATCACAATATAACTAAAACTAAGTAGACAATGCAAATGATATCCCCTAAATTAACTTCCTGTGGTTAGATTAATGCAGAAGAAAACAAAGCTGCAATGTGTTACTGCTCACATACATCAGCCTTATGTATGTAAAGAGTTGTTCTAGCCTAGTGGTAAGCACAACATTGGAGACGCTTTATATAGTGAGAAAATTCTTAAAGGAACAGCAGCAGCCAAAAGATAAAAAAAAAATGTTCTTATGCTTTCTGCACACTTAACCTGCTGGTTTATCTTTCTATTTGCCACCTGCCCTACCCTGGTGCTGGCACTTTTGATGCTGTGGTTCTGAGTATCACATTTACAGGCAACACCTGGAACAATAATATCAAAAATCTCTTGTACATATATGGTTATTTTTTTATATGCTTTGCTACTAAAAATCTCCTTTATAGGCAACTTTTTCTAACAATGTGATTAAGCATAAGTTCAGGAATTCTTAGTACAGTATAGATGCCATCTTTAAAGTACTCATAGGTCTTATTGGTGAGGCAGAAACTTTGTTTCTATAATACAGAAAGCTGTGACACTATAACCTATACCATTTCCAGTTATTGCTTAGGAGCCAAGGACTGCTTCTGTATTGATGCCTCCTACTTAAGTGTACCTCACACTTTATTACACAGTACTTGGAAGTATTGTGCTATATTGTTTCAGTTAGTAAGCACTGCTTTTTTATGTTTTTCTAGTTTAACCCTACCTTTGTCAATTAAGCTGCAACACATCTGAAGTCCCTGTGAGTTTATGAAGGAACGAGTTTAGTTGCCACTTGAATACATATTGCGTCCCGCAGTTATAGCAACCGCACATCAGGACGCTGTCATATTGGCTCGGACCCGCTTCCGCCCAAACCTCCCGCCGTTCCAGCATCCATTCCCTCTCTAGCGGCTATCGTGAGCCGGCGCGCACAATATACGTCAGTACACGGCGGTGCAAGCAGCGGCTTCCCTATGCGCTTCCCTGTACCATGACTCCTTCAGGGGTATTATAAGTTATTTTTATGTAACTATTCTCTTTAATTCGGACTGCAGCTAGCCTTGGGTACACAGCCTGGGGGTGGGTGGGCAGCGAATTGGGGACAGGAACCAGGCTGTGTTGAACTAGTTTTATTGAATGATCCGCTGTAATTTTGATTTTGCTGTTTCCAACCTACTATGGTCTATCCTCCCTCTGTGCTCTAATCATGAAGTGTGTTGTAAATAGATACACGAATCATGTGTAGCCCACTTTTGCTGACAGTGCTGCTACTGGCTATAACTCTGGCGCAACAGGAGAGTTCTGAGCCCCCACTTGCTATGGGGGACAGGTACAATACAGCTTAATGGCGTGCCTCCACCCAGGGGTGATGCTGTGGGACTATAACTCTCAACCCTGGGAACTTGGTGTTATGCAGACTCCTATAGGGGTATTCCACATGACCCACAGTACCTTCCTCCTCAGGGGTGTTTGCTTACTGGGCTGTAGATGATCCCTTGATAGGAAGGAGCCAGTGGTTATAGTGAATCTCTTTATTCATGGCAGACCTCTCCAGGAGTGGAACACATGCACCAGG
Organism: Xenopus tropicalis; assembly: GCF_000004195.4. Lineage (NCBI taxonomy): Eukaryota > Metazoa > Chordata > Amphibia > Anura > Pipidae > Xenopus > Xenopus tropicalis. Next base: position 101,343,802 of record NC_030682.2, on the reverse strand, counting down.
GCACCGTCTCCTTAACTTCACTCTTAGAGAATCTCTCCACCAGGTACCCACGGTACTTCTGCCTTTAGGAGCTCCCCCCGGTACTCTCGCCAGGAGACCCTCTCATAGGGCTCTCCCCGGTACTCTCACCAGGTGACCCTCCCTGTACTCACGACTGACGTACCCCTGGGTTAGGAATCTCCCTCTAGCAGGGGCTTACTCCACCTGACTAGACACTTTGGACCCTGATCTCCAGCTGATGGATTGCTGGGGGGGGGGTCTTAACCCTTTTATCACTCCTGGAGGGGCAATGTCTGCCCTTTCTTACTAATCACCTACATGTCACCCCTAGAGCAACCTATCACATAAACTTTCTATCTACCGCCCAGGCCTGTTACACACCTCTATCCAGAGGGAGGTCCCAGGCTGAAAAACCTACCAGCACATGACTGCATCACTTTTAATATCTTTACACACTACCCGGTGGCTGTAACCCAAACTGCAGGGATACTCCCTGTTAACTAATGACATCCCAGACCACTCAATGTGTCACATTAACCAGTACCACCCTGGGTGCCTGTCCTAGGGGGTGTCCATCGCAAGGGGCCCAAACTTAGAGATCCCTTCACATTTAACTCCTAAATCTCTGCAATCTATACATTCTTTATTTGATGTAAATAGACGTATGAATTGGCACTGGTGCTTCTAAATAGCAGACCTTCTATGTGAGGATAAATTAATTGTCTTTAAAGAAATAACAAAATCTGATAAAAAGCAATGAATTATATTTATTAACATAGAATGGTTAATTTCCGCATTATTTTAAAATAATTGTTTTTAAATGAATCATTGATTTATCTATTTCTTGTGGGTCCCGTTTTTTTATGAGAATGTAATTCTCTTTTTAATAATATGAATTAAAAGTTACATTTTAAGTTAAAGGCACTAAATGAATTTTGTGTATATATATACCTTAGAGCAGTGCTGTCCAACTTCTGCGGTGCCGAGGGCCGGAATTTCTCTAGCATACATGGTGGAGGGCCGCTAATGGAAGCCAGTTTTGGCCACTCCCCCTTTTTGAACCACACCCACTTCAAACCACACCCATTTTATCACAATGGTGGTAGTGCAGCAAAAACCAAAATGCTTGGTCCTCACTGCGGGGATATCAACAGTTATTCATATATGAAAGAATTATATTATGTCATATTAAGACACACCCTTTAATCCATATGCCTCCTCCTCCCCTGTGGATAGCACAGCAACCCCCAGCAACATAACTGCACACCTTAGGGACCATTTAATGGCTGTTTCCAACTCCCAGAACACACCCCTGCCAGGTTCACCTCTCAGGCAGCATAGGGCAGGCAGAGTATGGCGTACACAGGCAGCACTCTGCCTCCCTTATGCTGCCTATGTGTGCCATACTCTACCTGCCCTATGCTGCCTGTGTGTGCGCCATACTCTGCCAACCCTATGCTGACTGTGTGTTCCATACCTTCCCTGCCCTATACTGCCTATGTGCCATACTTTGCCTCCCCTATGCTGCCTATGTGTGCCATACTCTACCTGCCCTATGCTGCCTGTGTGTGCCATACTCTGCCTACCCTATGCTGACTGTGTGTTCCATACCTTCCCTGTCCTATACTGCCTATGTGCCATACTTTGCCTCCCCTATGCTGTCTGTGTGTGCCATATACACAGGCAGCATAGTCCAGGCACTACATACAATGTCTGAAGTGTGAACAGTTGAGCAATGTGGGTGATTACAGCCTGAGCCTGAAGTGTGAACACTGCAGGGGGTGAACAATGCAGAAACTAAAAGGTTTGAACAACACAGGGGATTACATGTTTAAACAATACAGGGGGATTACAGCCTGAATCTGAGGTGAGAACCATGCAGGGGGCCAGTTAATCTCAGTACTGATACCATTTAAAGATTACACAAAGGTAAGCCATCAAAGCAGCCAGACAGGTGGGGGGGGGGGGCACACAGATGGGGGTCGCGGGCCGCCAGTTGGACAGCACTGCCTTAGATTATGGTGGCAAGCACCAGGTGCTTGGCAATGTTGACTACATAGCCCTCCTATCGATAAATATACCAACTAAAGAAGTAGTCTAGAAATGTTGGACATTATGTTTTGGGGTTCTGAACCAGCCCAAGGCAACCACAGCCCTTTAGCAGAAAAGATCTGTGCCCCCAAAGATGCCCCCAGTAGCTTCCCATCTTATTTTTTTCTGATTCGCTGCACTGCTTTGTGCTGCTCTCAGTTACTAATCTTAGGGACCGACACACAATATACTGTATATATAGAATATAAATGTCACAATATAAGGCTTATTAGTAAAAAATGTAAATTATTAGTACATGGCAGTTCTGAAACCAGTGCAATTAGCATAATAATTTAATAATTAGCCCTATAGCATCAGCTTATATTACAGGCCAGCCTTATTTTCTGCTTGATAGTTTGTGACAACCCCTAAGCTTAGCTTCTCAACAGCTGCCCAAAGCGCACTGAGCATGTGAGTGTCACTGACACTTCTAACAGATTCCAGTAACCCCTTGTGACAACTTTGAAAGCCGGGATCATTACTACTATAGAGATGCTGAACCTTTGGGCTGGTTCAATAAGTTCAGTGTATAAAATATGACATTTCTAGCCATATTCATTTTTAGGGTTTGGTTCTCCTTTAAACCCCTTTAATTAAAGATACATATTTTCCCATTGAAATAATATCTGCAATTTGTTTCTTTTAAGCAAACGGAACCATTTTTAATATGTTTATACAGAAAGGTAACTCTGAACTGATCTTAATATCCCCTCTCTTTGTGTCTCTACAGCCAGGGACCTCCTCCCCACCTCCCCTAATGAAAATCTGACCATTAAACATGAGGGCTTCTCCACAGTGCCCCTTCCTCTGCAATACATTTCCATATTTTTGTGCTCCCATTTATCTTGCATAGAACACCATCATTAGGTAAAATCCTTCAAGAAGCTTCTTCATCAGTAAAATATTTATAAGCCTTTATTGGAAATTTTAAGTAAAGCAAACGGTAGATTCCATTCATTTCTTCTCAAGTTTTATGTGAGCTTCATCTCACGGAAATAAAAAGCTTTCTAAGTATTATCAACTGCAAAATTTGAACAGGTTCTGAAATAATCAAGATAATATTCAATAAGCCTCTCTCAGCATTGTTGCTTCATGCAGGATTTGGAGTTAGATCCTGATGGACAGATAGAATGTATAATTTGAGGATGTTCCCTTTACTTAGTGCTAAATCCTTCAAAAAAGCCAAATGACATGAATCTGCATTTAGAGAAACAGAATTTGGGTTGGAGTTGGTTATTTTGAAAAATAGGTAGCTCTAACTAATACAGGCATAGGATCAAATATTTGCCCTTAAGTCTCCCCATATTTCTCCTGTTCAGATGATCAGAAGCCAAACAGGAAGAAAAAACGCTGAGCTGTGTAAAGAAGATTCCCAGAATGCATCGCTCCTGCACCGAGACTAGGACCAGCTACTCAGGAAGCGCATGCGCATTTAACATACCCTGTGAGTGCGCTTTGAATCTCACAAAGCAGGAGCGCTCGGGTAGAGTAGGTTGTGCTTGCGTCTAGGGGATTGAGAAGGTTTGCGCATGTGCTTTTTCTTACGCGGCGCCATGTTATGTTGGACTAATTTAAATTTCTTCTGCGTCCCTCCATGTCAGTACACATGGGTAGCATCGCCCCTCCCACACAGGAGGTAGGACCTATAACAAAGCCAATTAAAATGAATCCTGCCCTATAAGACCACCTGACTTCCTCCTCACCACTGTTATTTTTTGTCCTACCGGACAGGTAGGTAGGATCTCCCTCCTCACTTTTTTTTTTTCATCTTAGATCAGTGGAAGGGCTTACCAGGCTAGGTGCTGTTCCTGGAAAAGTAACTTGCTCTTCTTGGTGAACATTGGCAGAATGCGACAGCCCTCTTCCCTTTCTTGTTAAGTCAGGGTAAGGCTTTTGTGGGGTGTCTGGTAGTTCTCCCTATAGTTGTACTTATGGGCGCTACCCCCCTGGTTCTGGTAGGTCGCTGAGGGTGACATGTGGGTGATCCTGAGATTGCTCATGTCACTAGGGATTCAGGGGCTTTTTTCTGGCAGTGTGTCTGTCAGTTTCCTGCTTTCCAAGATGGCGTCGATGTAATCTTGCGTTGTTTGCAGGCGGCCATCTTGGAATTGGGCAAAGGCTTCATTGCATGCATGAGTCCGTGCCCTGGTAAGTTTTTTCCTTTTGGATTGTTTTTTCACTTAGGTCGATTTTTGTTTCCCCTTTTTTGACATGAATCCCTCAGCCTCAAACTCTTCTGCCTTACAAGTTTGGTAAATCCCTCCAGATTAATTTTTTTTTTTTTTTTTCTTTTTTTTTTTTAACTTCGGTGTAGACACAGAGGGATGTTTCCCGGGTAATGGAGAAGAATTTACCTGATGCCCCAAATACGCAAAATGTTCAAATTGATGCCTATTGGGAAGAAATGCAGGTGTGGGCATACCCATGGTCCTAGCCTTGTGCTAAAATAGCCCCCCTGCGCTACTCCCAACTACGCACAGTATTCAAACTGATGCCTATTTGGTAGGCTACAGGTGTGGGTTTTTTCCACATTTTTACCTGTAAGCTAACTTAGCCTCCATTTTTCCTGTGTTTTTTGTGAGGCTTTAAGGACTCCTGCCCTGTGAAATGATTGATTAAGGGCCATGGGTATGGATATGGGCTAGTGTCAGCTTAGCCTGAATCCGTTGAGTATGATTCCTCAGTTTCCACTATGTGTCTAAAATGCTCTGTGCACTGGGAAACCTGCATACTAATTAGCAATTATATCCCTCAGCTGAAAGCTGTCAGGGTTCTTGCTGGAGGTCCCATCCTGCAGACAGTCTCTTCTGGTAAGGTGCACTTCTTTTACTTATAATTTCTTATGTGTTATTGTGAGCCTGAGGCCTCTGTGCAGACACAGTGGGTAATTGTGCTCTTTATTACACCAGGTGCTTCTATAGCTGTTTGGTGTTGCACTACTGCAGCAGTATTGTTTCTCCTTCCTCTCTCATATTGTGTGCTCACAATTAGCAGCCATTTCCCAGGTTTCACTGGAGTTTGCATTCTGCTGACTAGCTATGCTGCTGGGTAGGTGCTTGTGTTTATCTGGGGCACCTTGCTTACTTTTGCTAGTTTTTTATCCCAAGCTTAAGTCCTCTGTGCAGACACAGCAGGTATTTGTGCTCCTGTTTTTACCAGGCACTTCCAGCAATGATTGGGGGTTTGCTCAGCTTTAGCAGTATTGTTCCCCCTTTCTCTCTCTCTGATATTACTGTATGTGCGTGCTCCCTATAAGCAACCTACTCGGGTTTCTAACAGGGATTTGCTTTTCCACCAAGCCAGTGCTATCTGGTAAGGAGCTGTTTGCTTATGGGTCACTTGACATTTAAGTTTTATTGTGAGCCTCCTCGGTGGCAGACACAGGTGATTGCCTTTTATTTCACATTGTTTTCTCTTAGAAATTTCTTTCTCTCTGGTGGCTCAGGTTGAGCCTAGTTATAGTTCAACCTCTTCCACTGATGGTTGGTGGCTGCCTGGTTCCCATCCTCCTTATGGCCCTTGGCCCGCTTGTCTGCTGGCGCGTGGCTTGGCCCGCTTGTCTGCTGCCGCGTGGCCCTTGGCCCGCTTGTCTGCTGCCGCGTGGCCCTTGGCCCGCTTGTCTGCCGGCGGGGCCCTTGGCCCGCTTGTCTGCCGGCGGGGCCCTTGGCCCGCTTGTCTGCCGGCGGGGCCCTTGGCCCGCTTGTCTGCCGGCGGGGCCCTTGGCCCGCTTGTCTGCCGGCGGGGCCCTTGGCCCGCTTGTCTGCCGGCGTGTGGCAGGGCCCATGGCCCGCTTGTCTGCTGGCCCACGGCAGGGCCCATGGCCCGCTTGTCTGCTGGCCCACGTGTTTTCTGGTGTTTGTTGTGACCCTTAGCCTGTGTGTCCGCTGGTGTCTGTCTTGGCTTGCGGGTCTGCTGTGCAGGGCCGCTGGCTCTGAGTGGTCATTGGGGTCTTGGTTCATGTGGCCATTGTTTTTTGGCTTATGGGACGCTGGTTCTTGCCATTGCCCTTGGCCCTTATGTTGCCCTTCAGACTTGTGTGGTCACGGGCCCTTGTTTTGGCCTTTGACCCCTGCACCCAGGGGTTTTGGTTGGCCCTTTGCTTGCTTAGGGATTGGCTTATGTGTTAGCTGGTCTCAGGATAGCCTTTGGTGCTGATGTCCGCTTTTGTTGGTGTGGCCCTTGGTGCATGTGGATTCTGGGTTTTGCCTTAGTTATAGCCTGGTTTTGTCTTTTGGGCCATGGACATGCTTGAGGGTCTGCCCTATGGCAGTCCTAGATAAGGCTAGGGTTATTGCCTCCCAGGACCTCTGACCTTGGTTTCAGTGCTTGCTTGCTTTCTTTATCCAAAAGTTGGCATGTTTGCAGCGGGAGTGCTCATGCTTGGATTCACATTCGCTATTTGGCAATGTTTGGTTGTTTGGGTGCTATGGCTTGTGTGCTATCAGCCCTTCCCTCTGGGATTTTGTCTTCGTGGTGGTTGCATTGGCACACCAGGTGTACATTCAGGCCGGCTAGTTTGTGCAACATTGCCTTGGTGTGCATTGCCTGACATGTATTTTGACTTTAGGATATAGATTGGTGTGCAGACTGTTATTTGTCTTAGCATCAGCAGTTGCTTGCACAGTGCTTATACCAGTGTTGCTGGTTCATTAGCTTCTTATGTTCCCCAGTTTGGTTGGGCTTAGTGGACTTTGAGGGCTGCAGTATCTCTGTATTTGTGGACATCTGCATCAGTGCCTTGTTGGTTCTTCTTTTGAAGATGATTGCCCAAGCTTTTTTGAGCTGCTCCCATTGAGCTGTGGAGTAGATGCTTGCAGGTGACAAGCTTTATTTTCTAGTGCCACTGTTTGGGGCTTAGGGTCAGTTTCTTAGCCTCAGCACTAGTGGGTTATATATCCTAGTTGTTGCCAGTTCTGGTGTGGTTTCTCTGGCCTGCTAGCTGTGCTAAGTTAGTTATACTATTGAGCTGGTTAGGCCAGGATTATGGTTGTGTATGCAGTGAGCGTCTGGGTATTGTGAAAGGCCCTCTGTTCTGTGAAAGAACTCTTGTTGCAGGGAATGGTCATTTTTTGCCTTGGCTTGCTTGTCTCTCATATTATGTTATATGCAGTAGTAGGAAAATTTGAGTTTTGGTTGTCAGCCACTTACTTATACCTTGGGGCATTGTTGTTCTTTTTGGTTGTTCAGCATTCTTATCTCATTTTCAGGGTTTCATCAGTGTCCCTGTTTCCTTTACGGGATGTTGGCCTTGTTTTGGCCTTTCTTGCTCTTGTTTGGTTTTGTACCTTTTGTTTCCCACCCCTTACTGTTTTGTGGGGCATGGCTTGGTAGATCCCATGGTACTGACATGGAGGGACGCAGAAGAAAAGGAGAATTTCACTTACCTTCTTGACGTAAATTCTATTTCTTCTAGTCCCGACATGTCAGTACACATGGGTAGCATCGCCCCTCCCACACAGGAGGTAGGACCTATAACAAAGCCAATTAAAATGAATCCTGCCCTATAAGACCACCTGACTTCCTCCTCACCACTGTTATACATTTGCCATAGCAGTACAGGAAGCAAAATTGGGATGGGAAACCTGTACTGACATGTCGGGACTAGAAGAAATAGAATTTACGTCAAGAAGGTAAGTGAAATTCTCCTTATCCAACATGGCGGCCGCAATAGCCGAAAAATAGCTTTTATTAAAGTAGGAGAGTGCAGGCGCTATACAGGGTATCAAGCTAAAAAAAGGTAGCGATCAGCTACAGGGACATGAGGTCTTTCTATTGGGGGGGGCACTCTTTTAACCCTTTCCTTCTCCTTTAAGTGTTATATGGATGCAGGGAACATATATTCAAGGGTTTTAATTGCCTTTTAATGGAACATACAGGTAAAGTAATTTTGAATATCGTCAACATATTTTCAAATAATAAAGACTTTAATCTAATATCTAAGAAGTAACTGTTCAATGCATTTTTTTCACTTTATGAGTTTTCATGATCACTTCTAATTAAAGGGGATGTCCACCTTTAAAGGAGAACTAAAGCTCAACTAAAGAAGTAGTCTAGAAATGTTGGACTTTTGGGGTTCTGAACCAGCCCAAGGCAGCCACAGCCCTTTAGCATAAAAGATCTGTGACTCCAATGATGCCCCCAGTAGCTCCCCATCTTATTTTTTTCTGATTCGCTGCACTGCTCTGTGCTGCCAGTTACTGATCTTAGGGACACACTCACAATATACTGTATATATAGAATATAAAAGTCACAATATAAGGCTTATTAGTAAAAAAATACGAATTATTGTGGGGGTTTTAAAGAACCCTAATGACTGTAGTCCTGTCTCCATTCAATGTAAACAGTAGGCAGTATCTTTAAGAAGAGATATAATATTATCATCTCAAAACCCTGTAATTTTTACTTACTCAGTTTGCTAATAAACCTAACCTTACATTTTCAGCAGCTACAGTATATCTTAGTTCGACTCAAAAGTAGGCTATGCCATCTTTTACTTCGTGCTAAATCCTTCAAAAAAGCCAAATGACACAAATCTGCACTTAGAGAAACAGAATTCGGATTGGAGTTGGTTATTTTGAAAAATAGGTAGCTCTAGCTAATACAGGCATAGGAGCCATTATCTGGAAAACCTGTTATTCAGAATTATCTGCTTTCTGAAAGTCCATTAAAGGACATGTAAAGCCTACATTTGCCTACAGTGTATATCAGTTGGGCACGTCTCCCCCACCCAAATGGCATCATTTGCATATATCCCTTCCGCTTGCCAGCACCATCACATTTTCCTAAAACATATAGCAGCTTTCACCCGGTGGCCATTTTTTCTTTGATACATAATCAGATACATTTAAATTTACAAACAGCATACACACACAGACCTTATTCAGCATACATTTCATCAAGAATTCAGGCTCACACAGTCACAACTGTCTTTGATAAAAGTTCTGCTTTGTTTAAACTGAGCTCAGGAGAGGAGGTTAGGAGAAAAAAAATGGAAGCAGAAACCTAGAACTGAGGGGAACCAGCAATGCCATCTCTTCACTGGCTGTTAGACTGGAGGGCGTGTTTAGTAATCTGAGCTTGGACAACTGAGGAAGGGGGCTGAGTGGGTTACAGGAGGAGAAGGAAATCTAAGTGATAAAGGGGACGCTGCAGCCTTACTATTAACCTCTGGACAACCAGTGTGGCAGGTATTGATAGATTTCAAAGAGTCTGTTCACTGATAAATTTTTTTGTGTGCGACTCCCTTGCTTAGGATGGGCCTTCGCTTAGGTGGAAGAGACCTTACTGGAGATGAGGGTGTAGTTGAGCTACAACTCACTGTAGCTGTGTAGTGCAAGCGCAGAAATATGGACACCATAAAGCTTCTTGCTGTTGAACTATTAGCAAGTTTATTGTCAAAGACAATTATTGTACACAGGGTTATCAAATACAAACAGGCAGATGCAGATGTTAAAGGAGAATGCAAGTCAAAATTTAAAAAGCATACTGCCCAATAGTCCTCCTATTGTTTAGTAAAAACGCCACACTTTTGGCTCACCTAATCAAATATTTACTCACTCACACTTACTTCACATTTTCTAGAACAGGCAGCCATCTCTAAAAAGGTATTCTCCCTTCCTTTCCCTCCTTGCTTCATACTGCACATGTTTCATTCCTTCCCCCCCTCCCCTCTGCCAGATCCGCTTCTGATTGGCTGGTGGGCATGTGTAGCTCAGAACAGGAGACAGGATCAAGTTACACACATGCTCAGAGAATAGGAAGGCTGCCGCTGGCAGCCTACAGGAAGGAAAGAGAGATTTCAGTGATGTCACTGTAGTCTTCACACAGCTGTAGGCTGCCAGCACCATATCTCAGAGAAGCAAGCAGGGATCTGGGAATTTAGATATGCAGTAAGTACTTAAAAAGAATGCCTTTAGACTTCCTTTTAATTTATATTAACCTTTCATTATCCTTTAAGTAATAGGTAGCAGTACTCTGAGGACAAGAGAGGATGCACACCGGTTTATCCCACCTCTAGGATGGGCAGGGTAAATGCACCTTTCAGCTTGGCATCCCTATGAAAATAGTCTGAATAGATACCTCAGTCCTCAGGTTGATAACCCCTAGCTTGAGAGTCCTCCGTGTGAGTAGGGATCAGGGTTTATTCTAGCCTGTCACCTATCTCTACTCCGTGGCCCTACGCTGAGGCAACATTGTCAGATAGAAAGAGTACTTTCAAATCTATTATCCTGGTGGAGCTGAGCTGCTCTTACTAAGTCTGGCTACCTCACTCTCCTAGAGAGTGCTATTACAATGTCTGCTGTGCTTACTAAGACCTCATTTACGGGGCCCTGTCCCCGACTTTCTCCAGAGGGATGGTGTCTTCTGGGGTACAAATGGCTTCTGGGGCCTAATGTCTGCTCCCAGGCTCAATGGGGTGTTGCTTGGAAAGCAGACTGCAGCCAAAGAGGAAGTCACACCCTCCTGCTAGACACTATATCAGTCTGCAGGGGGCATGTACAACCAGACTAAACCTATAAGGGATAGTTTTATAACTGTAACTTGAGTACAGAGGGCTTTGCCCCATAACAGTAAAGATGTGAAGAGGTAGGGTTTAAGGCCATAGGGAGCTTAACGCTATGGGTCCCCACATTCACCCGGGGGAAAATTCCATTCCGTCCCGGCAATGGTAAATAAAATAAAGACACTTTTCAAGCCTATTCATTAATGCATGAATTAGTGCAAAAATAAACACAGTACCATCACATCCGTTTCTGGTATCCTCTCCTGAGGAATACCTGGGTACAATGGTTAGCTGCAAAGAAAAAGGTAAGGCACAGAACATTTGAACTTTTATGCTTCTAATTACTGTTACTTTACATACATGAGTGTCACATGGATCACTCAGGCACTTTTACTTAAAGAGATCCTTGAAATACCTCCTGGACCTTGTAACGGGTATAACAAGCACAATACTTTGTGATACCATGAGTCACCCTCAGGCACACACTTACGTATGGGATCATCCTGCCTTCATTCAGATGTCCCAGGCACTCGCTTGGCTGTAAAGAAAGGTAGTGGGTTATACAGCTGTTGAAACAGCCCCACCCATCAACTTTATTAAGTACATGCCTTCCCACCCTAACCCAGTGTTCGTGACTACCCTGCACGCACTCCCTAGGGTGTAGATAAGGCAATGGGTCCCACCTAAAGAGGCAGGTTCAGGTAAAAGTTGGGAGTGAGGGGCCCAGCAGTCTTTCTGTAACCCAACTATATACAAGTCAACTTTAAAGTTTCTCAGGGTTGAGAAGTCCAAACTTGGAACAAATTGAACAAGTCCATCTCTGTGGACATAGAACTGGAGGGGTCACACCCTATATGGCAGCAAAACCGGCAGTCCTCAGGGAATGTGCCCAAAAATATGGTGGGTATTGCCCTTACTTTTTAGGGAACCAAACCCACCTCCCACCCATCAGTAAGGGTAACTGCACCGGCATGGGGTTTTCAAGTTAATGCATATTTCTGTCAAATGTGGCCTTCGTGACCTCATAAGACACGTAATAATCAGGGTGTGGCTTGTCTATTTTCCCTCCTCCAGGGAGATCCAACAAGAGAGCAAAATCTCTTTCCTTCTCATACTTTGCCAGACGATCTCACTCTGTGTTTGAGTACGGTGCGACCAAACCACCACTCCCGGGCGATATTTGCCAAGTTTTTCCCGTCTTGAAATTTCTCCATACAACCACTCATCGAGGTGTTTCTCCACCTCGTTGTATACCCACTCAGGGGCGTAAGGCATAAAAAATTACCACAGTTCATAGACCTCGTTGTTTATAAGTCTCTGAACTCTTGAAACCGCCTTTTATTTTTCAGGGTCTGCTGTGTCCGCCATTTTAGGTATACAACATGCAGACCTGATGGAAATAGCAGAAAGTCCCTTAGCGAAATTAGGCCTAGTCCGCAACCGCAAGTACTAGGTCGCATCCGGGGGGTGTCTAGCAGGAGGGTGTGACTTCCTCTTTGGCTGCAGTCTGCCTTCCAAGCAACACTCCATTGAGCCTGGGTGCAGACATTAGGCCCCAGAAGCCATTTGTACCCCAGAGGATACCACCCCTCTGGAGAAAGTCGGGGACAGGGCCCAGTGAACGAGGAACTAGCCAGAACAGCAGATTTTGTTATAGCACTTTCTAGGAAAGTGACATAGTCAGCTCTAGTAAGCAAGGGCAGCTTAATAGCCCAATCAAAGGAGAGATTAGTTCTAGGAGTATTTCTCCTTGTAAGGTCCCTGACCGCCGATCTTAGATTTAGTAATCCGTGGGAGCCCTCCTACCAGGACAAAGGCGTATATACGGGGACAAGAAAGACACAGCTCCAAGGGAAGTTCAAACTTGTCCAGTTTATTCTTACGTGATCATAGTATTTATACCACTCGTGTACATGCAAAGACAAAGGAATCATTATAAAATAAAGATGGAGTAGAACCTCATTATCTACAAGGATGGCCTTCAAGGATGGCTAATGCGGGACAGGAATTTAAAGGAGGATACAAGGAGTAGAAAGGCGTTAGTGCATAGATAAGATTAAGTTGTTTCTCAAGGCTTATGTTGTGTCAGGTGCAAGTTGTGCAAGGGTACTTTTTGGGAAAAACAGCTTATTATGGGATGGTGAAGCCTTGCTGGTTGCTGTTACAAAATGGAGATACATCTCTAAAATGGAGTATGATATGCTAAGTATCAAAGTGTATCAAAGTATCAAAATACATGCATATATGAATATATAATTACATGAATATATGATTATATGATATTATATCAAACCTTACACTCCTATCCGGCAATGTTGCCTCAGTGTAGGGCCACAGAGTAGAGATAGTGACAGGCCAGAATAAACCCTGATCCCTACTCCCCCGGAGGACTCATATACTAGGGGTTATCAACCTGAAGGAGCAGATATCTACCCAAACTACCTCCAAAGGGGTATTGGCTGACAGGTGTATTATGCTGCCCAGACTCTACCAAGAGGTGGGATGAACTGGTGTACACCCTCTCTCCTTCCTCAGAGTGCACTTTTATATACCATATACACCTGCTTGTGTGTGAGTATTGATAACCCTGTTTACCATCATTGTCTCTGACAATAAACATGTTCATAGTTCAACAGCAAGAACCTTTCTGGTGTCCATTCTTACCAACTGCACTACACAGCTACAGTGAGTTATAGTTCAACTACACCCTCAGCTTTGTTCAGGTCTCTTCCACCTAAGCGAAGGCCCATCCTAAGAAAGAGAGTCGCAAGTAACACATGCTCTCACATCACTACTAGCCTTGGTTTAACCCTTTATAGCCTTTACACTTCTTACATTTTACTGTCAGTTGTCAGCTTTAATGACACACGCCTTTTCTAATAATAAATAACCTGTATAATAAAGGTGAAGTAAATAAAAATGTTGTAGCCCCTATGCACACAGAACCCTGCTCGGACTTTTCTAGCAATTTAACTACAGTATTGTGACAAGAAAGGTTGGTATAGATGATTATCAACACAAGGCTTTTCTGGTCAGAAACACTGCTCAGATTTTTATGGCGGGGGTGCTAAGGGTTGTATAAGGGGTTGCGGAGAGCTGTATTTGGTGTCTTTATGTGGTATGAAAGGGGCTGCTGATTAGACTTACTGCAGAAAGCGTTATGGGGGGGCGGAAAAACGGAGTCAGAAAACACTCAACCCTACCCTACCCTTCCCTACAATGTTGTCATTGTAGGACCTGTACCCACCTCGTACCTCTCTGTATGCTACTTCTGCTTGTGTCTTAGGTTCCAAGATGGGAAACTTCGGCAGCAGAGGAAGAGTATACTTCCCAAGTCTGACCTGCACCCAACCCATACCCGTAATGGTCACCCAAATTTCCTTCCGAACCCGCCTGACCTAGGGGTAAACCAGCAGGTTAACCTGCACATCACTAGTGCGCTGGGCAGTTGCATACCTAGACTGGGCCCCTCCAAAGGTTTTTTTTTTTGGGGGGGTGTTGCCCAGCATGGTCTAGGTATGCCACTGCCCAGCACACTAGTAATGTGCGCAACCACTATCCATCTGGCCCTCTCGAGGGGTGCTCCCTATAGCTATTGAGGAAGCAGACCCCTCAGTTTAGGACCCCCTCGCAACCACAGGGCCTGCTTTGTCTGTAGTTACGCCTCTGGCACTGGGGTTCATTTTGTAAAAGTTGAACTTAATGGGCTTTTGTCTTTTTTAAATCAAATTATTTATTTACTTCTACTGCCACTTATAATATCCCTTAAAGACAGTTTGGTGGTGGTTGTCACTTATCTGCACATAGCTGCATGCTCTAGTGAAAGTGGGCATTTTAGGTAAAAGAGTATCCCCCCAGCCCTACAATTTTAAATTGGGGGGGGGGGGGCGTATGTTGGTAGTTGCCAAGGGCTGTATCTGAGGTCCTGCCTGTTGTACAGGGCTCATGAAGTGCTTAGGGTTGCATTTTGGGGTTGTGGGCATGTCCAATTTTGCACCCTTTTTCTTTGTTGGAAGGTATGCAATTGTTTTGTTGTGGTGCCTCCACCAACAGTATTTGACCATACCCAATGTACTGGCATTACAGCAATGTAGCACCACTGATTAGTTTCCTGCATCAATACCATACCTCTTCATAATTCAAACCACTATATAATCACCTGTAGAAGGTGTTTTTGCTCTTTTAAGCCATCTTTTTTTGCAAAGAGATGATATGAGTTCCTTCAGGCTTTTGTGTAATCAAAATAAATGGCATACAAAGTATGTAACTGTTTTCATTTTTAGAGTTTGGGTCAGAACTGAAGGAAAGTAAAACTAACCCCTAGTTTTCTCTTTATAAAGGAGTGAAGTTCAGATATGACTTAACTCATTTGTCACAAGAGTTTTCCAGATTTAATTTCTCCCAAAGTAACTTGGCGATGTCCCGCTCCACTAAAATGCATGGAATAGTTACCAGCCAAAGTCTGCAAAAGTGTACTGGAATCCTTGTTTATTTTATGTCACAGATATTACTGAAAAGCACATGTGCAGTAATTTCCACATGTTAACAGACACACTTACGGGATGAGTAGGCACGGTATTTGGCACTAAACCTGGGCTTCGCAGTGTGTATCATCTCAGAGGCATGTTCCTTTATTGGCAATTTGCTATAACGTTTTCTCCTGCTCCTTGAACCAGTGAAAATCTATGGTGGCATAAAGCTATGTCAGTTGATAAGGAAAATGAGTCATTCTATCTTAAAAGAGTTGTTCATCTGCCAAACACTTCTGTTCAGGTGTTTTGATCTAGTGCAGCAGAAATTAAGACTTTTTCCATTGCTTTAATTTTTTTTATTTTTGCCTAATATTGAAATTTAAACGTTAATGTTCCTCTTTCTGGTGTTTCAGTCTTGACAGCTGAGCAATCCAGGCACAGACTCTAAACTGCTACAATTAGCTACATTAGTGGAAACATTTCTCATCAGAATCTATGGAATATTAGCATGTGTTGTATCAATTATAACAACTGCCTTTGATGAAACTCACAGATTATTATCAATAGGGCCAAAAAAATGTAAAAAAAATTAAATCTCTTCTTACCCAGTGCATAGTTAATGTGCATTGCGCAGTGCCACAAGGTCACTTTACCAGTGTGCATGCATGTGCTCCAGCTCAGTTTATTGTGAATTGCTCCAGGTGAATAGGAGAGATCTGCGAAAGAAAATATATATTGAAAACATAGCATTAAAGTCTGTAAAAAAGCTATTTATGTCAGACACTAGATGGTTCCCTTGCTCTTTTTTAATATAACTTTCATTTAGTGTAGACAAATTGTATTTTGCTATGTTCTTAACACACGTACCTTGAAAAAACAATGGGTTGCAAAAATGACATATTACACAAATCCTTTGGTATAGAAACGAAAGATGGCAATGCAATACACGATGACAAGTGATTAACAGCAAGTAAAGAAAAAGAAATAGTATCCTATTTACACATGAACAAACAGCTGGGGCATATTTATTTAAGTTTTTACTACAAGTCAAGGTTTTGTGAGGCAAAAATAGTGAATTCAGCTTTAAGTTTTTGAAACACAATTGTTTGAGATTTATTAAGGTTAAAAAGACTCAGAAAGGGGCTGATTTATTAATATTTGATATTGCTGAAATACATGTAAATCTCTGTAAAAAATGGAATAACATTTTTGATCAATCACATTTTTACTATAGCATGACTTCAAAAATGGCATGCAATTGACTAGGTGCATATCAGATGGGTGTGTAGGCACAATTCACTATGGCAGCCATAAAAGTAGCACCATCTCAAGGCAGGTATTAATGTGGATTAATGTGGATCTTCCTAAGTACTACTGTATCTATCTTTGTGGGGCATTGTAAATGATTTTTCTCAAGGAATAATGTCATGGGAAAATATGTTTGTTTGTTTTTGAAAACGCATAAGTTAATAGAGCTTCTCCAGCAGAATCCTGCATTGAAATCCATATTTTAAAAGCACAAACAGATTTTTTTAATTTCAAAATTTTACATGGGTCTAGCCATATTCTTAATTTCACAGGGTGCCACCGTCATGTGCTTTGATAATCTTCATTCACTCTTTCCTGCATTGTTGGAAGTTGAAGTGGTATCATCCCCCTCCCTTTCCCCCTCCAGCAGCCGATCAGCAGAACATTGGGAACTAGCAAAATATCAGCTTCCTGATTCCTGTATTGCTAAAAGTTGTAGATATCAGAATAGTACTCAGTAGTAAAAAAGTCCTGTTTGGGATTCCTTCAGTTTCATGGGAGTAGTAGAAACAATAGGTTATCTGAAAGCAGTTCTAATTTGTAGTGCTGGCTCCTTTTTAAAGCTCAGTCACAATACACTGATATGGCTGCCTAAACACCAATATTACAACTAAAAAAAAATACATTGCTGTTGCTTCAAGAATAAAAGAGTGTAATTTAGAAATAAAAAGTATACCATAAAAATCATGACAGAATCCTTTTAACTGATTATATTACCATCATACCTATTTGTCCACTTACTTTTAACAAAGGTACCACTCTATAGAGAGAATTTTCCCCAAAGTGCAAGTGCATGACCCTTTTCCTTTCCTCTCTTTCCTTTTGCCTTAGGCAGTTGGTAAGGATGGGGCCTGTACCTCCTGGCTCCCAATTGTGTCCTTTTTTGCACGTAGAGTTCAGCTTTTCTGTCATTGTGTTACATTGCATGCCACTTTCATAAGGGTATCCTGTCTTTTCATGTAATGGCAGCTCCTTTTCCTATTTCCTTTCTGCAGGATGGTGATTTCACCTAGGCCCAGACTGGGATTCAAAATAGGCCCTGCTATTTCAAGTACACAAAGGCAAACAGCACCCCACCAAGTCAATAAATAGTGATTGTCTATTGCATCTCACAGCAGCCCTTCTGGCATTTGCCAGAACCCACAGATTGCCAGCCCCAGTCTGGCATCACCTTATTATACTCTTGACCACCAGACCAGTAAGTATGTACTGCCCACCCTCTCAGGCAAGTAAGTGCCAAAAACTTAAGACACAGGTGAGGAAAGAAGCCATTTTAGGCACATAAACATATCTAATAAAGCCTATGGTTTTGAGCCAGGAAAGAGTCCTGCGCAGAACCAATTTTTTAGACCCAGACCCACATTTTTGCACACTTTGACCCACAATTGCCTTGTCCACAACCCCATTGCAACCACCACCATTAAACAGGAAGTGCTGCTGAAAACTTTAAGTGACATTATCAGAAATGGGCGGGGGTAGAAAAAATGTTCAAATATATTTAATATACTGTAGGTAATATAATAAAAGTTATGAAATTTGCATTAGACCCACAAAGTGACACCCATTGGAAAATCTTACCTGCTTTTCTTGAGGGTAACCCATGGGTACCCAATCTGCTAAATGACCAGAAAGGGATAAAATATGCTTTTTTTTTCTTTATGACATACCTCCCATTACCGGTGTCTATATATATAATACAATGGCTTATGCCTACCTAACGACCCCATAATAAGAGAGTTATGAAGTAGAAAATAGCATCATATAAATTATGCCTACTTGTCATTATTTAATTGGTATGGCCAAACAAAGCTGATTATAATGCTTATGAATGTGCCCTCTAAGCTGTAAGTGTTGTGGCAGCAGCATTCAAACAAATTGTGCTGCACAGCGAACATTTTTATACACACATAAATAATTCACATGCCAATATATTAAGAGTATATACAATGACCAGTGATTGTTTCCAAACAGGAATGCTGCATAATTTATTACTTGCATGGACTCAACATCCTGCAGAAAATACATTTTTCCACACTACAGACAATTAGATGTAAAATGATTACTAAAATTTTAATAAACAAAGTTTATTGGATTAACAGAAAATATGCAATATGCATCATAACAAAATTAGACAGGTGCATAAATTTGGGCACAGAGATATTATATTAATACTAAGCTGAGCCTCCATTTGCAAATGTAACAGCCTCTAGACGCCTCCTATAGTCTTTGATTGGATTCTGGATGGTATTTTTGACCATTCGTCCATACAAAATCTCTCCAGTTCAGTTAAATTTAATAGCTGCCTAGCATGGACAGCCTGCTTCAAGTCATCCCATAGATTTTCGATGATATTCACGTCGGCGGACTGTGACGGCCATTCCAGAATATTGTACCTGCATAAATGCCTTCGTAGATTTCCAACTGTGTTTAGGGTCATTGTCTTGTAACTTCAACTTCTTGACTGATGCTTGAACATAAGGTAGCAGGTGTTCTTCTTGGAATGCGGTGTTCTTATTCTGCCACGCAAATCGCTTTTTGTTATGACCAGATAACTAAATTTTTGTCTCATCAGTCCAAAGCACTTTGTCTAAATGAGCTTTTGCATACAACAAGCGACTGTTAGTGGCGTGAGTGCAGAAAGGGCTTCTTTTTCATCACCACTCATGCAAGAAAATATAGCACCATAAACATCCCTTTTATTTTAAACATTTTTCACGATACAGTGACATTTTGTTTAAAAAATATTTTTTTTACGATATAGTGGCAAATAGCAGAAACATATTTTTTGCCCAAAAGTACCACTTGATTTGGGAAGTCACATGTCTCCCAAATTCACCAATACCAAATATGAATAGTTTAAGAGAGATTTCTGACTTGTACAGGTCAGAAACTCCTAGCACTACAGTTCCAAATTTTAAAAGCGTACTTTGGATTGCTTTGCTATTTAGTGGTTTTTTAATAACATTGCTAAAAAATTCAGAAAATTGGCCCATAGTTTATTAGTTACTAATATAAAACATCCTGAATATGAACCCTGTGTAACCCCTATTTGGCTGATAAAGTCAAATATGTCCAGCTAGTAATAGAGCATGCGACTCTGATGCAACAGGATGGGCCTTCGCTATATGGAAGTTGCTTATGGGGGGTGTTGTAGAACTACACCTCCCACTGCCACTGTGTAGTGCAAAGCTGATTTAAATGATGGAATGGATGCCAGGAGCTCTTGCAAACAAAGGTAACTGTTTATTTGTCCAAGACAAAGATGGTTATGCAGGGCAAATCAATACTCACTCTCAGATGAGGTATAACAGAATTCAGCAATACAATTGAGGGTAATGCAGATTAAGCAGTATAAGTATGGTGTCTTCCAGTTTATCCCTTCTCATAAAGAGGTTGGGCAGGGTAAGACAACCAACAGAGTGACAGGAGGCAAGTCCACCTGTTTATCCCTTCTCATCAACAGGTCGGGCAGGGTTAAAGACTGGCCTATATCCCTGGCACTTCTTTGTCTGTACTCTAAGGCAAGTAAGCCTGTTAGGAGACTACTCCTATACTCTACTGGGTGGAGCAAGTGAGCTGCTCCTTCTGTATCTTTCTGACTTTCTCACTTTCCTAGAAAGTGCTATGATGTTATTTAACCTGTTCTAGCTTCACCTCATTCACGGGGCCCTGTCCCTGACTTCACTAAGGGTACTTGTCCCCTTAGGGTCTAACACTTCTGGGCCGTTGTAGATCCCAGGCTTCAAGGAGCATCCACACAGATCAGTCGCTGTAACCCAGAAAGGATGAACCCCCCCTTTCCTATCACTGTATTAAAGTGTGGTAGGGTGTGGTCTAGCTAATTTATGCTAAATGGGATTCGGTTCGGCCGGGACCGTGGATTCGCTGAAACCGAATCCTTCAAAGAAAGCCTGGATTCAGCCCAAATCCCGAACTGAATCCGGGATTCGGTGCATCCCTAAATGTATATATCACTGGCAGGCACTTTAAACCGCATAATAAGTGAATTAAATCCACATGATTGCACTGTAACAGTAATTCCACTATCCCACAACTAAACATCTCTCATTAGCATAGACTGTAATGGCTGGAACTATCATTTGCACTCCCCTCTGCCTTCTTGCATACCTTACAGCCACTTCATCTTCCCTCCTGTTATCAAGTAACGCTGCTACTCTTTACCTTGGCAGGCTCTGTGGCACCTAGGTTTAAGTGCATACCATGTGTGATGTTGGCAGAAGTTATTCAGAACCTTATGTGTAACCTGATCAACCATGGATCAACATAGATTTTTCCAAAGACTGCTTCAGGTTGTTAATCAAAGAACTAAATTGCACAAATAATGGGGGTTTCTACACAAAATTACAGCAGTTTTAAAGTTATTTGTAAATATAACTACTTTTAAAAAGCAATATCTGTCTGTAATTTGCTTATCTTTGCCCTGGTGGTTTCGAATTTTAAAACAATGTAGCAGAAGCCAGTTGATGAACTGTGGGGAAGCATTTAAGTCTAACTTTTGCTAAAGTATTTCAGGCGACAGTATCTGCAGTGTAGAAAGAGAAAAATACTGCTTTGAATTGTAGTCACAGTTACAAATAACACTAAAACCATTTATTGATATTATATACTGTATTTATATCTTGTATCTAATGGCTGTCTTTTAACAGGCAAGATGTAAATTTGGGGTTTACATACCATTAAATATAAAATAGTTACAGGTATCATACATTAAATAGTGAGAACAAATACTTAAAGGGGACCTATCACCCAAAAATTGTTTACCCCCACAAGTGGTCTGGGCTAATAGAGTCCACTGTCTGGTCAGGAGAAACAATTTTTTTTTCCCACAAAAAAAAATGTGAGCACCAAGAGGGAGCTTCTGATGTAGGTGGCCTCATTCTGGCACTGAGAATGGCAACACAGCTATGGCTAGTTATGTGCATGCATGTGACATCACACATATGCCCATAGCAAACATGGCTGTCCACACCAGGAGCTACCTCTAGGTGTGGGCAGCAAAGCGCTTTCAGGGTACACTTTTTTTGGAAAAAAACCTATTGTTTTCCTCAACTGGAGTGTGGGCTGTACCCCTGGTGGTGGAAACAATTTTTTTGTGATAGGTGTCCTTTAAGTTTTAAGGGTTTTAATATGGCGTGACAAGGTAACTGTTCCTGCAATACACTAGACATCCATCAAGCCTTTAAGAGAGGCGTGGATGAGTTCTTGAACAAGCATAGTATCCAAGGCTATTGTGATACTAATATCTACAGTTAGGGGCACATTTACTTACTCACGAACGGGCCGAATGCGTCTGATTGCGTTTTTTCGTAATGATCGATATTTGGCGATTTTTCGGAAAATTGACGCGACTTTTTCGTTGCCATTCCGAATGTTGCGCAAAATCTGGCAATTTTTTCGTAGTGTTACTACTTGCGCGAAAAGTCGTGACTTTTTCGTAGCCTTCGCGCCGAGTACGAAAGATTCGGATTCATTCAAGCTTCAGTATGGTGACTTTTCTTGGGCCAGGTTGGAGCTGCAGGGTGCCATTGAGTCCTATGGGAGGCTTCCAAAATCATGCTAAGTCTGAAAGTTTTGCCCGCCGCTTACGAGCGCTCAATACGAAAAAGTCGCGATAAGATACGAGCGCATCGTAATGGCTACGAAAAACTCGTATTGGTAACGAAAAAGTCGCGACAATTTCCGAAAAGTCATAAAGGCGCAGAAAAAATCGAAAAAAATACGAAAAAGTCGCAAAATGTTCGTTTTCCAATTCGGATTCGGATTCATGGTTTAGTAAATGTGCCCCTTAGTATTGATGTTGGTATAAATTGTTTATATATGTGAGTGTATACATTGGTCAGTATAGGTTTGTGTGTGCCGGGTTTACTTGGAAGGGTTCAACTTGATGGACTCTGGTCTTTTTTCCTACCCTATGTAACCATGTAAGTGCAGATGCATGATCAAGGTGCACTTAAGCACAGTCCATCTTCAATGTGCATTTAAAGTGCAGGATAGCACAGGAAGTCTACAGAGCCTAGGATTTTGCAGCAACATAGGAGCCCTAGGCTTCATTTTTTCCATTGGTATCATGCATATCAGCCTGATTTGGGCCACTATGCTGCTGGCAAATCTGGGCAGAAAATCACTAATGAGTTTACCAAAGCAAGAGATTTTGGTCTGGGAGGGAGGTGCATACCTAAGCCTCAAACTATTAGGTCATTTTACTTTTTATAATGCAAAGTATATTTTTGTTTATAACATTTCTTAATATCTATAATTTTTTCAATTTATTATATGACTAATAAAAGAAACTTTATAGGGTATTAGAGGAGCTATTATCAAATTGATAATATGAAGGGATGAAGAGAGGAGTGGGAGCAGGGAAAGTTAAATTGTAAGGTAGTTGCAACGTTTGACAAGATCTCAGTATATTATTTTAAGAATCTAACAAATTGCACAGTGTATTTTGATGCACTTGTTGGGAGTGCCACTGTTTAGACAGATATGCCCAATAAATGCTGTCATTTAATTGAATGCTTACCACAAAACAAAAGAAATATCAATATCCTTTAAAATAACATGTTAAACCCTTATCAGATAAATTCAGGTAATGCTCCCATGGATCTTACGTATAGATACATTTTCTTTGTCTGCAGTCTGTATAACAACATTTTCAAATGGAAATACACTATGTGCCAAAATCTGTAAGACATTAATTCATTTTTAAATCTGAGGCTATCTACAGAAAGTTCTTGTTACAGGCAATTTTATAAGCGTATTTCTCATAAAAAACAAATCAATGTGCTTTTCCTTGAGATAGCGGGTAAATGACACAAACTCTTTGCTGCCCTTTCTTGAAAGAAATGAACTCTAAAATCTTGAGGTCAAGGAGGATCCACAGTGTTATAGCCATCAAGCTGTCTTTACTACTAAGAAGACTCTATTTCTTCACAGATAAAATATTAGTGCCAGAGTATTCTAATATTTTAAAAGTATTTATAATGATAGGACCTTGTTTTCATCTTCTCAGGAAAGCTGGCAGTTTAATTTAATTTACTTTTTATGAGCAAAGTATTTCCCAATTTATCATCACAAAGACTCGGAATATATTCTGTAACTGTTTGCACTGGTCTTTTTATGCCTATAACAAAAAGCAATGAAAAATGAACAAAATGTATAAAACATTGTATTTGGCAGCTGTAAGAAATGTGTCATTTGTGGTAAAGGTAATGAGCTGTATTCCATTGTAAGCAATAAATCAAAATCTTAGAGCATGTAAGAGGCAAGTCACAGTTTTGTCATTCTCTTAAAGAGAGTGTGTTAACATGGTCACTATGATTTTCAGTAGATGACATGGATATTATTCTAACTGCCTTACTATACAATTGTCAAATGCAGACGTATTGTTCACTCTGTATAATACTGAACTTGCTACTCTTGGCTGCTTTCTGACTGTCCCTGCTGTTCTGCTTCTTGGGTCCAATATATCTGCTGCCCTTGCTGTCTACAGTACTTGCCCATATACAGTGAGCATATTGATCTTGTCCTCTGACTACCATTTATACACTAAACGGCTTATTTATCAATGTTTGAATTTGAATTTTTGTCTACAGTACTTGCCCATATACAGTGAGCATATTGAACTTGTCCTCTGACTACCATTTATACACTAAACAGCTTATTTATCAACGTTTGCATTTTAATTTTTTTCCACAATTCAAATGTTTTTGTGCAAAGACTCCCAAATTAGAGTTAGGATTTCAAAAATTGAATGTTCTATATTAAGGAGTGGAGAAAATTCAAAAACTCAACAACCTGACATTAAAGGGGCAGAACTTGAATTTTGTTGGGGCTGGAAATTAGTGCAGTACTACAAAACCCAGAATACCCTATAGTATGTATACATACCTACAGTATGTTGGGTGAATTAGCTTAAAAAGAGTGTTGTGTAACAGACTACTGTCATCTGCTTTTGCTTTGTGTTATTACAGAAGGGCTTTTGGTCACTAAATGTAGTTTGTAATGCAATTATTATGAATCATCTAATGCTGGAGCATCTAAAATTTACAGAACAAGATGTGACCATGCCTAGTTGATTAATCTTTATGTTTAATTTAATACATGAGTTATTGTGTAACATTCATTAAGTATAACTAGAGAATGCAATGTCTTTTCTTTTTACTGCTACCAACAGATGGTGAATCTAACACACAGAGGAAATGCTCCCAGGTTAGTCTTATGTCTCCGAAGCTGAAACATGTTCTTTATAAAATACCTGGCATTCACACAGGAAAAAGGAACTACTATTTCTGTCTGGTATAGCTAGTACATATCTAGTTACAGCAACAAGCTGCTGCCAGCTCTCATTCCTCAGCTAGTAAGATACCCTTTTTCAGTATGTCACTGTTTCAGAAGTGTCTCTGCGTGTACTTAAGGTGGACTTCTAAGTGTACATTAGAAAAATCTCTTTATCACAGTTGCTACTACAGGTATGGGACCCGTTATGCAGATTGCTCGGGACCAAGGGTATTCCGGATTAGTGGTCTTTTCCGTAATTTGGATCTCCATACCTTAAGTCTACTAAAAAATCAATAAAACATTAATTAAACCCAATAGGATTGTTTTGCATCCAATAAGGATTATTTATAACTTAGTTTGGATCAATTACAAGGTACTGTTTTATTACTACAGAGAAAAAGGAAATCCGTTTTAAAATTCTGAATTATTTGATTAAAATGGAGTCTATGGGAGACGGGCAGTCCGTAATTCAGAGCTTTCTGGATAACGGGTTTCTGGATATGGGATCCCATACCTGTACTTCATCTCTATTATTATTTGCTTGGAGCCAAGCACCATCATTTGTTAATTTTTGATCCTCTCGCTATAATGGTTTATGCCTTTGTAATACACAGAACCGCTGTGCAAAAGATTACAACACGTAAACATTTGTATATGGATATCAGAGCTATTAACATATGTGCTATATTTTACAAATTCTGTGGTCAGTAGCAACCAATCACGTATTGGCTTTCATTTTCTTAGTAGACTGTTCAAAAGTAGGCTCTTCTTAGCAACAGGAATTATGAAATCTAGCACCAATCCTACCAGATCAGCTCCGATCATCAACATTTCTTCTAGCTAGCAAAATATACCCTTTCCTTTGAAACCTAACACTTACCTTTTTAGCCCTATACATGTCAGTAACTGCTGCTACATATTTGTAAAGCCTATATGAAATGCAAAGATACTAAATTACTATTAAACCACTCTTAAATAGTCAGAGAAAACTGGTCAGACAGATGGGGCTGCCAGTCCTAAAACAAAGGGTGTGTGGCAATTGTAAAGCTTTTATGCAGTCAATAAAGAATTAGGTAGGAAACACAACGTAAATGTGGAGCATTATTTTAGCTTTAATTATTTGTCTTATTTCCAGTAAATGCTTTTGCTGGCTAAAGGATAAACAGGATAAACTCCTGCACTAGTGGTTTCAACTTCTGAGACAAGTTGAAACCACTGTTTTTCAGACTGCCCCTCTTCTTAGGGCAATGACAGACGAGGAGGTTTGTCACCCATGCCAAATTTCCTCTATCGGGGGCAATTCCTCCAAATGCCTTCCCACCAGTGATGATGTAAATAGTTGATGGGAAAACATATGTGTGTGAAGTTTCCTTCCATCTTCAAGTGGCTTCGGAAAGCTAAAGCGATGCATATGTTTTTACATGGACAGTTTGGATAGTTTATCACATCAACAGTGGGAATGCATTTGGAGGAGATTAGTCTCCTGCTATAGAGATTTGTGGCAGGTGACAGTAGAGAACTAATTGGTCATTGTAAACAGCTGCACCTGCATCTTCACAGATCTAGACTAATGTAGTCTTTTAATCCAAATGATAAACTGCTTATACAGGCACCCAGAACTCAACAGAATTTATAATCTGGAAAGGACTAAAAAAAGCTAGCTGTTTTACCCCCAAACCAAAAGGGTGCCAAACAAATCCAAGATATTCTTTTATTAAAAAAAAAAAGCCCTACAGTTTGGGCACCACTCAGCCTGGAGAAAGGCTGAAAGATACCATTGCAGCCTAGGGAAAGTTACATGGCTCAGCCTGGAGAAAGGCTGGAAGATACCATTGCAGCCTAGGGACAGTTACATAGCTCAGCCTGGACAAAGGCTGGAAGATACCATTGAAGTCAAGAGACAGTTACATAGCTCAGCCTAGGCAAAGGCTGGTAGATACCATTGCAGCCTAGGGACAGTTACATAGCTCAGCCTGGGCAATGGCTTGAGGATACCATTGCAGCCTAAGGACAGTTACATAGCTCAGTCTGGAGAAAGGCTGGAAGATACCATTGCAGCCTAGGGACAGTTACATGGCTCAGCCTGGAGGAAGGCTTGAAGATACCATTGCAGCCTAGGGACAGTTACATGGCTCACCCTGGAGAAAGGCTGGAAGATACCATTGCAGCCTAGGGACAATTACATAGCTCAGCCTGGGTAAAGGCTGGAAGATACCATTGCAGCCTAGGCACAGTTACATAGCTCAGTCTGGAGAAAGGCTAGAAGATGCCATTGCAGCCTAAAGACAGTTACATATCTCAGCCTGGGCAATGGCTGGAAGATACCATTGCAGCCTAGGGACAGTTACATAGCTTAGCCTGGGTAAAGGCTGGAAGATACCATTGCAGCCTAGGGACAGTTACTTAGCTCAGTCTGGGTAAAGGCTGGACGATACCATTGCAGCCTAGGGACAGTTACTTAGCTCAGTCTGGAGAAAGGCTGGAAGATACCATTGCAGCCTAGGGACAGTTACATGGCTGAGCCTGGAGAAAGGCTGGACGATACCATTGCAGCCTAGGGACAGTTACATAGCTCAGCCTGGAGAAAGGCTGGAAGATACCACTGCAGCCTAGGGACAGTTACATAGCTCAGCCTGGAGAAAGGCTGGAAGATACCACTGCAGCCTATGGACAGTTACATAGCTCAGCCTGGGCAAGGGCTGGAAGATATCACTGCAGCCTAGTGGTAGTTACATAGCTCAGCCTGGGGAAAGGCTGGTAGATACCATTGCAGCCTAGGGACAATTACATAGCTCAGCCTGGGTAAAGGCTGGAAGATACCATTGCAGCCTAGGGACAGATACATAGCTTAGCCTGGAGAAAGGCTGGTAGATACCATTGCAGCCTTGGGACAGTTACATAGCTCAGCCTGGGTAAAGGCTGGACGATACCATTGCAGCCTAGGGACAGTTACTTAGCTCAGTCTGGAAAAGGCTGGAAGATACCATTGCAGCCTTGGGACAGTTACATGGCTGAGCCTGGAGAAAGGCTGGACGATACCATTGCAGCCTAGGGACAGTTACATAGCTCAGCCTGGAGAAAGGCTGGACGATACCATTGCAGCCTAGGGACAGTTACTTAGCTCAGTCTGGAGAAAGGCTGAAAGATACCATTGCAGCCTTGGGACAGTTACATGGCTGAGCCTGGAGAAAGACTGGACGATACCATTGCAGCCTAGGGACAGTTACATAGCTTAGTCTGGGTAATGGCTGGATGATACCATTGCAGCTTAGGGACAGTTACATAGCTCAGCCTGGGAAAAGGCTGGAAGATACCATTACAGCCTAGGGACAGTTACATAGCTCAGCCTGGGTAAAGGCTGGAAGATACCATTGCAGCCTAGGGACAGTTACATAGCTTAGCCTGGGTAATGGCTGGATGATACCATTGCAGCCTAGGGACAGTTACATAGCTCAGCCTAGGCAAAGGCTCGTAGATACCATTGCAGCCTAGGGACAATTACATAGCTCAGCCAGGGCAAGGGCTGGAAGATACCATTGCAGCCTAGGGACAGTTACATAGCTCAGCCTGGGAAAAGGCTGGAAGATACCATTACAGCCTAGGAACAGTTACATAACTCAGCCTGGGTAAAGGCTGGAAGATACCACTGCAGCCTAGGGACAGTTACATAGCTTAGCCTGGGTAATGGCTGGATGATACCATTGCAGCCTAGGGACAGTTACATAGCCCAGCCTAGGCAAAGGCTGGTAGATACCATTGCAGCCTAGGGACAATTACATAGCTCAGCCAGGGTAATGGCTGGAAGATACCATTGCAGCCTAGGGACAGTTACATAGCTCAGCCTGGGTAAAGGCTGGAAGATACCATTGCAGCCTAGGGACAGTTACATAGCTCAGCCTGGGTAAAGGCTGGAAGATACCTCAGCCTGGAGAAAGGCTGGAAGATACCATTGCAGCCTAGGGACAGTTACATAGCTCAGCCTGGAGAAGGGCTGGAAGATACCACTGCAGCCTAGGGACAGTTACATAGCTCAGCCTGGAGAAAGGCTGGAAGATACCATTGCAGCCTAGGGACAGTTACATAGCTCAGCCTAGGCAAGGGCTGGAAGATACCACTGTAGCCTAGGGACAGTTACATGGCTCAGCCTGGAGAAAGGCTGGAAGATACCATTGCAGCCTAGGGACAGTTACATGGCTCAGCTTGGAGAAATGCTGGAAGATACCATTGCAGCCTAGGGACAGTTACATATCTCAGCCTGGGCAATGGCTGGAAGATACCATTGCAGCCTAGGGACAGTTACATAGCTCAGCCTGGGTAAAGGCTGGAAGATACCACTGCAGCCTAGGGACAGTTACATAGCTTAGCCTGGGTAATGGCTGGATGATACCATTGCAGCCTAGGGATAGTTACATAGCTCAGCCTGGGGAAAGGCTGGAAGATACCACTGCAGCCTAGGAACAATTACATAGATCAGCCTGGGTAAAGGCTGGAAGATACCATTGCAGCCTAGGGACAGTTACATAGCTCAGCCTGGGGAAAGGCTGGTAGATACCATTGCAGCCTAGGGACAATTACATAGCTCAGCCTGGGTAAAAGCTGGAAGATACCATTGCAGCCTAGGGACAGTTACATAGCTCAGTCTGGAGAAAGGCTGGAAGATACCATTGCAGCCTAGGGACAGTTACATATCTCAGCCTGGGCAATGGCTAGAAGATACCATTGCAGCCTAGGGACAGTTACATAGTTTAGCCTGGGTAAAGGCTGGAAGATACCATTGCAGCCTAGGGACAGTTACTTAGCTCAGTCTGGGTAAAGGCTGGACGATACCATTGCAGCCTAGGGACAGTTACATAGCTCAGCCTGGGTAAAGGCTGAAAGATACCACTGCAGCCTAGGGACAGTTACATAGCTCAGCCTGGAGAAAGGCTGGAAGATACCACTGCAGCCTAGGGACAGTTACATAGCTCAGCCTGGGCAAGGGCTGGAAGATACCACTGCAGCCTAGTGATAGCTACATAGCTCAGCCTGGGGAAAGGCTGGTAGATACCATTGCAGCCTAGGGACAGTTACATAGCTCAGCCTGGGGAAAGACTGGTAGATACCATTGCAGCCTAGGGACAATTACATAGCTCAGCCTGGGTAAAAGCTGGAAGATACCATTGCAGCCTAGGGACAGTTACATAGCTCAGCCTGGGTAAAGGCTGGAAGATACCATTGCAACCTAGGGACAGTTACATAGCTTAGCCTGGGTAATGGCTGGATGATATCATTGCAGCCTAGGGACAGTTACATAGCTCAGCCTAGGCAAAGGCTGGTAGATACCATTGCAGCCTAGGGACAATTACATAGCTCAGCCAGGGTAATGGCTGGAAGATACCATTGCAGCCTAGGGACAGTTACATAGCTCAGCCTGGGTAAAGGCTGGAAGATACCATTGCAGGCTAGGGACAGTTACATAGCTCAGCCTGGGTAAAGGCTGGAAGATACCATTGCAGCCTAGGGACAGTTACATAGCTCAGCCTGGGCAATGGCTGAAAGATACCATTGCAGCCTAGGGACAATTACATAGCTCAGCCTGGGTAAAGGCTGGAAGATACCATTGCAGCCTAGGGACAGTTACATAGCTCAGCCTGGGTAAAGGCTGGACGATACCATGGCAGCCTAGGGACAGTTACTTAGCTCAGTCTGGAGAAAGGCTGGAAGATATCATTGCAGCCTAGGGACAGTTCCATAGCTCAGCCTGGAGAAAGGCTGGAAGATACCACTGCAGCCTAGGGACAGTTACAAAGCTCAGCCTGAAGAAAGGCTGGAAGATACCATTGCAGCCTAGGGACAGTTACTTAGCTCAGTCTGGAGAAAGGCTGGAAGATATCATTGCAGCCTAGGGACAGTTCCATAGCTCAGCCTGGAGAAAGGCTGGAAGATACCACTGCAGCCTAGGGACAGTTACAAAGCTCAGCCTGAAGAAAGGCTGGAAGATACCATTGCAGCCTAGGGACAGTTACATAGCTTAGCCTGGGTAATGGCTGGATGATACCATTGCAGTCTAGGGACAGTTACATAGCCCAGCCTAGGCAAAGGGTGGTAGATACCATTGCAGCCTAGGGACAATTACATAGCTCAGCCAGGGTAAAGGTTGGAAGATACCATTGCAGCCAAGGGACAGTTACTTAGCTCAGCCTGGAGAAAGGCTGGAAGATACCATTGCAGCCTAGGGACAGTTCCATAGCTCAGCCTGGAGAAAGGCTGGAAGATACCACTGCAGCCTAGGGACAGTTACAAAGCTCAGCCTGAAGAAAGGCTGGAAGATACCATTGCAGCCTAGGGACAGTTACATGGCTCAGCCTGGAGAAAGGCTGGAAGATACCATTGCAGCCTAGGGACAGTAACATAGCTCAGTCTGGGCAAGGGCTGGAAGATACCACTGCAGCCTAGGGACAGTTACATGGCTCAGCCTGGAGAAAGGCTGGAAGATACCATTGCAGCCTAGGGACAGTTACATGGCTCACCCTGGATGAAGGCTGGAATATACCATTGCAGCCTAGGGACAGTTACATGGCTCAGCCTGGGCAAGGGCTGGAAGATACCATTGCAGCCTAGGGACAGTTACATAGCTCAGCCTGGAGAAAGGCTGGAAGATACCATTGCAGCCTAGGGACAGTTACATAGCTCAGCCTGGGAAAGGCTGGAAGATACCATTGCAGCCTAGGGACAGTTACATAGCTCAGCCTGGGCAAAGGCTGGAAGATACCATTGCAGCCTAGGGACAGTTACATAGCTCAGCCTGGGAAAGGCTGGAAGATACCATTGCAGCCTAGGGACAGTTACATAGCTCAGCCTGGGTAAAGGCTGGAAGATACCATTGCAGCCTAGGGACAGTTACATAGCTCAGCCTGGGAAAGGCTGGAAGATACCATTGCAGCCTAGGGACAGTTACATAGCTCAGCCTGGGGAAAGGCTGGAAGATACCATTGCAGCCTAGGGACAGTTACATAGCTCAGCCTGGGGAAAGGCTGGAAGATACCATTGCAGCCTAGGGACAGTTACATAGCTCAGCCTGGAGAAAGGCTGGAAGATACCATTGCAGCCTAGGGACAGTTACATAGCTCAGCCTGGCAAAGGCTGGAAGATACCATTGCAGCCTAGGGACAGTTACATAGCTCAGCCTGGAGAAAGGCTGGAAGATACCATTGCAGCCTAGGGACAGTTACATAGCTCAGCCTGGAGAAAGGCTGGAAGATACCATTGCAGCCTAGGGACAGTTACATAGCTCAGCCTGGGAAAGGCTGGAAGATACCATTGCAGCCTAGGGACAGTTACATAGCTCAGCCTGGGAAAAGGCTGGAAGATACCATTGCAGCCTAGGGACAGTTACATAGCTCAGCCTGGGTAAAGGCTGGAAGATACCATTGCAGCCTAGGGACAGTTACATAGCTCAGCCTGGGTAAAGGCTGGAAGATACCATTGCAGCCTAGGGACAGTTACATAGCTCAGCCTGGGCAAAGGCTGGAAGATACCATTGCAGCCTAGGGACAGTTACATAGCTCAGCCTGGGAAAGGCTGGAAGATACCATTGCAGCCTAGGGACAGTTACATAGCTCAGCCTGGGAAAGGCTGGAAGATACCATTGCAGCCTAGGGA
The DNA here is from genome assembly GCF_000004195.4 of Xenopus tropicalis. NCBI lineage: Eukaryota > Metazoa > Chordata > Amphibia > Anura > Pipidae > Xenopus > Xenopus tropicalis. Next base: position 101,311,489 of record NC_030682.2, on the reverse strand, counting down.
CAGTTACATAGCTCAGCCTGGGAAAGGCTGGAAGATACCATTGCAGCCTAGGGACAGTTACATAGCTCAGCCTGGGAAAAGGCTGGAAGATACCATTGCAGCCTAGGGACAGTTACATAGCTCAGCCTGGGAAAGGCTGGAAGATACCATTGCAGCCTAGGGACAGTTACATAGCTCAGCCTGGCAAAGGCTGGAAGATACCATTGCAGCCTAGGGACAGTTACATAGCTCAGCCTGGGAAAGGCTGGAAGATACCATTGCAGCCTAGGGACAGTTACATAGCTCAGCCTGGGGAAAGGCTGGAAGATACCATTGCAGCCTAGGGACAGTTACATAGCTCAGCCTGGGTAAAGGCTGGAAGATACCATTGCAGCCTAGGGACAGTTACATAGCTCAGCCTGGAGAAAGGCTGGAAGATACCATTGCAGCCTAGGGACAGTTACATAGCTCAGCCTGGGAAAGGCTGGAAGATACCATTGCAGCCTAGGGACAGTTACATAGCTCAGCCTGGGAAAGGCTGGAAGATACCATTGCAGCCTAGGGACAGTTACATAGCTCAGCCTGGGAAAGGCTGGAAGATACCATTGCAGCCTAGGGACAGTTACATAGCTCAGCCTGGAGAAAGGCTGGAAGATACCATTGCAGCCTAGGGACAGTTACATAGCTCAGCCTGGGAAAGGCTGGAAGATACCATTGCAGCCTAGGGACAGTTACATAGCTCAGCCTGAGAAAGGCTGGAAGATACCATTGCAGCCTAGGGACAGTTACATAGCTCAGCCTGGGAAAGGCTGGAAGATACCATTGCAGCCTAGGGACAGTTACATAGCTCAGCCTGGAGAAAGGCTGGAAGATACCATTGCAGCCTAGGGACAGTTACATAGCTCAGCCTGGGAAAGGCTGGAAGATACCATTGCAGCCTAGGGACAGTTACATAGCTCAGCCTGGAGAAAGGCTGGAAGATACCATTGCAGCCTAGGGACAGTTACATGCTCAGCCTGGAGAAAGGTGGAAGATACCATTGCAGCTAGGGACAGTTACATGGCCTCAGCCTGGAGAAGGCTGGAAGATACCATTGCAGCTAGGGACAGTTACATGGCTTAGCCTGGAGAAAGGCTGGAAGATACCATTGCAGCCTAGGGACAGTTACATAGCTCAGCCTGGAGAAGGCTGGAAGATACCATTGCAGCCTAGGGACAGTTACATAGCTCAGCCTGGGCAAGGGCTGGAAGATACCATTGCAGCCTAGGGACAGTTACATAGCTCAGCCTGGAAGAAGGCTGGAAGATACCATTGCAGCCTAGGACAGTTACATGGCTCAGCCTGGGTAAAAGGCTGGAAGATACCATTGCAGCCTAGGGACAGTTACATAGCTCAGCCTGGGAAAGGCTGGAGATACCATTGCAGCCTAGGGACAGTTACATAGCTTCAGCCTGGGGAAAGGCTGGAAGATACCATTGCAGCCTAGGGACAGTTACATAGCTCAGCCTGGGAAAGGCTGGAAGATACCATTGCAGCCTAGGGACAGTTACATAGCTCAGCCTGGGAAAGGCTGGAAGATACCATTGCAGCCTAGGGACAGTTACATAGCTCAGCCTGGGTAAAGGCTGGAAGATACCATTGCAGCCTAGGGACAGTTACATAGCTCAGCCTGGAGAAAGGCTGGAAGATACCATTGCAGCCTAGGGACAGTTACATAGCTCAGCCTGGAGAAAGGCTGGAAGATACCATTGCAGCCTAGGGACAGTTACATAGCTCAGCCTGGGGAAAGGCTGGAAGATACCATTGCAGCCTAGGGACAGTTACATAGCTCAGCCTGGAGAAAGGCTGGAAGATACCATTGCAGCCTAGGGACAGTTACATAGCTCAGCCTGGCAAAGGCTGGAAGATACCATTGCAGCCTAGGGACAGTTACATAGCTCAGCCTGGGAAAGGCTGGAAGATACCATTGCAGCCTAGGGACAGTTACATAGCTCAGCCTGGAGAAAGGCTGGAAGATACCATTGCAGCCTAGGGACAGTTACATAGCTCAGCCTGGGAAAGGCTGGAAGATACCATTGCAGCCTAGGGACAGTTACATAGCTCAGCCTGGAGAAAGGCTGGAAGATACCATTGCAGCCTAGGGACAGTTACATAGCTCAGCCTGGAGAAAGGCTGGAAGATACCATTGCAGCCTAGGGACAGTTACATAGCTCAGCCTGGAGAAAGGCTGGAAGATACCATTGCAGCCTAGGGACAGTTACATAGCTCAGCCTGGGAAAGGCTGGAAGATACCATTGCAGCCTAGGGACAGTTACATAGCTCAGCCTGGAGAAAGGCTGGAAGATACCATTGCAGCCTAGGGACAGTTACATAGCTCAGCCTGGAGAAAGGCTGGAAGATACCATTGCAGCCTAGGGACAGTTACATAGCTCAGCCTGGGCAAAGGCTGGAAGATACCATTGCAGCCTAGGGACAGTTACATAGCTCAGCCTGGGTAAAGGCTGGAAGATACCATTGCAGCCTAGGGACAGTTACATAGCTCAGCCTGGAGAAAGGCTGGAAGATACCATTGCAGCCTAGGGACAGTTACATAGCTCAGCCTGGGCAAAGGCTGGAAGATACCATTGCAGCCTAGGGACAGTTACATAGCTCAGCCTGGGGAAAGGCTGGAAGATACCATTGCAGCCTAGGGACAGTTACATAGCTCAGCCTGGGCAAAGGCTGGAAGATACCATTGCAGCCTAGGGACAGTTACATAGCTCAGCCTGGGGAAAGGCTGGAAGATACCATTGCAGCCTAGGGACAGTTACATAGCTCAGCCTGGAGAAAGGCTGGAAGATACCATTGCAGCCTAGGGACAGTTACATAGCTCAGCCTGGGCAAAGGCTGGAAGATACCATTGCAGCCTAGGGACAGTTACATAGCTCAGCCTGGGTAAAGGCTGGAAGATACCATTGCAGCCTAGGGACAGTTACATAGCTCAGCCTGAGAAAGGCTGGAAGATACCATTGCAGCCTAGGGACAGTTACATAGCTCAGCCTGGGCAAAGGCTGGAAGATACCATTGCAGCCTAGGGACAGTTACATAGCTCAGCCTGGTAAAGGCTGGAAGATACCATTGCAGCCTAGGGACAGTTACATAGCTCAGCCTGGAGAAAGGCTGGAAGATACCATTGCAGCCTAGGGACAGTTACATAGCTCAGCCTGGGAAAGGCTGGAAGATACCATTGCAGCCTAGGGACAGTTACATAGCTCAGCCTGGGAAAGGCTGGAAGATACCATTGCAGCCTAGGGACAGTTACATAGCTCAGCCTGGGAAAGGCTGGAAGATACCATTGCAGCCTAGGGACAGTTACATAGCTCAGCCTGGGAAAGGCTGGAAGATACCATTGCAGCCTAGGGACAGTTACATAGCTCAGCCTGGGAAAGGCTGGAAGATACCATTGCAGCCTAGGGACAGTTACATAGCTCAGCCTGGGAAAGGCTGGAAGATACCATTGCAGCCTAGGGACAGTTACATAGCTCAGCCTGGAGAAAGGCTGGAAGATACCATTGCAGCCTAGGGACAGTTACATAGCTCAGCCTGGGAAAGGCTGGAAGATACCATTGCAGCCTAGGGACAGTTACATAGCTCAGCCTGGAGAAAGGCTGGAAGATACCATTGCAGCCTAGGGACAGTTACATAGCTCAGCCTGGGAAAGGCTGGAAGATACCATTGCAGCCTAGGGACAGTTACATAGCTCAGCCTGGGGAAAGGCTGGAAGATACCATTGCAGCCTAGGGACAGTTACATAGCTCAGCCTGGGAAAGGCTGGAAGATACCATTGCAGCCTAGGGACAGTTACATAGCTCAGCCTGGGAAAGGCTGGAAGATACCATTGCAGCCTAGGGACAGTTACATAGCTCAGCCTGGGAAAGGCTGGAAGATACCATTGCAGCCTAGGGACAGTTACATAGCTCAGCCTGGAGAAAGGCTGGAAGATACCATTGCAGCCTAGGGACAGTTACATAGCTCAGCCTGGGAAAGGCTGGAAGATACCATTGCAGCCTAGGGACAGTTACATAGCTCAGCCTGGAAAGGCTGGAAGATACCATTGCAGCCTAGGGACAGTTACATAGCTCAGCCTGGGAAAGGCTGGAAGATACCATTGCAGCCTAGGGACAGTTACATAGCTCAGCCTGGGAAAGGCTGGAAGATACCATTGCAGCCTAGGGACAGTTACATAGCTCAGCCTGGGAAAGGCTGGAAGATACCATTGCAGCCTAGGGACAGTTACATAGCTCAGCCTGGGAAAGGCTGGAAGATACCATTGCAGCCTAGGGACAGTTACATAGCTCAGCCTGGAGAAAGGCTGGAAGATACCATTGCAGCCTAGGGACAGTTACATAGCTCAGCCTGGGAAAGGCTGGAAGATACCATTGCAGCCTAGGGACAGTTACATAGCTCAGCCTGGGAAAGGCTGGAAGATACCATTGCAGCCTAGGGACAGTTACATAGCTCAGCCTGGAGAAAGGCTGGAAGATACCATTGCAGCCTAGGGACAGTTACATAGCTCAGCCTGGGAAAGGCTGGAAGATACCATTGCAGCCTAGGGACAGTTACATAGCTCAGCCTGGGAAAGGCTGGAAGATACCATTGCAGCCTAGGGACAGTTACATAGCTCAGCCTGGGAAAGGCTGGAAGATACCATTGCAGCCTAGGGACAGTTACATAGCTCAGCCTGGGCAAAGGCTGGAAGATACCATTGCAGCCTAGGGACAGTTACATAGCTCAGCCTGGGAAAGGCTGGAAGATACCATTGCAGCCTAGGGACAGTTACATAGCTCAGCCTGGGAAAGGCTGGAAGATACCATTGCAGCCTAGGGACAGTTACATAGCTCAGCCTGGGAAAGGCTGGAAGATACCATTGCAGCCTAGGGACAGTTACATAGCTCAGCCTGGCAAAGGCTGGAAGATACCATTGCAGCCTAGGGACAGTTACATAGCTCAGCCTGGGAAAGGCTGGAAGATACCATTGCAGCCTAGGGACAGTTACATAGCTCAGCCTGGGAAAGGCTGGAAGATACCATTGCAGCCTAGGGACAGTTACATAGCTCAGCCTGGGAAAGGCTGGAAGATACCATTGCAGCCTAGGGACAGTTACATAGCTCAGCCTGGGAAAGGCTGGAAGATACCATTGCAGCCTAGGGACAGTTACATAGCTCAGCCTGGGAAAGGCTGGAAGATACCATTGCAGCCTAGGGACAGTTACATAGCTCAGCCTGGGAAAGGCTGGAAGATACCATTGCAGCCTAGGGACAGTTACATAGCTCAGCCTGGGAAAGGCTGGAAGATACCATTGCAGCCTAGGGACAGTTACATAGCTCAGCCTGGAGAAAGGCTGGAAGATACCATTGCAGCCTAGGGACAGTTACATAGCTCAGCCTGGGAAAGGCTGGAAGATACCATTGCAGCCTAGGGACAGTTACATAGCTCAGCCTGGAGAAAGGCTGGAAGATACCATTGCAGCCTAGGGACAGTTACATAGCTCAGCCTGAGAAAGGCTGGAAGATACCATTGCAGCCTAGGGACAGTTACATAGCTCAGCCTGGAGAAAGGCTGGAAGATACCATTGCAGCCTAGGGACAGTTACATAGCTCAGCCTGGGAAAGGCTGGAAGATACCATTGCAGCCTAGGGACAGTTACATAGCTCAGCCTGGGAAAGGCTGGAAGATACCATTGCAGCCTAGGGACAGTTACATAGCTCAGCCTGGGAAAGGCTGGAAGATACCATTGCAGCCTAGGGACAGTTACATAGCTCAGCCTGGGAAAGGCTGGAAGATACCATTGCAGCCTAGGGACAGTTACATAGCTCAGCCTGGGAAAGGCTGGAAGATACCATTGCAGCCTAGGGACAGTTACATAGCTCAGCCTGGGAAAGGCTGGAAGATACCATTGCAGCCTAGGGACAGTTACATAGCTCAGCCTGGGAAAGGCTGGAAGATACCATTGCAGCCTAGGGACAGTTACATAGCTCAGCCTGGGAAAGGCTGGAAGATACCATTGCAGCCTAGGGACAGTTACATAGCTCAGCCTGGGAAAGGCTGGAAGATACCATTGCAGCCTAGGGACAGTTACATAGCTCAGCCTGGGAAAGGCTGGAAGATACCATTGCAGCCTAGGGACAGTTACATAGCTCAGCCTGGCAAAGGCTGGAAGATACCATTGCAGCCTAGGGACAGTTACATAGCTCAGCCTGGGAAAGGCTGGAAGATACCATTGCAGCCTAGGGACAGTTACATAGCTCAGCCTGGGAAAGGCTGGAAGATACCATTGCAGCCTAGGGACAGTTACATAGCTCAGCCTGGGAAAGGCTGGAAGATACCATTGCAGCCTAGGGACAGTTACATAGCTCAGCCTGGAGAAAGGCTGGAAGATACCATTGCAGCCTAGGGACAGTTACATAGCTCAGCCTGGGAAAGGCTGGAAGATACCATTGCAGCCTAGGGACAGTTACATAGCTCAGCAAAGGCTGGAAGATACCATTGCAGCCTAGGGACAGTTACATAGCTCAGCCTGGGAAAGGCTGGAAGATACCATTGCAGCCTAGGGACAGTTACATAGCTCAGCCTGGGAAAGGCTGGAAGATACCATTGCAGCCTAGGGACAGTTACATAGCTCAGCCTGGGAAAGGCTGGAAGATACCATTGCAGCCTAGGGACAGTTACATAGCTCAGCCTGGGAAAGGCTGGAAGATACCATTGCAGCCTAGGGACAGTTACATAGCTCAGCCTGGGAAAGGCTGGAAGATACCATTGCAGCCTAGGGACAGTTACATAGCTCAGCCTGGGAAAGGCTGGAAGATACCATTGCAGCCTAGGGACAGTTACATAGCTCAGCCTGGGAAAGGCTGGAAGATACCATTGCAGCCTAGGGACAGTTACATAGCTCAGCCTGGGGAAAGGCTGGAAGATACCATTGCAGCCTAGGGACAGTTACATAGCTCAGCCTGGGAAAGGCTGGAAGATACCATTGCAGCCTAGGGACAGTTACATAGCTCAGCCTGGGAAAGGCTGGAAGATACCATTGCAGCCTAGGGACAGTTACATAGCTCAGCCTGGGAAAGGCTGGAAGATACCATTGCAGCCTAGGGACAGTTACATAGCTCAGCCTGGGAAAGGCTGGAAGATACCATTGCAGCCTAGGGACAGTTACATAGCTCAGCCTGGAAAGGCTGGAAGATACCATTGCAGCCTAGGGACAGTTACATAGCTCAGCCTGGGAAAGGCTGGAAGATACCATTGCAGCCTAGGGACAGTTACATAGCTCAGCCTGGGAAAGGCTGGAAGATACCATTGCAGCCTAGGGACAGTTACATAGCTCAGCCTGGGAAAGGCTGGAAGATACCATTGCAGCCTAGGGACAGTTACATAGCTCAGCCTGGCAAAGGCTGGAAGATACCATTGCAGCCTAGGGACAGTTACATAGCTCAGCCTGGGAAAGGCTGGAAGATACCATTGCAGCCTAGGGACAGTTACATAGCTCAGCCTGGGAAAGGCTGGAAGATACCATTGCAGCCTAGGGACAGTTACATAGCTCAGCCTGGGAAAGGCTGGAAGATACCATTGCAGCCTAGGGACAGTTACATAGCTCAGCCTGGGAAAGGCTGGAAGATACCATTGCAGCCTAGGGACAGTTACATAGCTCAGCCTGGGAAAGGCTGGAAGATACCATTGCAGCCTAGGGACAGTTACATAGCTCAGCCTGGGAAAGGCTGGAAGATACCATTGCAGCCTAGGGACAGTTACATAGCTCAGCCTGGGAAAGGCTGGAAGATACCATTGCAGCCTAGGGACAGTTACATAGCTCAGCCTGGGAAAGGCTGGAAGATACCATTGCAGCCTAGGGACAGTTACATAGCTCAGCCTGGGAAAGGCTGGAAGATACCATTGCAGCCTAGGGACAGTTACATAGCTCAGCCTGGGAAAGGCTGGAAGATACCATTGCAGCCTAGGGACAGTTACATAGCTCAGCCTGGGAAAGGCTGGAAGATACCATTGCAGCCTAGGGACAGTTACATAGCTCAGCCTGGGAAAGGCTGGAAGATACCATTGCAGCCTAGGGACAGTTACATAGCTCAGCCTGGGAAAGGCTGGAAGATACCATTGCAGCCTAGGGACAGTTACATAGCTCAGCCTGGGAAAGGCTGGAAGATACCATTGCAGCCTAGGGACAGTTACATAGCTCAGCCTGGGGAAAGGCTGGAAGATACCATTGCAGCCTAGGGACAGTTACATAGCTCAGCCTGGGAAAGGCTGGAAGATACCATTGCAGCCTAGGGACAGTTACATAGCTCAGCCTGGGAAAGGCTGGAAGATACCATTGCAGCCTAGGGACAGTTACATAGCTCAGCCTGGGAAAGGCTGGAAGATACCATTGCAGCCTAGGGACAGTTACATAGCTCAGCCTGGGAAAGGCTGGAAGATACCATTGCAGCCTAGGGACAGTTACATAGCTCAGCCTGGGAAAGGCTGGAAGATACCATTGCAGCCTAGGGACAGTTACATAGCTCAGCCTGGGAAAGGCTGGAAGATACCATTGCAGCCTAGGGACAGTTACATAGCTCAGCCTGGGAAAGGCTGGAAGATACCATTGCAGCCTAGGGACAGTTACATAGCTCAGCCTGGGAAAGGCTGGAAGATACCATTGCAGCCTAGGGACAGTTACATAGCTCAGCCTGGAAAGGCTGGAAGATACCATTGCAGCCTAGGGACAGTTACATAGCTCAGCCTGGGAAAGGCTGGAAGATACCATTGCAGCCTAGGGACAGTTACATAGCTCAGCCTGGGAAAGGCTGGAAGATACCATTGCAGCCTAGGGACAGTTACATAGCTCAGCCTGGAGAAAGGCTGGAAGATACCATTGCAGCCTAGGGACAGTTACATAGCTCAGCCTGGGCAAAGGCTGGAAGATACCATTGCAGCCTAGGGACAGTTACATAGCTCAGCCTGGGAAAGGCTGGAAGATACCATTGCAGCCTAGGGACAGTTACATAGCTCAGCCTGGGAAAGGCTGGAAGATACCATTGCAGCCTAGGGACAGTTACATAGCTCAGCCTGGGCAAAGGCTGGAAGATACCATTGCAGCCTAGGGACAGTTACATAGCTCAGCCTGGGAAAGGCTGGAAGATACCATTGCAGCCTAGGGACAGTTACATAGCTCAGCCTGGGAAAGGCTGGAAGATACCATTGCAGCCTAGGGACAGTTACATAGCTCAGCCTGGGAAAGGCTGGAAGATACCATTGCAGCCTAGGGACAGTTACATAGCTCAGCCTGGGAAAGGCTGGAAGATACCATTGCAGCCTAGGGACAGTTACATAGCTCAGCCTGGGAAAGGCTGGAAGATACCATTGCAGCCTAGGGACAGTTACATAGCTCAGCCTGGGAAAGGCTGGAAGATACCATTGCAGCCTAGGGACAGTTACATAGCTCAGCCTGGGAAAGGCTGGAAGATACCATTGCAGCCTAGGGACAGTTACATAGCTCAGCCTGGGAAAGGCTGGAAGATACCATTGCAGCCTAGGGACAGTTACATAGCTCAGCCTGGGAAAGGCTGGAAGATACCATTGCAGCCTAGGGACAGTTACATAGCTCAGCCTGGGAAAGGCTGGAAGATACCATTGCAGCCTAGGGACAGTTACATAGCTCAGCCTGGAGAAAGGCTGGAAGATACCATTGCAGCCTAGGGACAGTTACATAGCTCAGCCTGGGAAAGGCTGGAAGATACCATTGCAGCCTAGGGACAGTTACATAGCTCAGCCTGGGAAAGGCTGGAAGATACCATTGCAGCCTAGGGACAGTTACATAGCTCAGCCTGGGAAAGGCTGGAAGATACCATTGCAGCCTAGGGACAGTTACATAGCTCAGCCTGGAGAAAGGCTGGAAGATACCATTGCAGCCTAGGGACAGTTACATAGCTCAGCCTGGGAAAGGCTGGAAGATACCATTGCAGCCTAGGGAACAGTTACATGGCTCAGCCTGAGAAAGGCTGGAAGATACCATTGCAGCCTAGGGACAGTTACATAGCTCAGACCTGGGCAATGGCTGGAAGAATACCATTGCAGCCTAGGGACAGTTACATAGCTCAGCCTGGAGAAAGGGCTGGAAGATACCCATTGCAGCCTAGGGACAGTTACATAGCTCAGCCTGGAGAAAGGCTGGAAGATACCATTGCAGCCTAGGGACAGTTACATAGCTCAGCCTGGTAAAGGCTGGAAGATACGCATTGCAGCCTAGGGACAGTTACATAGCTACAGCCTGGACAAAGGCTGGTAGATACCATTGCAGCCTAGGGACAGTTACATAGCTCAGCCTGGAGTAAAGGCTGGAAGATACCATTGCAGCCTAGGGACAGTTTACATAGCTCAGCCTGAGCAAAGGCTTGGAAGATACCATTGCAAGCCTAGGGACAGTTTACATAGCTCAGCCTGGGCAAAGGCTGGAAGATACCATTGCAACCTAGGGACAGTTACATAGCTCAGCCTGGGAAAGGCTGGAAGATACCATTGCAGCCTAGGGACAGTTACATAGCTCAGCCTGGGAAAGGCTGGAAGATACCATTGCAGCCTAGGGACAGTTACATAGCTCAGCCTGGGAAAGGCTGGAAGATACCATTGCAGCCTAGGGACAGTTACATAGCTCAGCCTGGGAAAGGCTGGAAGATACCATTGCAGCCTAGGGACAGTTACATAGCTCAGCCTGGCAAAGGCTGGAAGATACCATTGCAGCCTAGGGACAGTTACATAGCTCAGCCTGGGAAAGGCTGGAAGATACCATTGCAGCCTAGGGACAGTTACATAGCTCAGCCTGGGAAAGGCTGGAAGATACCATTGCAGCCTAGGGACAGTTACATAGCTCAGCCTGGGAAAGGCTGGAAGATACCATTGCAGCCTAGGGACAGTTACATAGCTCAGCCTGGGCAAAGGCTGGAAGATACCATTGCAGCCTAGGGACAGTTACATAGCTCAGCCTGGAAAGGCTGGAAGATACCATTGCAGCCTAGGGACAGTTACATAGCTCAGCCTGGCAAAGGCTGGAAGATACCATTGCAGCCTAGGGACAGTTACATAGCTCAGCCTGGGAAAGGCTGGAAGATACCATTGCAGCCTAGGGACAGTTACATAGCTCAGCCTGGGAAAGGCTGGAAGATACCATTGCAGCCTAGGGACAGTTACATAGCTCAGCCTGGCAAAGGCTGGAAGATACCATTGCAGCCTAGGGACAGTTACATAGCTCAGCCTGGGAAAGGCTGGAAGATACCATTGCAGCCTAGGGACAGTTACATAGCTCAGCCTGGAAAGGCTGGAAGATACCATTGCAGCCTAGGGACAGTTACATAGCTCAGCCTGGGAAAGGCTGGAAGATACCATTGCAGCCTAGGGACAGTTACATAGCTCAGCCTGGAAAGGCTGGAAGATACCATTGCAGCCTAGGGACAGTTACATAGCTCAGCCTGGGAAAGGCTGGAAGATACCATTGCAGCCTAGGGACAGTTACATAGCTCAGCCTGGGAAAGGCTGGAAGATACCATTGCAGCCTAGGGACAGTTACATAGCTCAGCCTGGCAAAGGCTGGAAGATACCATTGCAGCCTAGGGACAGTTACATAGCTCAGCCTGGGAAAGGCTGGAAGATACCATTGCAGCCTAGGGACAGTTACATAGCTCAGCCTGGGAAAGGCTGGAAGATACCATTGCAGCCTAGGGACAGTTACATAGCTCAGCCTGGGAAAGGCTGGAAGATACCATTGCAGCCTAGGGACAGTTACATAGCTCAGCCTGGGAAAGGCTGGAAGATACCATTGCAGCCTAGGGACAGTTACATAGCTCAGCCTGGGAAAGGCTGGAAGATACCATTGCAGCCTAGGGACAGTTACATAGCTCAGCCTGGGAAAGGCTGGAAGATACCATTGCAGCCTAGGGACAGTTACATAGCTCAGCCTGGGAAAGGCTGGAAGATACCATTGCAGCCTAGGGACAGTTACATAGCCTCAGCCTAGGCAAAGGCTGGTAAGATACCATTGCAGCCTAGGGACATTACATAGCTCAGCCTGGGTAAAGGCTGGAAGATACCATTGCAGCCTAGGGACAGTTACATAGCTCAGCCTGGGTAAAGGCTGGAAGATACCATTGCAGCCTAGGGACAGTTACATAGCTCAGTCTGGAGAAAGGCTGGAAGATACCATTGCAGCCTAGGGACATTACATGCTAGCCTGGAGAAAGGCTGGAAGATACCATTGCAGCCTAGGGACAGTTACATAGCTCAGCCGGGGAAAGGCTGGAAGATACCATTGCAGCCTAGGGGACAGTTACATAGCTCAGCCTGGGTAAAGCTGGAAGATACCATGCAGCCTAGGACAGTTACATAGCTCAGCCTGGAGAAAGGCTGAAGATTACCATTGCAAGCCTAGGGACAGTTACATAGGCTCAGCCTGGGCAAGGCTGGAAGATACCATTGCAGCCTAGGGAAGTTACATAGGCTTCAGCCTGGGGAAAGGCTGGAAGATACCATTGCAGCCTAGGGACAGTTACATAGCTCAGCCTGGGAAAGGCTGGAAGATACCATTGCAGCCTAGGGACAGTTACATAGCTCAGCCTGGGAAAGGCTGGAAGATACCATTGCAGCCTAGGGACAGTTACATAGCTCAGCCTGGGAAAGGCTGGAAGATACCATTGCAGCCTAGGGACAGTTACATAGCTCAGCCTGGGAAAGGCTGGAAGATACCATTGCAGCCTAGGGACAGTTACATAGCTCAGCCTGGGAAAGGCTGGAAGATACCATTGCAGCCTAGGGACAGTTACATAGCTCAGCCTGGGAAAGGCTGGAAGATACCATTGCAGCCTAGGGACAGTTACATAGCTCAGCCTGGAAAGGCTGGAAGATACCATTGCAGCCTAGGGACAGTTACATAGCTCAGCCTGGGAAAGGCTGGAAGATACCATTGCAGCCTAGGGACAGTTACATAGCTCAGCCTGGGAAAGGCTGGAAGATACCATTGCAGCCTAGGGACAGTTACATAGCTCAGCCTGGGAAAGGCTGGAAGATACCATTGCAGCCTAGGGACAGTTACATAGCTCAGCCTGGGAAAGGCTGGAAGATACCATTGCAGCCTAGGGACAGTTACATAGCTCAGCCTGGGAAAGGCTGGAAGATACCATTGCAGCCTAGGGACAGTTACATAGCTCAGCCTGGGAAAGGCTGGAAGATACCATTGCAGCCTAGGGACAGTTACATAGCTCAGCCTGGGAAAGGCTGGAAGATACCATTGCAGCCTAGGGACAGTTACATAGCTCAGCCTGGAGAAAGGCTGGAAGATACCATTGCAGCCTAGGGACAGTTACATAGCTCAGCCTGGGAAAGGCTGGAAGATACCATTGCAGCCTAGGGACAGTTACATAGCTCAGCCTGGGAAAGGCTGGAAGATACCATTGCAGCCTAGGGACAGTTACATAGCTCAGCCTGGAAAGGCTGGAAGATACCATTGCAGCCTAGGGACAGTTACATAGCTCAGCCTGGGAAAGGCTGGAAGATACCATTTGCAGCCTAGGGACACTTCATAGCTTAAGCCTGGAGAAAGGCTGGGACGATACCATTGCAGCCTAGGGATAGTTACATAGCTCAGCGCTGGATAAAGGCTGGGAAGATACCATTGCAGCCTAGGACAGTTACATAATTCAGCCTGGAGCAAAGGCTGGAAAGACCACCACTGCAGCCTAGGGACAGTTACAAGCTCAGCCTGGGCAAGGGCTGGAAGATACCAACTTGCAGCCTAGGGATAGTTACATAGCTCAGATGGGGAAAGGCTGGTAGAACCCATTTGCAGGCCTAGGGACAATTACATAGCTCAGCCTGGGTAAGGCTGGGAAGATACCATTGCAGCCTAGGGACAGTTAACATAAGCTCAGCCTGGGAAAGGCTGGAAGATACCATTTGAGCCTAGGGACAATTACATAGCTCAGGCCTGGGTAAAGGCTGGAAGATACCATTGCAGCCTAGGGACAGTACATAGCTCAGGCCTGGGTAAAGGCTGCGAAGATACCCATTGAAGCCTAGGGACAGTTACATGCTCAGGCCTGGCAGGAAGGCTGGAAGATACCATTGCAGCCTAGGGACAGTTACATAGCTCAGCCTGGGAAAGGCTGGAAGATACCATTGCAGCCTAGGGACAGTTACATAGCTCAGCCTGGGAAAGGCTGGAAGATACCATTGCAGCCTAGGGACAGTTACATAGCTCAGCCTGGAAAGGCTGGAAGATACCATTGCAGCCTAGGGACAGTTACATAGCTCAGCCTGGGAAAGGCTGGAAGATACCATTGCAGCCTAGGGACAGTTACATAGCTCAGCCTGGGAAAGGCTGGAAGATACCATTGCAGCCTAGGGACAGTTACATAGCTCAGCCTGGGAAAGGCTGGAAGATACCATTGCAGCCTAGGGACAGTTACATAGCTCAGCCTGGGAAAGGCTGGAAGATACCATTGCAGCCTAGGGACAGTTACATAGCTCAGCCTGGGCAAAGGCTGGAAGATACCATTGCAGCCTAGGGACAGTTACATAGCTCAGCCTGGAAAAGGCTGGAAGATACCATTGCAGCCTAGGGACAGTTACATAGCTCAGCCTGGGAAAGGCTGGAAGATACCATTGCAGCCTAGGGACAGTTACATAGCTCAGCCTGGCAAAGGCTGGAAGATACCATTGCAGCCTAGGGACAGTTACATAGCTCAGCCTGGCAAAGGCTGGAAGATACCATTGCAGCCTAGGGACAGTTACATAGCTCAGCCTGGGAAAGGCTGGAAGATACCATTGCAGCCTAGGGACAGTTACATAGCTCAGCCTGGGAAAGGCTGGAAGATACCATTGCAGCCTAGGGACAGTTACATAGCTCAGCCTGGGAAAGGCTGGAAGATACCATTGCAGCCTAGGGACAGTTACATAGCTCAGCCTGGGAAAGGCTGGAAGATACCATTGCAGCCTAGGGACAGTTACATAGCTCAGCCTGGGAAAGGCTGGAAGATACCATTGCAGCCTAGGGACAGTTACATAGCTCAGCCTGGAGAAAGGCTGGAAGATACCATTGCAGCCTAGGGACAGTTACATAGCTCAGCCTGGGAAAGGCTGGAAGATACCATTGCAGCCTAGGGACAGTTACATAGCTCAGCCTGGGAAAGGCTGGAAGATACCATTGCAGCCTAGGGACAGTTACATAGCTCAGCCTGGAAAGGCTGGAAGATACCATTGCAGCCTAGGGACAGTTACATAGCTCAGCCTGGAAAGGCTGGAAGATACCATTGCAGCCTAGGGACAGTTACATAGCTCAGCCTGGGAAAGGCTGGAAGATACCATTGCAGCCTAGGGACAGTTACATAGCTCAGCCTGGGAAAGGCTGGAAGATACCATTGCAGCCTAGGGACAGTTACATAGCTCAGCCTGGGTAAAGGCTGGAAGATACCATTGCAGCCTAGGGACAGTTACATAGCTCAGCCTGGGAAAGGCTGGAAGATACCATTGCAGCCTAGGGACAGTTACATAGCTCAGCCTGGGGAAAGGCTGGAAGATACCATTGCAGCCTAGGGACAGTTACATAGCTCAGCCTGGGAAAGGCTGGAAGATACCATTGCAGCCTAGGGACAGTTACATAGCTCAGCCTGGAGAAAGGCTGGAAGATACCAATTGCCAGCCTAGGGACAGTTACATAGCTCAGCCTGGGCAAAGGCTGGTAGATACCATTGCAGCCTAGGGACAGTTACATAGCTCAGCCTGGTAAAGGCTGGAAGATACCATTGCAGCCTAGGGACAGTTACATAGCTCAGCTGGGCAAAGGCTGGAAGATACCATTGCAGCCTAGGGACAGTTACATAGCTCAGCCTGGGTAAAGGCTGGAAGATACCATTGCAGCCTAGGGACAGTTACATAGCTCAGCCTGGGATAAAGGCTGGAAGATACCATTGCAGCCTAGGGACAGTTACATAGCTCAGCCTGGAGAAAGGCTGGAAGATACCATTGCAGCCTAGGGACAGTTACATAGCTAAGCCTGGGCAAAGGCTGGAAGATACCATTGCAGCCTAGGGACAGTTACATAGCTCAGCCTGGAAAGGCTGGTAGATACCATTGCAGCCTAGGGACAGTTACAATAGCTCAGCCTGGAGAAAGGCTGGAAGATACCATTGCAGCCTAGGGACAGTTACATAGCTCAGCCTGGAGAAAGGCTGGAAGATACCATTGCAGCCTAGGGACAGTTACATAGCTCAGCCTGGGTAAAGGCTGGAAAGATACCATTGCAGCCTAGGGACAGTTCATAGCTCAGCCTGGAGAAAGGCTGGAAGATACCATTGCAGCCTAGGGACAGTTACATAGCTCAGCCTGGGTAAAGGCTGGAAGATACCATTGCAGCCTAGGGACAGTTTACATAGCTCAGCCTGGGAAAGGCTGGAAGATACCATTGCAGCCTAGGGACAGTTACATAGCTCAGCCTGGGAAAGGCTGGAAGATACCATTGCAGCCTAGGGACAGTTACATAGCTCAGCCTGGGAAAGGCTGGAAGATACCATTGCAGCCTAGGGACAGTTACATAGCTCAGCCTGGGAAAAGGCTGGAAGATACCATTGCAGCCTAGGGACAGTTACATAGCTCAGCCTGGAAAGGCTGGAAGATACCATTGCAGCCTAGGGACAGTTACATAGCTCAGCCTGGACAAGGCTGGAAGATACCATTGCAGCCTAGGGACAGTTACATAGCTCAGCCTGGCAAAGGCTGGAAGATACCATTGCAGCCTAGGGACAGTTACATAGCTCAGCCTGGAGAAAGGCTGGAAGATACCATTGCAGCCTAGGGACAGTTACATAGCTCAGCCTGGGAAAGGCTGGAAGATACCATTGCAGCCTAGGGACAGTTACATAGCTCAGCCTGGGAAAGGCTGGAAGATACCATTGCAGCCTAGGGACAGTTACATAGCTCAGCCTGGAAAGGCTGGAAGATACCATTGCAGCCTAGGGACAGTTACATAGCTCAGCCTGGGAAAGGCTGGAAGATACCATTGCAGCCTAGGGACAGTTACATAGCTCAGCCTGGGAAAGGCTGGAAGATACCATTGCAGCCTAGGGACAGTTACATAGCTCAGCCTGGGAAAGGCTGGAAGATACCATTGCAGCCTAGGGACAGTTACATAGCTCAGCCTGGGAAAGGCTGGAAGATACCATTGCAGCCTAGGGACAGTTACATAGCTCAGCCTGGAGAAAGGCTGGAAGATACCATTGCAGCCTAGGGACAGTTACATAGCTCAGCCTGGAGAAAGGCTGGAAGATACCATTGCAGCCTAGGGACAGTTACATAGCTCAGCCTGGAGAAAGGCTGGAAGATACCATTGCAGCCTAGGGACAGTTACATAGCTCAGCCTGGGCAAAGGCTGGAAGATACCATTGCAGCCTAGGGACAGTTACATAGCTCAGCCTGGGCAATGGCTGGAAGATACCATTGCAGCCTAGGGACAGTTACATAGCTCAGCCTGGGCAAAGGCTGGAAGATACCATTGCAGCCTAGGGACAGTTACATAGCTCAGCCTGGTAAAGGCTGGAAGATACCATTGCAGCCTAGGGACAGTTACATAGCTCAGCCTGGAGAAAGGCTGGAAGATACCATTGCAGCCTAGGGACAGTTACATAGCTCAGCCTGGGCAAAGGCTGGAAGATACCATTGCAGCCTAGGGCAATGGTTGGAAGATACCATTGCAGCCTAGGGACAGTTACATAGCTCAGCCTGGAGAAAGCTGGAAGATACCACTGCAGCCTAGGGACAGTTACATAGCTCAGCCTGGAAAAGGCTGGAAGATACCATTGCAGCCTAGGGACAGTTACATAGCTCAGCCTGGGAAAGGCTGGAAGATACCATTGCAGCCTAGGGACAGTTACATAGCTCAGCCTGGGAAAGGCTGGAAGATACCATTGCAGCCTAGGGACAGTTACATAGCTCAGCCTGGGAAAGGCTGGAAGATACCATTGCAGCCTAGGGACAGTTACATAGCTCAGCCTGGGAAAGGCTGGAAGATACCATTGCAGCCTAGGGACAGTTACATAGCTCAGCCTGGGAAAGGCTGGAAGATACCATTGCAGCCTAGGGACAGTTACATAGCTCAGCCTGGGAAAGGCTGGAAGATACCATTGCAGCCTAGGGACAGTTACATAGCTCAGCCTGGCAAAGGCTGGAAGATACCATTGCAGCCTAGGGACAGTTACATAGCTCAGCCTGGAAAAGGCTGGAAGATACCATTGCAGCCTAGGGACAGTTACATAGCTCAGCCTGGGAAAGGCTGGAAGATACCATTGCAGCCTAGGGACAGTTACATAGCTCAGCCTGGGCAAAGGCTGGAAGATACCATTGCAGCCTAGGGACAGTTACATAGCTCAGCCTGGGAAAGGCTGGAAGATACCATTGCAGCCTAGGGACAGTTACATAGCTCAGCCTGGGAAAGGCTGGAAGATACCATTGCAGCCTAGGGACAGTTACATAGCTCAGCCTGGGAAAGGCTGGAAGATACCATTGCAGCCTAGGGACAGTTACATAGCTCAGCCTGGAAAGGCTGGAAGATACCATTGCAGCCTAGGGACAGTTACATAGCTCAGCCTGGGAAAGGCTGGAAGATACCATTGCAGCCTAGGGACAGTTACATAGCTCAGCCTGGGAAAGGCTGGAAGATACCATTGCAGCCTAGGGACAGTTACATAGCTCAGCCTGGGAAAGGCTGGAAGATACCATTGCAGCCTAGGGACAGTTACATAGCTCAGCCTGGAGAAAGGCTGGAAGATACCATTGCAGCCTAGGGACAGTTACATAGCTCAGCCTGGAGAAAGGCTGGGAAGATACCATTGCAGCCTAGGGGACAGTTACATAGCTCAGCCTGGAGAAAGCTGGAAGATACCATTGCAGCCTAGGACAGTTACATAGCTCAGCCTGGGAAAGGCTGGAAGATACCATTGCAGCCTAGGACAGTTACATAGCTTAGCCTGGAGAAAGGCTGGTAGATACCATTGCAGCCTAGGGACAGTTACATAGCTCAGCCTGGGTAAAGGCTGGAAGATACCATTGCAGCCTAGGGACAGTTACATAGCTCAGCCTGGGAAAGGCTGGAAGATACCATTGCAGCCTAGGGACAGTTACATAGCTCAGCCTGGTAAAGGCTGGAAGATACCCATTGCAGCCTAGGGACAGTTACATAGCTCAGCTGGAAAAGGCTGGAAGATACCATTGCAGCCTAGGGACAGTTACATGGCTCAGCCTGGGAAGGCTGGAAGATACCATTGCAGCCTAGGGACAGTTACATAGCTCAGCCTGGGAGAAAGGCTGGAAGATACCATTGCAGCCTAGGGACAGTTACATAGCTCAGCCTGGGAAAGGCTGGAAGATACCATTGCAGCCTAGGGACAGTTACATAGCTCAGCCTGGGTAAAGGCTGGAAGATACCATTGCAGCCTAGGGACAGTTACATAGCTCAGCCTGGGCAAAGGCTGGAAGATACCATTGCAGCCTAGGGACAGTTACATAGCTCAGCCTGGGTAAAGGCTGGAAGATACCATTGCAGCCTAGGGACAGTTACATAGCTCAGCCTGGGAAAGGCTGGAAGATACCATTGCAGCCTAGGGACAGTTACATAGCTCAGCCTGGGAAAGGCTGGAAGATACCATTGCAGCCTAGGGACAGTTACATAGCTCAGCCTGGGAAAGGCTGGAAGATACCATTGCAGCCTAGGGACAGTTACATAGCTCAGCCTGGGAAAAGGCTGGAAGATACCATTGCAGCCTAGGGACAGTTACATAGCTCAGCCTGGGAAAGGCTGGAAGATACCATTGCAGCCTAGGGACAGTTACATAGCTCAGCCTGGACAAAGGCTGGAAGATACCATTGCAGCCTAGGGACAGTTACATAGCTCAGCCTGGGAAAGGCTGGAAGATACCATTGCAGCCTAGGGACAGTTACATAGCTCAGCCTGGCAAAGGCTGGAAGATACCATTGCAGCCTAGGGACAGTTACATAGCTCAGCCTGGGAAAGGCTGGAAGATACCATTGCAGCCTAGGGACAGTTACATAGCTCAGCCTGGGAAAGGCTGGAAGATACCATTGCAGCCTAGGGACAGTTACATAGCTCAGCCTGGGCAAAGGCTGGAAGATACCATTGCAGCCTAGGGACAGTTACATAGCTCAGCCTGGACAAAGGCTGGAAGATACCATTGCAGCCTAGGGACAGTTACATAGCTCAGCCTGGGAAAAGGCTGGAAGATACCATTGCAGCCTAGGGACAGTTACATAGCTCAGCCTGGGCAAAGGCTGGAAGATACCATTGCAGCCTAGGGACAGTTACATAGCTCAGCCTGGACAAAGGCTGGTAGATACCATTGCAGCCTAGGGACAGTTACATAGCTCAGCCTGGGTAAAGGCTGGAAGATACCATTGCAGCCTAGGGACAGTTACATAGCTCAGCCTGGACAAAGGCTGGTAGATACCATTGCAGCCTAGGGACAGTTACATAGCTCAGCCTGGGTAAAGGCTGGAAGATACCATTGCAGCCTAGGGACAGTTACATAGCTCAGCCTGGCAAAGGCTGGTAAGATACCATTGCAGCCTAGGGACAGTTACATAGCTCAGCCTGGGAAAGGCTGGAAGATACCATTGCAGCCTAGGGACAGTTACATAGCTCAGCCTGGAGCAAAGGCTGGAAGATACCATTGCAGCCTAGGGACAGTTACATAGCTCAGCCTGGAGAAAGGCTGGAAGATACCATTGCAGCCTAGGGACAGTTACATAGCTCAGCCTGGACAAAGGCTGGAAGATAACCATTGCAGCCTAGGGACAGTTACATAGCTCAAGCCTGGGCAAAGGCTGGAAGATACCATTGCAGCCTAGGGACAGTTACATAGCTCAGCCTGGGAAAGGCTGGAAGATACCATTGCAGCCTAGGGACAGTTACATAGCTCAGCCTGGAAAGGCTGGAAGATACCATTGCAGCCTAGGGACAGTTACATAGCTCAGCCTGGGAAAGGCTGGAAGATACCATTGCAGCCTAGGGACAGTTACATAGCTCAGCCTGGCAAAGGCTGGAAGATACCATTGCAGCCTAGGGACAGTTACATAGCTCAGCCTGGGAAAGGCTGGAAGATACCATTGCAGCCTAGGGACAGTTACATAGCTCAGCCTGGGAAAGGCTGGAAGATACCATTGCAGCCTAGGGACAGTTACATAGCTCAGCCTGGGAAAGGCTGGAAGATACCATTGCAGCCTAGGGACAGTTACATAGCTCAGCCTGGGAAAGGCTGGAAGATACCATTGCAGCCTAGGGACAGTTACATAGCTCAGCCTGGGAAAGGCTGGAAGATACCATTGCAGCCTAGGGACAGTTACATAGCTCAGCCTGGAAAGGCTGGAAGATACCATTGCAGCCTAGGGACAGTTACATAGCTCAGCCTGGGGAAGGGCTGGAAGATACCATTGCAGCCTAGGGACAGTTACATAGCTCAGCCTGGGGAAAGGCTGGAAGATACCATTGCAGCCTAGGGACAATTACATAGCTCAGCCTGGGTAAAGGCTGGAAGATACCATTGCAGCCTAGGGACAGTTACATAGCTCAGCCTGGAGAAAGGCTGGAGATACCATTGCAGCCTAGGGACAGTTACATAGCTCAGCCTGGAGAAAGGCTGGAAGATACCATTGCAGCCTAGGGACAGTTACATAGCTCAGCCTGGGCAAGGGCTGGAAGATACCATTGCAGCCTAGGGACAGTTACATAGCTCAGCCTGGGTAAAGGCTGGAAGATACCATTGCAGCTAGGGACAGTTACATAGCTCAGCCTGGAGAAAGGCTGGAAGATACCATTGCAGCCTAGGGACAGTTACATAGCTCAGCCTGGAAAAGGCTGGAAGATACCATTGCAGCCTAGGGACAGTTACATGGCTCAGCCTGGAAAAGGCTGGAAGATACCATTGCAGCCTAGGGACAGTTACATAGCTCAGCCTGGGAAAGGCTGGAAGATACCATTGCAGCCTAGGGACAGTTACATAGCTCAGCCTGGGAAAGGCTGGAAGATACCATTGCAGCCTAGGGACAGTTACATAGCTCAGCCTGGGAAAGGCTGGAAGATACCATTGCAGCCTAGGGACAGTTACATAGCTCAGCCTGGGAAAGGCTGGAAGATACCATTGCAGCCTAGGGACAGTTACATAGCTCAGCCTGGGAAAGGCTGGAAGATACCATTGCAGCCTAGGGACAGTTACATAGCTCAGCCTGGGAAAGGCTGGAAGATACCATTGCAGCCTAGGGACAGTTACATAGCTCAGCCTGGGAAAGGCTGGAAGATACCATTGCAGCCTAGGGACAGTTACATAGCTCAGCCTGGGAAAGGCTGGAAGATACCATTGCAGCCTAGGGACAGTTACATAGCTCAGCCTGGCAAAGGCTGGAAGATACCATTGCAGCCTAGGGACAGTTACATAGCTCAGCCTGGAAAAGGCTGGAAGATACCATTGCAGCCTAGGGACAGTTACATAGCTCAGCCTGGGAAAGGCTGGAAGATACCATTGCAGCCTAGGGACAGTTACATAGCTCAGCCTGGGCAAAGGCTGGAAGATACCA
Source organism: Xenopus tropicalis (assembly GCF_000004195.4). Taxonomy (NCBI): domain Eukaryota; kingdom Metazoa; phylum Chordata; class Amphibia; order Anura; family Pipidae; genus Xenopus; species Xenopus tropicalis. The sequence continues at coordinate 101,288,863 of NC_030682.2, read as the reverse complement.
TTGCAGCCTAGGGACAGTTACATAGCTCAGCCTGGGCAAAGGCTGGAAGATACCATTGCAGCCTAGGGACAGTTACATAGCTCAGCCTGGCAAAGGCTGGAAGATACCATTGCAGCCTAGGGACAGTTACATAGCTCAGCCTGGCAAAGGCTGGAAGATACCATTGCAGCCTAGGGACAGTTACATAGCTCAGCCTGGGAAAGGCTGGAAGATACCATTGCAGCCTAGGGACAGTTACATAGCTCAGCCTGGGAAAGGCTGGAAGATACCATTGCAGCCTAGGGACAGTTACATAGCTCAGCCTGGGAAAGGCTGGAAGATACCATTGCAGCCTAGGGACAGTTACATAGCTCAGCCTGGGCAAAGGCTGGAAGATACCATTGCAGCCTAGGGACAGTTACATAGCTCAGCCTGGGAAAGGCTGGAAGATACCATTGCAGCCTAGGGACAGTTACATAGCTCAGCCTGGGCAAAGGCTGGAAGATACCATTGCAGCCTAGGGACAGTTACATAGCTCAGCCTGGGAAAGGCTGGAAGATACCATTGCAGCCTAGGGACAGTTACATAGCTCAGCCTGGAAAAGGCTGGAAGATACCATTGCAGCCTAGGGACAGTTACATAGCTCAGCCTGGGAAAGGCTGGAAGATACCATTGCAGCCTAGGGACAGTTACATAGCTCAGCCTGGGAAAGGCTGGAAGATACCATTGCAGCCTAGGGACAGTTACATAGCTCAGCCTGGGAAAGGCTGGAAGATACCATTGCAGCCTAGGGACAGTTACATAGCTCAGCCTGGGAAAGGCTGGAAGATACCATTGCAGCCTAGGGACAGTTACATAGCTCAGCCTGGGCAAAGGCTGGAAGATACCATTGCAGCCTAGGGACAGTTACATAGCTCAGCCTGGGAAAGGCTGGAAGATACCATTGCAGCCTAGGGACAGTTACATAGCTCAGCCTGGAAAGGCTGGAAGATACCATTGCAGCCTAGGGACAGTTACATAGCTCAGCCTGGGCAAAGGCTGGAAGATACCATTGCAGCCTAGGGACAGTTACATAGCTCAGCCTGGGCAAAGGCTGGAAGATACCATTGCAGCCTAGGGACAGTTACATAGCTCAGCCTGGGAAAGGCTGGAAGATACCATTGCAGCCTAGGGACAGTTACATAGCTCAGCCTGGGAAAGGCTGGAAGATACCATTGCAGCCTAGGGACAGTTACATAGCTCAGCCTGGGCAAAGGCTGGAAGATACCATTGCAGCCTAGGGACAGTTACATAGCTCAGCCTGGACAAAGGCTGGAAGATACCATTGCAGCCTAGGGACAGTTACATAGCTCAGCCTGGGAAAGGCTGGAAGATACCATTGCAGCCTAGGGACAGTTACATAGCTCAGCCTGGGCAAAGGCTGGAAGATACCATTGCAGCCTAGGGACAGTTACATAGCTCAGCCTGGTAAAAGGCTGGAAGATACCATTGCAGCCTAGGGACAGTTACATAGCTCAGCCTGGGAAAGGCTGGAAGATACCATTGCAGCCTAGGGACAGTTACATAGCTCAGCCTGGAAAAGGCTGGAAGATACCATTGCAGCCTAGGGACAGTTACATAGCTCAGCCTGGGTAAAGGCTGGAAGATACCATTGCAGCCTAGGGACAGTTACATAGCTCAGCCTGGAGAAGGCTGGAAGATACCATTGCAGGCCTAGGGACAGTTACATAGCTCAGCCTGGGCAAAGGCTGGAAGATACCATTGCAGCCTAGGGACAGTTACATAGCTCAGCCTGGAAAAGGCTGGAAGATACCATTGCAGCCTAGGGACAGTTACATAGCTCAGCCTGGGAAAGGCTGGAAGATACCATTGCAGCCTAGGGACAGTTACATAGCTCAGCCTGGGCAAAGGCTGGAAGATACCATTGCAGCCTAGGGACAGTTACATAGCTCAGCCTGGGCAAAGGCTGGAAGATACCATTGCAGCCTAGGGACAGTTACATAGCTCAGCCTGGTAAAGGCTGGAGATACCATTGCAGCCTAGGGACAGTTACATAGCTCAGCCTGGCAAAGGCTGGAAGATACCATTGCAGCCTAGGGACAGTTACATAGCTCAGCCTGGGTAAAGGCTGGAAGATACCATTGCAGCCTAGGGACAGTTACATAGCTCAGCTGGGAAAGGCTGGTAGATACCATTGCAGCCTAGGGACAGTTACATAGCTCAGCTGGGCAAAGGCTGGAAGATACCATTGCAGCCTAGGGACAGTTACATAGCTAGACCTGGGCAAAGGCTGGAAGATACCATTGCAGCCTAGGGACAGTTACATAGCTCAGCCTGGGTAAAGGCTGGAAGATACCATTGCAGCCTAGGGACAGTTACATAGCTCAGCCTGGAAAAGGCTGGAAGATACCATTGCAGCCTAGGACAGTTACATAGCTCAGACTGGGAAAGGCTGGAAGATACCATTGCAAGCCTAGGGACAGTTACATAGCTCAGCCTGGGAAAGGCTGGAAGATACCATTGCAGCCTAGGGACAGTTACATAGCTCAGCCTGGGAAAGGCTGGAAGATACCATTGCAGCCTAGGGACAGTTACATAGCTCAGCCTGGGAAAGGCTGGAAGATACCATTGCAGCCTAGGGACAGTTACATAGCTCAGCCTGGGCAAAGGCTGGAAGATACCATTGCAGCCTAGGGACAGTTACATAGCTCAGCCTGGGAAAGGCTGGAAGATACCATTGCAGCCTAGGGACAGTTACATAGCTCAGCCTGGGCAAAGGCTGGAAGATACCATTGCAGCCTAGGGACAGTTACATAGCTCAGCCTGGGAAAGGCTGGAAGATACCATTGCAGCCTAGGGACAGTTACATAGCTCAGCCTGGAAAGGCTGGAAGATACCATTGCAGCCTAGGGACAGTTACATAGCTCAGCCTGGGCAAAGGCTGGAAGATACCATTGCAGCCTAGGGACAGTTACATAGCTCAGCCTGGGTAAAGGCTGGAAGATACCATTGCAGCCTAGGGACAGTGTACATAGCTCAGCCTGGAGAAAGGCTGGAAGATACCATTGCAGCCTAGGGACAGTTACATAGCTCAGCCTGGGCTAAGGCTGGAAGATACCATTGCAGCCTAGGGACAGTTACATAGCTCAGCCTGGGTAAAGGCTGGAAATACCATTGCAGCCTAGGGACAGTTACATAGCTCAGCTGGAAAGGCTGGAGATACCATTGCAGCCTAGGGACAGTTACATAGCTCAGCCTGGGCAAAGGCTGGAAGATACCATTGCAGCCTAGGCGACAGTTACATAGCTCAGCCTGGGCAAAGGCTGGTAGATACCATTGCAGCTAGGGACAGTTACATAGCTCAGCCTGGAAAGGCTGGAAGATCCATTGCAGCCTAGGGACAGTTACATAGCTCAGCCTGGTAAAGGCTGGAGGATACCATTGCAGCCTAGGGACAGTTACATAGCTCAGCCTGGAGTAAGGCTGGAAGATCCATTGCAGCCTAGGGACAGTACATAGTCAGCCTGGAAAAGGCTGGAGATACCATTTGCAGCCTAGGGACAGTTACATAGCTCAGCTGGAGAAAGGCTGGAAGATACCATTGCAGCCTAGGGACAGTTACATAGCTCAGCCTGGGAAAGGCTGGAAGATACCATTGCAGCCTAGGGACAGTTACATAGCTCAGCCTGGGAAAGGCTGGAAGATACCATTGCAGCCTAGGGACAGTTACATAGCTCAGCCTGGCAAAGGCTGGAAGATACCATTGCAGCCTAGGGACAGTTACATAGCTCAGCCTGGGAAAGGCTGGAAGATACCATTGCAGCCTAGGGACAGTTACATAGCTCAGCCTGGGCAAAGGCTGGAAGATACCATTGCAGCCTAGGGACAGTTACATAGCTCAGCCTGGGAAAGGCTGGAAGATACCATTGCAGCCTAGGGACAGTTACATAGCTCAGCCTGGGAAAGGCTGGAAGATACCATTGCAGCCTAGGGACAGTTACATAGCTCAGCCTGGCAAAGGCTGGAAGATACCATTGCAGCCTAGGGACAGTTACATAGCTCAGCCTGGAAAGGCTGGAAGATACCATTGCAGCCTAGGGACAGTTACATAGCTCAGCCTGGGAAAGGCTGGAAGATACCATTGCAGCCTAGGGACAGTTACATAGCTCAGCCTGGGCAAAGGCTGGAAGATACCATTGCAGCCTAGGGACAGTTACATAGCTCAGCCTGGCAAAGGCTGGAAGATACCATTGCAGCCTAGGGACAGTTACATAGCTCAGCCTGGGTAAAGGCTGGAAGATACCATTGCAGCCTAGGGACAGTTACATAGCTCAGCCTGGGAAAGGCTGGAAGATACCATTGCAGCCTAGGGACAGTTACATAGCTCAGCCTGGGCAAAGGCTGGAAGATACCATTGCAGCCTAGGGACAGTTACATAGCTCAGCCTGGGAAAGGCTGGAAGATACCATTGCAGCCTAGGGACAGTTACATAGCTCAGCCTGGGCAAAGGCTGGAAGATACCATTGCAGCCTAGGGACAGTTACATAGCTCAGCCTGGGAAAGGCTGGAAGATACCATTGCAGCCTAGGGACAGTTACATAGCTAAGCCTGGTAAAGGCTGGAGATAACCATTGCAGCCTAGGGACAGTTACATAGCTCAGCCTAGGCAAAGACTGGAAGATACCATTGCAGCCTAGGGACAGTTACATAGCTCAGCCTGGTAAAAGGCTGGAAGATACCACTGCAGCCTAGGGACAGTTACATAGCTCAAGCCTGGGAAAGGGCTGGAAGATACCACTGCAGCCTAGGACAGTTACATAGCTCAGCCTGGGTAAAGGCTGGAAGATACCATTGCAAGACCTAGGACAGTTACATAGCTCAGCCTGGGAAGGCTGGAAGATACCATTGCAGCCTAGGGACAGTTACATACTCAGCCATGGGGATAGGCTGGTAAGATACCATTGCAGCTAGGACAGTTACATGCTAGCCTGGTAAAAGGCTGGAAGATACCATTGCAGCCTAGGGACAGTTACATAGCTCAGCCTGGTAAAGGCTGGAACGATACCATTGCAGCCTAGGGACAGTTACATAGCTCAGCCTGGAGAAGGCTGGAAGAATACCATTGCAGCCTAGGGACAGTTACATGGCTGAGCCTGGAGAAAGGCTGGAACTGATACCATTGCAGGCCTAGGGACAGTTACATGAGCTCAGCCCTGAGCAAGGCTGGAAGATACCATTGCAGCCTAGGGACAGTTACATAGCTCAGACCTGGAGAAAAGGGTGGAAATCCACTGCAGGCCTAGGGACAGTTACATAGCTCAGCCTGGAGAAGGCTGGAAAGATACCACTGCCAGCCTAGGGTACAGTTACATAGTCCAGCCCTGGTGCAAGGCTGGTAGATACCATTGGCAGGCCTAGGGACAATTACATAAGGCTCAGCCAGGGTAAGGCCTGGAAGATACCATTGCAGCCTAGGGACATTACATAGCTGCAGGCCTGGGTATAGGCTGGAAGATACCATTGCAGCCTAGGGACAGTTACATAGCTCAGCCTGGAGGAAGGCTGGAAGATACCATTGCAGCCTAGGGACAGTTACATAGCTCATCCTGGAGCAAGGCGGATAAGATAACATTGCAGCCAAGGGAACAGTTACATAGCCAGCCTGGAGAAAGGCTGGAAGATACCATTGCAGCCTAGGGACAGTTACATAGCCTCAGCCTGGGCAAGGCTTGGATCATACCATTGCAGCCTAGGGACAGTTCATAGCTCAGCCTGGAGAAAGGCTGGAAGATACCATTGCAGCCTAGGGACAGTTACATAGCTCAGCCTGGGCAAAGGCTGGAAGATACCATTGCAGCCTAGGGACAGTTACATAGCTCAGCCTGGACAAAGGCTGGAAGATACCATTGCAGCCTAGGGACAGTTACATAGCTCAGCCTGGGCAAAGGCTGGAAGATACCATTGCAGCCTAGGGACAGTTACATAGCTCAGCCTGGGCAAAGGCTGGAAGATACCATTGCAGCCTAGGGACAGTTACATAGCTCAGCCTGGAAAAGGCTGGAAGATACCATTGCAGCCTAGGGACAGTTACATAGCTCAGCCTGGGAAAGGCTGGAAGATACCATTGCAGCCTAGGGACAGTTACATAGCTCAGCCTGGCAAAGGCTGGAAGATACCATTGCAGCCTAGGGACAGTTACATAGCTCAGCCTGGAGAAAGGCTGGAAGATACCATTGCAGCCTAGGGACAGTTACATAGCTCAGCCTGGGAAAGGCTGGAAGATACCATTGCAGCCTAGGGACAGTTACATAGCTCAGCCTGGGAAAGGCTGGAAGATACCATTGCAGCCTAGGGACAGTTACATAGCTCAGCCTGGAAAAGGCTGGAAGATACCATTGCAGCCTAGGGACAGTTACATAGCTCAGCCTGGGAAAGGCTGGAAGATACCATTGCAGCCTAGGGACAGTTACATAGCTCAGCCTGGGAAAGGCTGGAAGATACCATTGCAGCCTAGGGACAGTTACATAGCTCAGCCTGGCAAAGGCTGGAAGATACCATTGCAGCCTAGGGACAGTTACATAGCTCAGCCTGGGCAAAGGCTGGAAGATACCATTGCAGCCTAGGGACAGTTACATAGCTCAGCCTGGGCAAAGGCTGGAAGATACCATTGCAGCCTAGGGACAGTTACATAGCTCAGCCTGGGAAAGGCTGGAAGATACCATTGCAGCCTAGGGACAGTTACATAGCTCAGCCTGGAGAAAGGCTGGAAGATACCATTGCAGCCTAGGGACAGTTACATAGCTCAGCCTGGGCAAAGGCTGGAAGATACCATTGCAGCCTAGGGACAGTTACATAGCTCAGCCTGGACAAAGGCTGGAAGATACCATTGCAGCCTAGGGACAGTTACATAGCTCAGCCTGGGAAAAGGCTGGAAGATACCATTGCAGCCTAGGGACAGTTACATAGCTCAGCCTGGGCAAAGGCTGGAAGATACCATTGCAGCCTAGGGACAGTTACATAGCTCAGCCTGGGAAAAGGCTGGAAGATACCATTGCAGCCTAGGGACAGTTACATAGCTCAGCCTGGGCAAAGGCTGGAAGATACCATTGCAGCCTAGGGACAGTTACATAGCTCAGCCTGGGAAAAGGCTGGAAGATACCATTGCAGCCTAGGGACAGTTACATAGCTCAGCCTGGGCAAAGGCTGGAAGATACCATTGCAGCCTAGGGACAGTTACATAGCTCAGCCTGGACAAAGGCTGGAAGATACCATTGCAGCCTAGGGACAGTTACATAGCTCAGCCTGGGTAAAGGCTGGAAGATACCATTGCAGCCTAGGGACAGTTACATAGCTCAGCCTGGAGAAAGGCTGGAAGATACCATTGCAGCCTAGGGACAGTTACATAGCTCAGCCTGGGTAAAGGCTGGAAGATACCATTGCAGCCTAGGGACAGTTACATAGCTCAGCCTGGGTAAAGGCTGGAAGATACCATTGCAGCCTAGGGACAGTTACATAGCTCAGCCTGGAGAAAGGCTGGAAGATACCATTGCAGCCTAGGGACAGTTACATAGCTCAGCCTGGAGAAAGGCTGGAAGATACCATTGCAGCCTAGGGACAGTTACATAGCTCAGCCTGGGAAAGGCTGGAAGATACCACTTGCAGCCTAGGGACAGTTACATAGCTCAGCCTGGGAAAGGCTGGAAGATACCATTGCAGCCTAGGGACAGTTACATAGCTCAGCCTGGGCAAAGGCTGGAAGATACCATTGCAGCCTAGGGACAGTTACATAGCTCAGCCTGGGAAAGGCTGGAAGATACCATTGCAGCCTAGGGACAGTTACATAGCTCAGCCTGGGAAAGGCTGGAAGATACCATTGCAGCCTAGGGACAGTTACATAGCTCAGCCTGGGAAAGGCTGGAGATACCATTGCAGCCTAGGGACAGTTACATAGCTCAGCCTGGGCAAAGGCTGGAAGATACCATTGCAGCCTAGGGACAGTTACATAGCTCAGCCTGGGAAAGGCTGGAAGATACCATTGCAGCCTAGGGACAGTTACATAGCTCAGCCTGGGAAAGGCTGGAAGATACCATTGCAGCCTAGGGACAGTTACATAGCTCAGCCTGGGAAAGGCTGGAAGATACCATTGCAGCCTAGGGACAGTTACATAGCTCAGCCTGGAGAAAGGCTGGAAGATACCATTGCAGCCTAGGGACAGTTACATAGCTCAGCCTGGACAAAGGCTGGAAGATACCATTGCAGCCTAGGGACAGTTACATAGCTCAGCCTGGGTAAAGGCTGGAAGATACCATTGCAGCCTAGGGACAGTTACATAGCTCAGCCTGGGCAAAGGCTGGAAGATACCATTGCAGCCTAGGGACAGTTACATAGCTCAGCCTGGGCAAAGGCTGGAAGATACCATTGCAGCCTAGGGACAGTTACATAGCTCAGCCTGGGAAAAGGCTGGAAGATACCATTGCAGCCTAGGGACAGTTACATAGCTCAGCCTGGGCAAAGGCTGGAAGATACCATTGCAGCCTAGGGACAGTTACATAGCTCAGCCTGGGAAAGGCTGGAAGATACCATTGCAGCCTAGGGACAGTTACATAGCTCAGCCTGGGCAAAGGCTGGAAGATACCATTGCAGCCTAGGGACAGTTACATAGCTCAGCCTGGGCAAAGGCTGGAAGATACCATTGCAGCCTAGGGACAGTTACATAGCTCAGCCTGGGAAAAGGCTGGAAGATACCATTGCAGCCTAGGGACAGTTACATAGCTCAGCCTGGGCAAAGGCTGGAAGATACCATTGCAGCCTAGGGACAGTTACATAGCTCAGCCTGGAGAAAGGCTGGAAGATACCATTGCAGCCTAGGACAGTTACATAGCTCAGCCTGGGAAAGGCTGGAAGATACCATTGCAGCCTAGGGACAGTTACATAGCTCAGCCTGGGAAAGGCTGGAAGATACCATTGCAGCCTAGGGACAGTTACATAGCTCAGCCTGGGAAAGGCTGGAGATACCATTGCAGCCTAGGGACAGTTACATAGCTCAGCCTGGGAAAGGCTGGAAGATACCATTGCAGCCTAGGGACAGTTACATAGCTCAGCCTGGGAAAAGGCTGGAAGATACCATTGCAGCCTAGGGACAGTTACATAGCTCAGCCTGGAGAAAGGCTGGAAGATACCATTGCAGCCTAGGACAGTTACATAGCTCAGCCTGGGCAAAGGCTGGAAGATACCATTGCAGCCTAGGACAGTTACATAGCTCAGCCTGGAGAAAGGCTGGAAGATACCATTGCAGCCTAGGGACAGTTACATAGCTCAGCCTGGAGAAAGGCTGGAAGATACCATTGCAGCCTAGGGACAGTTACATAGCTCAGCCTGGCAAAGGCTGGAAGATACCATTGCAGCCTAGGGACAGTTACATAGCTCAGCCTGGGAAAAGGCTGGAAGATACCATTGCAGCCTAGGGACAGTTACATAGCTCAGCCTGGGCAAAGGCTGGAAGATACCATTGCAGCCTAGGGACAGTTACATAGCTCAGCCTGGACAAAGGCTGGAAGATACCATTGCAGCCTAGGGACAGTTACATAGCTCAGCCTGGGCAAAGGCTGGAAGATACCATTGCAGCCTAGGGACAGTTACATAGCTCAGCCTGGGCAAAGGCTGGAAGATACCATTGCAGCCTAGGGACAGTTACATAGCTCAGCCTGGGTAAAGGCTGGAAGATACCATTGCAGCCTAGGGACAGTTACATAGCTCAGCCTGGACAAAGGCTGGAAGATACCATTGCAGCCTAGGGACAGTTACATAGCTCAGCCTGGGCAAAGGCTGGAAGATACCATTGCAGCCTAGGGACAGTTACATAGCTCAGCCTGGGAAAGGCTGGAAGATACCATGCAGCCTAGGGACAGTTACATAGCTCAGCCTGGGTAAAGGCTGGAAGATACCATTGCAGCCTAGGGACAGTTACATAGCTCAGCCTGGGTAAAGGCTGGAAGATACCATTGCAGCCTAGGGACAGTTACATAGCTCAGCCTGGGAAAAGGCTGGAAGATACCATTGCAGCCTAGGGACAGTTACATAGCTCAGCCTGGGTAAAGGCTGGAAGATACCATTGCAGCCTAGGGACAGTTACATAGCTCAGCCTGGTAAAGGCTGGAAGATACCATTGCAGCCTAGGGACAGTTACATGCTCAGCCTGGGTAAAGGCTGGAAGATACCATTGCAGCCTAGGGACAGTTACATGCTCAGCCTGGAGAAAGGCTGGAAGATACCATTGCAGCCTAGGGACAGTTACATAGCTCAGCCTGGAGAAAGGCTGGAAGATACCATTGCAGCCTAGGGACAGTTACATAGCTAGCCTGGGCAAAGGCTGGAGATACCATTGCAGCCTAGGGACAGTTACATAGCTCAGCCTGGGAAAGGCTGGAAGATACCATTGCAGCCTAGGGACAGTTACATAGCTCAGCCTGGGCAAAGGCTGGAAGATACCATTGCAGCCTAGGGACAGTTACATAGCTCAGCCTGGGCAAAGGCTGGAAGATACCATTGCAGCCTAGGGACAGTTACATAGCTCAGCCTGGGCAAAGGCTGGAAGATACCATTGCAGCCTAGGGACAGTTACATAGCTCAGCCTGGGCAAAGGCTGGAAGATACCATTGCAGCCTAGGGACAGTTACATAGCTCAGCCTGGAGAAAGGCTGGAAGATACCATTGCAGCCTAGGGACAGTTACATAGCTCAGCCTGGGTAAAGGCTGGAAGATACCATTGCAGCCTAGGGACAGTTACATAGCTCAGCCTGGAGAAAGGCTGGAAGATACCATTGCAGCCTAGGGACAGTTACATAGCTCAGCCTGGGAAAGGCTGGAAGATACCATTGCAGCCTAGGGACAGTTACATAGCTCAGCCTGGGAAAGGCTGGAAGATACCATTGCAGCCTAGGGACAGTTACATAGCTCAGCCTGGCAAAGGCTGGAAGATACCATTGCAGCCTAGGGACAGTTACATAGCTCAGCCTGGGCAAAGGCTGGAAGATACCATTGCAGCCTAGGGACAGTTACATAGCTCAGCCTGGGCAAAGGCTGGAAGATACCATTGCAGCCTAGGGACAGTTACATAGCTCAGCCTGGGATAAGGCTGGAAGATACCATTGCAGCCTAGGGACAGTTACATAGCTCAGCCTGGCAAAGGCTGGAAGATACCATTGCAGCCTAGGGACAGTTACATAGCTCAGCCTGGAAAAGGCTGGAAGATACCATTGCAGCCTAGGGACAGTTACATAGCTCAGCCTGGGAAAGGCTGGAAGATACCATTGCAGCCTAGGGACAGTTACATAGCTCAGCCTGGGCAAAGGCTGGAAGATACCATTGCAGCCTAGGGACAGTTACATAGCTCAGCCTGGCAAAGGCTGGAAGATACCATTGCAGCCTAGGGACAGTTACATAGCTCAGCCTGGACAAAGGCTGGAAGATACCATTGCAGCCTAGGGACAGTTACATAGCTCAGCCTGGGCAAAGGCTGGAAGATACCATTGCAGCCTAGGGACAGTTACATAGCTCAGCCTGGGCAAAGGCTGGAAGATACCATTGCAGCCTAGGGACAGTTACATAGCTCAGCCTGGGCAAAGGCTGGAAGATACCATTGCAGCCTAGGGACAGTTACATAGCTCAGCCTGGGAAAGGCTGGAAGATACCATTGCAGCCTAGGGACAGTTACATAGCTCAGCCTGGGAAAGGCTGGAAGATACCATTGCAGCCTAGGGACAGTTACATAGCTCAGCCTGGGAAAGGCTGGAAGATACCATTGCAGCCTAGGGACAGTTACATAGCTCAGCCTGGACAAAGGCTGGAAGATACCATTGCAGCCTAGGGACAGTTACATAGCTCAGCCTGGACAAAGGCTGGAAGATACCATTGCAGCCTAGGGACAGTTACATAGCTCAGCCTGGAGAAAGGCTGGAAGATACCATTGCAGCCTAGGGACAGTTACATAGCTCAGCCTGGGCAAAGGCTGGAAGATACCATTGCAGCCTAGGGACAGTTACATAGCTCAGCCTGGGAAAAGGCTGGAAGATACCATTGCAGCCTAGGGACAGTTACATAGCTCAGCCTGGGAAAGGCTGGAAGATACCATTGCAGCCTAGGGACAGTTACATAGCTCAGCCTGGAAAAGGCTGGAAGATACCATTGCAGCCTAGGGACAGTTACATAGCTCAGCCTGGGAAAGGCTGGAAGATACCATTGCAGCCTAGGGACAGTTACATAGCTCAGCCTGGGCAAAGGCTGGAAGATACCATTGCAGCCTAGGGACAGTTACATAGCTCAGCCTGGAGAAAGGCTGGAAGATACCATTGCAGCCTAGGGACAGTTACATAGCTCAGCCTGGGTAAAGGCTGGAAGATACCATTGCAGCCTAGGGACAGTTACATAGCTCAGCCTGGGAAAAGGCTGGAAGATACCATTGCAGCCTAGGGACAGTTACATAGCTCAGCCTGGAGAAAGGCTGGAAGATACCATTGCAGCCTAGGGACAGTTACATAGCTCAGCCTGGAAAAGGCTGGAAGATACCATTGCAGCCTAGGGACAGTTACATAGCTCAGCCTGGGAAAGGCTGGAAGATACCATTGCAGCCTAGGGACAGTTACATAGCTCAGCCTGGGAAAGGCTGGAAGATACCATTGCAGCCTAGGGACAGTTACATAGCTCAGCCTGGGCAAAGGCTGGAAGATACCATTGCAGCCTAGGGACAGTTACATAGCTCAGCCTGGGCAATGGCTGGAAGATACCATTGCAGCCTAGGGACAGTTACATAGCTCAGCCTGGGTAAAGGCTGGAAGATACCATTGCAGCCTAGGGACAGTTACATAGCTCAGCCTGGGATAAGGCTGGAAGATACCATTGCAGCCTAGGGACAGTTACATAGCTCAGCCTGGAGAAAGGCTGGAAGATACCATTGCAGCCTAGGACAGTTACATAGCTCAGCCTGGGTAAAGGCTGGAAGATACCATTGCAGCCTAGGGACAGTTACATAGCTCAAGCCTGGTAAAGGCTGGACGATACCATTGCAGCCTAGGGACAGTTACATAGCTCAGCCTGGAGAAAGGCTGGAAGATACCATTGCAGCCTAGGGACAGTTACATAGCTTAGCCTGGAGAAAGGCTGGAGATACCATTGCAGCCTAGGGACAGTTACATAGCTCAGCCTGGGTAAAGGCTGGAAGATACCATTGCAGCCTAGGCGACAGTTACATAGCTCAGCCTGGAGCAAAGGCTGGAAGATACCATTGCAGCCTAGGGACAGTTACATAGCTCAGCCTGGGAAAGGCTGGAAGATACCATTGCAGCCTAGGGACAGTTTACATAGCTCAGCCTGGGAGAAAGGCTGGAAGATACCATTGCAGGCCTAGGGACAGTTACATAGCTCAGCCTGGGCAATGGCTGGAAGATACCATTGCAGCCTAGGACAGTTACATAGCTCAGCCTGGGAAAGGCTGGAGATACCATTGCAGCCTAGGGACAGTTACATAGCTCAAGCCTGGGTAAAGGCTGGAAGATACCATTGCAGCCTAGGACAGTTACATAGCTTCAGCCTGGAGAAAGGCTGGAAGATACCACTGCAGCCTAGGGACAGTTACATAGCTCAGCCTGAGGAAAGGCTGGAAGATACCATTGCAGCCTAGGGACAATTACATAGCTCAGTCTGGGTAAAGGCTGGAAGATACCATTGCAGCCTAGGGACAATTACATAGCTCAGCGCTGAGGGCAAAGGCTGGGGAAGATACCATTTGCAGCGCTAGGGACAGTAACATAGCTCAGCCTGGAAGGAAGGCTGGAAGATACCATTTGCGAGCCTAGGGACAGTTACATGGCTCATCCTGGAGAAAGGCTGGAAGATACCATGCAGCCTAGGGGACAGTTACATAGCTCAGCCTGGAGAAAGGCCTGGAAGGATACCAGTTTGCAGCCATAGGGGACAGTTACATAGCCTCCAGTCCTGGGCAAGGGCTGGATATACCATTTGCAGGCCTAGGGACAGGTTACAGTGGCTCAGCCTGGAGAAAGGCTGGGAAGATTACCATTGCAGCCTAGGGACAGTTACATAGCTCAGCCTGGGTAAAGGCTGGAAGATACCATTGCAAGCCTTGAGGGCGACAGTTACATAGCTCAGCCTGGGAAAAGGCTGGAAGATACCATTGCAGCCTAGGGACAGTTACATAGCTCAGCCTGGGTAAAGGCTGGAAGATACCATTGCAGCCTAGGACAGTTACATAGCTCAGCCTGGCAAAGGCTGGAAGATACCATTGCAGCCTAGGGACAGTTACATAGCTCAGCCTGGGTAAAGGCTGGAAGATACCATTGCAGCCTAGGGACAGTTACATAGCTCAGCCTGGAAAAGGCTGGAAGATACCATTGCAGCCTAGGGACAGTTACATAGCTCAGCCTGGGCAAAGGCTGGAAGATACCATTGCAGCCTAGGGACAGTTACATAGCTCAGCCTGGACAAAGGCTGGAAGATACCATTGCAGCCTAGGGACAGTTACATAGCTCAGCCTGGGAAAGGCTGGAAGATACCATTGCAGCCTAGGGACAGTTACATAGCTCAGCCTGGAAAAGGCTGGAAGATACCATTGCAGCCTAGGGACAGTTACATAGCTCAGCCTGGGAAAAGGCTGGAAGATACCATTGCAGCCTAGGGACAGTTACATAGCTCAGCCTGGGCAAAGGCTGGAAGATACCATTGCAGCCTAGGGACAGTTACATAGCTCAGCCTGGCAAAGGCTGGAAGATACCATTGCAGCCTAGGGACAGTTACATAGCTCAGCCTGGGCAAAGGCTGGAAGATACCATTGCAGCCTAGGGACAGTTACATAGCTCAGCCTGGGAAAGGCTGGAAGATACCATTGCAGCCTAGGACAGTTACATAGCTCAGCCTGGACAAAGGCTGGAAGATACCATTGCAGCCTAGGGACAGTTACATAGCTCAGCCTGGGTAAAGGCTGGAGATACCATTGCAGCCTAGGGACAGTTACATAGCTCAGCCTGGGAAAGGCTGGAAGATACCATTGCAGCCTAGGGACAGTTACATAGCTCAGCCTGGGAAAAGGCTGGAAGATACCATTGCAGCCTAGGGACAGTTACATAGCTCAGCCTGGAAAAGGCTGGAAGATACCATTGCAGCCTAGGGACAGTTACATAGCTCAGCCTGGCAAAGGCTGGAAGATACCATTGCAGCCTAGGGACAGTTACATAGCTCAGCCTGGAAAAAGGCTGGAAGATACCATTGCAGCCTAGGGACAGTTACATAGCTCAGCTGGGCAAAGGCTGGAAGATACCATTGCAGCCTAGGGACAGTTACATAGCTCAGCCTGGAGAAAGGCTGGAAGATACCATTGCAGCCTAGGGACAGTTACATAGCTCAGCCTGGAGAAAGCTGGAAGATACCATTGCAGCCTAGGGACAGTTACATAGCTCAGCCTGGGAAGGCTGGAAGATACCATTGCAGCCTAGGGACAGTTACATAGCTCAGCCTGGACAAAGGCTGGAAGATACCATTGCAGCCTAGGGACAGTTACATAGCTCAGCCTGGGAAAGGCTGGAAGATACCATTGCAGCCTAGGGACAGTTACATAGCTCAGCCTGGGAAAGGCTGGAAGATACCATTGCAGCCTAGGGACAGTTACATAGCTCAGCCTGGGCAAAGGCTGGAAGATACCATTGCAGCCTAGGGACAGTTACATAGCTCAGCCTGGTAAAGGCTGGAAGATACCATTGCAGCCTAGGGACAGTTACATAGCTCAGCCTGGAGAAAGGCTGGAAGATACCATTGCAGCCTAGGGACAGTTACATAGCTCAGCCTGGGCAAAGGCTGGAAGATACCATTGCAGCCTAGGGACAGTTACATAGCTCAGCCTGGAAAGGCTGGAAGATACCATTGCAGCCTAGGACAGTTACATAGCTCAGCTGGTAAAGGCTGGAAGATACCATTGCAGCCTAGGGACAGTTACATAGCTCAGCCTGGGAAAGGCTGGAAGATACCATTGCAGCCTAGGCATTGTAGCCTAGGGACAGTTACATAGCTCAGCCTGGGAAAAGGCTGGAAGATACCATTGCAGCCTAGGGACAGTTACATAGCTCAGCCTGGAGAAAGGCTGGAAGATACCATTGCAGCCTAGGGACAGTTACATAGCTCAGCCTGGGTAAAGGCTGGAAGATACCATTGCAGCCTAGGGACAGTTACATAGCTCAGCCTGGGAAAAGGCTGGAAGATACCATTGCAGCCTAGGGACAGTTACATAGCTCAGCCTGGGTAAAGGCTGGAAGATACCATTGCAGCCTAGGGACAGTTACATAGCTCAGCCTGGGGAAAGGCTGGAAGATACCATTGCAGCCTAGGGACAGTTACATAGCTCAGCCTGGGCAAAGGCTGGAAGATACCATTGCAGCCTAGGGACAGTTACATAGCTCAGCCTGGGTAAAGGCTGGAAGATACCATTGCAGCCTAGGGACAGTTACATAGCTCAGCCTGGGTAAAGGCTGGAAGATACCATTGCAGCCTAGGGACAGTTACATAGCTCAGCCTGGATAAAGGCTGGAAGATACCATTGCAGCCTAGGGACAGTTACATAGCTCAGCCTGGGTAAAGGCTGGAAGATACCATTGCAGCCTAGGGACAGTTACATAGCTCAGCCTGGGCAAAGGCTGGAAGATACCATTGCAGCCTAGGGACAGTTACATAGCTCAGCCTGGAGAAAGGCTGGAAGATACCATTGCAGCCTATGACAGTTACATGGCTAGCCTGGAGAAAGGCTGGACGATACCATTGCAGTTAGGGACAGTTACATAGCTCAGCCTGGGGAAAGGCTGGAAGATACCATTGCAGCCTAGGGACAGTTACATAGCTCAGCCTGGAGAAAGGCTGGAAGATACCATTGCAGCCTAGGGACAGTTACATAGCTCAGCCTGGGAAAGGCTGGAAGATACCATTGCAGCCTAGGGACAGTTACATAGCTCAGCCTGGGCAAAGGCTGGAAGATACCATTGCAGCCTAGGGACAGTTACATAGCTCAGCCTGGAGAAAGGCTGGAAGATACCATTGCAGCCTAGGGACAGTTACATAGCTCAGCCTGGGCAAAGGCTGGAAGATACCATTGCAGCCTAGGGACAGTTACATAGCTCAGCCTGGGTAAAGGCTGGAAGATACCATTGCAGCCTAGGGACAGTTACATAGCTCAGCCTGGGCAAAGGCTGGAAGATACCATTGCAGCCTAGGGACAGTTACATAGCTCAGCCTGGAGAAAGGCTGGAAGATACCATTGCAGCCTAGGAATAGCTCAGCCTGGAGAAAGGCTGGAAGATACCATTGCAGCCTAGGGACAGTTACATAGCTCAGCCTGGGAAAGGCTGGAAGATACCATTGCAGCCTAGGGACAGTTACATAGCTCAGCCTGGGTAAAGGCTGGAAGATACCATTGCAGCCTAGGGACAGTTACATAGCTCAGCCTGGGTAAAGGCTGGAAGATACCATTGCAGCCTAGGGACAGTTACATAGCTCAGCCTGGAGAAAGGCTGGAAGATACCATTGCAGCCTAGGGACAGTTACATAGCTCAGCCTGGAGAAAGGCTGGAAGATACCATTGCAGCCTAGGACAGTTACATAGCTCAGCCTGGAGAAAGGCTGGAAGACAACCATTGCAGCATAGGGACAGTTACATAGCTCAGCCTGGGCAAGGGCTGGAATATTACCATTGCAGCCTAGGACAGTTACATAGCTCAGCCTGGGAAAAGGCTGGAAAGATACCATTACAAGCCTAGGGACAGTTACATGGCTCAGCCTGGGAGAAAGGCTGGAGATTACCATTGCAGTCCTAGGGACAGTTACATGGCTCAGCCTGGAGAAAGGCTGGAATATACCATTGCAGCCTAGGGACAGATACATGGCTCAGCCTGGGAAAGGGCTGGAAGATACCATTGCAGCCTAGGGACAGTTACATAGCTCAGCCTGGAGGAAGGCTGGAAGATACCATTGCAGCCTAGGGACAGTTACATGGCTCAGCCTGGGAAAGGCTGGCAAGATACCATTGCAGCCTAGGACAGTTACATATCTCAGCCTGGGCAATGGCTGGAAGATACCATTGCAGCCTAGGGACAGTTACATAGCTCAGCCTGGGGAAAGGCTGGAAGATACCATTGCAGCCTAGGGACAATTACATGGCTCAGGCTGGGTAAAGGCTGGAAGATACCATTGCAGCCTAGGGACAGTTACATAGCTCAGCCTGGAGAAAGGCTGGAAGATACCATTGCAGCCTAGGGACAGTTACATAGCTCAGCCTGGAGAAAGGCTGGAAGATACCATTGCAGCATAGGGACAGTTACATAGCTCAGCCTGGGGAAGGGCTGGAATATACCATTGCAGCCTAGGGACAGTTACATGGCTTAGCCTGGAGAAAGGCTGGAAGATACCATTGCAGCCTAGGGACAGTTACATGGCTCAGCCTGGAGAAAGGCTGGAAGATACCATTGCAGCCTAGGGACAGTTACATAGCTCAGCCTGGGCAAGGGCTGGAAGATACCACTGCAGCCTAGGGACAGTTACATGGCTCAGCCTGGAGAAAGGCTGGAAGATACCATTGCAGCCTAGGGACAGTTACATGGCTCAGCCTGGAGAAAGGCTGGAATATACCATTGCAGCCTAGGGACAGTTACATGGCTCAGCCTGGGCAAGGGCTGGAAGATACCATTGCAGCCTAGGGACAGTTACATAGCTCAGCCTGGAGAAAGGCTGGAAGATACCATTGCAGCCTAGGGACAGTTACATAGCTTAGCCTGGAGAAAGGCTGGAAGATACCATTGCAGCCTAGGGACAGTTACATATCTCAGCCTGGGCAATGGCTGGAAGATACCATTGCAGCCTAGGGACAGTTACATAGCTCAGCCTGGGTAAAGGCTGGAAGATACCATTGCAGCCTAGGGACAGTTACATAGCTCAGCCTGGGTAAAGGCTGGAAGATACCATTGCAGCCTAGGGACAGTTACATAGCTCAGCCTAGGCAAAGGCTGGTAGATACCATTGCAGCCTAGGGACAATTACATAGCTCAGCCAGGGTAATGGCTGGAAGGTACCATTGCAGCCTAGGGACAGTTACATAGCTCAGCCTGGGTAAAGGCTGGAAGATACCATTGCAGCCTAGGGACAGTTACATAGCTCAGCCTGGGTAAAGGCTGGAAGATACCATTGCAGCCTAGGGACAGTTACATAGCTCAGTCTGGAGAAAGGCTGGAAGATACCATTGCAGCCTAGGGACAGTTACATATCTCAGTCTGGGCAATGGCTGGAAGATACCATTGCAGCCTAGGGACAGTTACATAGCTTAGCCTGGGTAAAGGCTGGAAGATACCATTGCAGCCTAGGGACAGTTACTTAGCTCAGTCTGGGTAAAGGCTGGACGATACCATTGCAGCCTAGGGACAGTTACTTAGCTCAGTCTGGAGAAAGGCTGGAAGATACCATTGCAGCCTAGGGACAGTTACATGGCTGAGCCTGGAGAAAGGCTGGACGATACCATTGCAGCCTAGGGACAGTTACATAGCTCAGCCTGGAGAAAGGCTGGAAGATACCATTGCAGCCTAGGGACAATTACATAGCTCAGCCTGGGTAAAGGCTGGAAGATACCATTGCAGCCTAGGGACAGTTACATAGCTCAGCCTGGGGAAAGGCTGGTAGATACCATTGCAGCCTAGGGACAATTACATAGCTCAGCCTGGGTAAAGGCTGGAAGATACCATTGCAGCCTAGGGACAGTTACATAGCTCAGCCTGGGTAAAGGCTGGAAGATACCATTGCAGCCTAGGGACAGTTACATGGCTCAGCCTGGGAAAAGGCTGGTAGATACCATTGCAGCCTAGGGACAGTTACATAGCTTAGCCTGGAGAAAGGCTGGAAGATACCATTGCAGCCTAGGGACAGTTACATATCTCAGCCTGGGCAATGGCTGGAAGATACCATTGCAGCCTAGGGACAGTTACATATCTCAGCCTGGGAAAAGGCTGGAAGATACCATTACAGCCTAGAGACAGTTACATAGCTCAGCCTGGGTAAAGGCTGGAAGATACCATTGCAGCCTAGGGACAGTTACATAGCTTAGTCTGGGTAATGGCTGGATGATACCATTGCAGCCTAGGGACAGTTACATAGCTCAGCCTAGGCAAAGACTGGTAGATACCATTGCAGCCTAGGGACAGTTACATAGCTCAGCCAGGGTAAAGGCTGGAAGATACCATTGCAGCCTAGGGACAGTTACATAGCTCAGCCTGGGTAAAGGCTGGAAGATACCATTGCAGCCTAGGGACAGTTACATAGCTCAGCCTGGGTAAAGGCTGGAAGATACCATTGCAGCCTAGGGACAGTTACATAGCTTAGCCTGGGTAAAGGCTGGAAGATACCATTGCAGCCTAGGGACAGTTACATAGCTCAGCCTGGGTAAAGGCTGGACGATACCATTGCAGCCTAGGGACAGTTACTTAGCTCAGTCTGGAGAAAGGCTGGAAGATACTATTGCAACCTATGGACAGTTACATGGCTGAGCCTGGAGAAAGGCTGGACGATACCATTGCAGATTAGGGACAGTTACATAGCTCAGCCTGGAGAAAGGCTGGAAGATACCATTGCGGCCTAGGGACAGTTACATAGCTCAGCCTGGAGAAAGGCTGGAAGATACCACTGCAGACTAGTGATAGTTACATAGCTCAGCCTGGGGAAAGGCTGGTAGATACCATTGCAGCCTAGGGACAATTACATAGCTCAGCCTGGGTAAAGGCTGGAAGATACCATTGCAGCCTAGGGACAGTTACATAGCTCAGCCTGGGGAAAGGCTGGTAGATACCATTGCAGCCTAGGGACAATTACATAGCTCAGCCTGGGTAAAGGCTGGAAGATACCATTGCAGCCTAGGGACAGTTACATAGCTTAGTCTGGGTAATGG
This sequence comes from Xenopus tropicalis, assembly GCF_000004195.4. Classification (NCBI taxonomy): domain Eukaryota; kingdom Metazoa; phylum Chordata; class Amphibia; order Anura; family Pipidae; genus Xenopus; species Xenopus tropicalis. The sequence continues at coordinate 101,267,910 of NC_030682.2, read as the reverse complement.
CTGGATGATACCATTGCAGCCTAGGGACAGTTACATAGCTCAGCCTAGGCAAAGACTGGAATATACCATTGCAGCCTAGGGACAGTTACATGGCTCAACCTGGAGAAAGGCTGGAAGATACCATTGCAGCCTAGAGACAGTTACATAGCTCAGCCTGGGCAAGGGCTGGAAGATACCACTGCAGCCTAGGGACAGTTACATGGCTCAGCGTGGAGAAAGGCTGGAAGATACCATTGCAGCCTAGGGACAATTAGATAGCTTAGTCTGGGTAATGGCTGGATGATACCATTGCAGCCTAGGGACAGTTACATAGCTCAGCCTTAGGCAAAGACTGGTAGATTACCATTGCAGCCTAGGCGACAGTTACATGGCTCAGCCTGGAAAAAGGCTGGAAGATACCATTGCCAGCCTAGGGACAGTTACATAGCTCAGCCTGGGCAAGGGCTGGAAGATACCACTGCAGCCTAGGGACAGTTACATGGCTCAGCGTGGAGAAAGGCTGGAAGATACCATTGCAGCCTAGGGACAGTTACATGGCTCAGCCTGGAGAAAAGCTGGAAGATACCATTGCAGCCTAGGGTCAGTTACATAGCTCAGTCTGGAGAAAGGCTGGAAGATACCATTGCAGCCTAGGAACAGTTACATAGCTCAGCCTGGGGAAGGGCTGGAAGATACCACTGCAGCCTAGGGACAGTTACATAGCTCAGCCTTGGTAAGGGCTGGAAGATACCACTGCAGCCTAGGGACAGTTACATAGCTCAGCCTGGGCAAAGGCTGGAAGATACCATTGCAGCCTAGGGACAGTTACATAGCTCAGCCCAGGCAAGGCTGGTAGATACCATTGCAGCCTAGGGACAATTACATAGCTCAGCCAGGGTAAGGCCTGGAAGATACCATTGCAGCCTAGGGACAGTTACATAGCTCAGCCTGGGAAAAGGCTGGAAGATACCATTGCAGCCTAGGGACAGTTACATAGCTCAGCCTGGGCAATGGCTGGAAGATACCATTGCAGCCTAGGGACAGTTACATAGCTCAGCCTGGGAAAGGCTGGAAGATACCATTGCAGCCTAGGGACAGTTACATAGCTCAGCCTGGGTAAAGGCTGGAAGATACCATTGCAGCCTAGGGACAGTTACATAGCTCAGCCTGGAGAAAGGCTGGAAGATACCATTGCAGCCTAGGGACAGTTACATTGCTCAGCCTGGAGAAAGGCTGGAAGATACCACTGCAGCCTAGGGACAGTTACATTGCTCAGCCTGGAGAAAGGCTGGAAGATACCACTGCAGCCTAGGGACAGTTACATGGCTCAGCCTGGGCAATGGCTGGAAGATACCACTGCAGCCTAGGGACAGTTACATGGCACAGCCTGGAGAAAGGCTGGAAGATACCATTGCAGCCTAGGGACAGTTACATAGCTCAGCCTTGGCAAAGGCTGGAAGATACCATTGCAGCCTAGAGACAGTTACATGGCTCAGCCTGGAGAACGGCTGGAAGATACCATTGCAGCCTAGGGACATTTACATAGCTCAGCCTGGACAAAGGCTGGAAGATACCATAGAAGCCAAGAGACAGTTACACAGCTTAGCCTGGGCAAAGGCTGGTAGATACCATTGCAGCCTAGGGACAGTTACATGGCTCAGCCTGGGTAAAGGCTGGAAGATACCATTGCAGCCTAGGGACAGTTACATAGCTCAGCCTGGAGAAAGGCTGGAAGATACCATTGCAGCCTAGGGACAGTTAAATAGTTCAGCCTGGAGAAAGGCTGGAAGATACCATTGCAGCCTAGGGACAGTTACATGGCTCAGCCTGGAGAAAGGTTGGAAGATACCATTTCAGCCTAGCGAAAGTTACATGGCTCAGCCTTGAGAAAGGCTGGAAGATACCATTGCAGCCTAGGGACAGTTACATGGCTCAGCCTGGAAGATACCATTGCAGCCTAGGGACAGTTACATAGCTCAGCCTGGAGAAAGGCTGGAAGATACAATTGCAGCCTAGGGACAGTTACATAGCTCAGCCTGGAGAAAGGCTAGAAGATACCACTGCAGCCTAGGGACAGTTAAATAGCTCAGCCTGGGCAAAGGCTGGTTAATAGCATTGCAGCCTAGGGACATTTACATAGCTCAGCCTGGGGAAAGGCTGGTAGATACCATTGCAGCCTAGGGACAATTACATAGCTCAGCCTGGGTATAGGCTGGAAGATACCATTGCAGCCTAGGGACAGTTACATAGCTCAGCCTGGGTAAAGGCTGGAAGATACCATTGAAGCCTAGGGACAGTTACATAGCTCAGCCTTGGCAAAGGCTGGTAGATACCATTGCAACTTAGGAACAGTTACATAGCTCAGCCTGGAGAAAGGCTGGAAGATACCATTGCAGTCTAGAGACAGTTACATGGCTCAGCCTGGAGAAAGGCTGGAAGATACCATTGCAGCCTAGGGACATTTACATAGCTCAGCCTGGACAAAGGCTGGAAGATACCATTGAAGCTAAGAGACAGTTACATAGCTCAGCCTGGGCAAAGGCTGGTAGATACCATTGCAGCCTAGGGACAGTTACATAGCTCAGCCTGGTCAATGGCTGGAGGATACCATTGAAGCCTAGGGACAGTTACATGGCTCAGCCTGGAGAAAGGCTGGAAGATACCATTGCAGCCTAGGGACAGTTACATAGCTCAGCCTGGGCAAAGGCTGGTAGATACCATTGCACCCTAGGGACAGTTACATAGCTCAGCCTGGGCAATGGCTGGAGGATACCATTGAAGCCTAGGGACAGTTACATGGCTCAGCCTGGAGAAAGGCTGGAAGATACCATTGCAGCCTAGGGACAGTTACATAGCTCAGCCTGGGCAAAGGCTGGTAGATACCATTGCAGCCTAGGGACAGTTACATAGCTCAGCCTGGGCAATGGCTGGAGGATACCATTGCAGCCTAGGGACAGTTACATGGCTCAGCCTGGAGAAAGGCTGGAAGATACCATTGCAGCCTAGGGATAGTTACATAGCTGAGCCTGGAGAAAGGCTGGACGATACCATTGCAGCCTAGGGACAGTTACATGGCTCAGCCTGGAGAAAGGCTGGAAGATACCCAGGGCCGCCATCAGGGGGGCATAGCCGTCCCGGGCCCGGGCGATTTTAACTTTAAAAGGGGGCCCAGCCGTGCTAAAGTTTTCTTAGTAGCTCGGGCCCCCTTAAATCGATTCCGGGCCCCCTGTCATTGGTGGTCAGCGGGGGATTCTATTGGTCGCGCCCCGTGCGTACATCACGTCAGTACGCACGGGGCGCAAACTTATAAAAGGGCCTGTCTTCTGCCGGCGCTCAGAAGCGCCGAGGTGTCATACAGGGAAGGCCTCGCTGGAGAATCGCGAAGCCGCCGCCGCTGCCAAGGAGGAACCGCCGCCAAGGAGGAGCCGCCGCACAAGACGCTGGCTACCAATGTACTGGGGGAAGGGGGGCACAGCTTACTACCAATGTACTGGGGGAAGGGGGGCACAGCTGGCTACCAATGTACTGGGGGAAGGGGGGTACAGCTGGCTACCAATGTACTGGGGGAAGGGGGGCACATCTGGCTACCAATGTACTGGGGGAAGGGGGGTACAGCTGGCTACCAATGTACTGGGGGAAGGGGGGCACAGCTGGCTACCAATGTACTGGGGGAAGGGGGGCACAGCTGGCTTCAAATGTACTGGGGGAAGGGGGGCACAGCTAGCTACCAATGTACTGGGGGAAGGGGGGCACAGTTGGCTACCAATGTACTGGGGGAAGGGGGGCACAGCTGGCTACCAATGTACTGGGGGAAGGGGGGCACAGCTGGCTACCAATGTACTGGGGGAAGGGGGCACATCTGGCTACCAATGTACTGGGGAAGGGGGTACAGCTGGCTACCAATGTACTGGGGAAAGGGGGCCCAGCTGGCTACCAATGTACTGGGGGAAGGGGGGCACAGCTGGCTACCAATGTACTGGGGGAAGGGGGGTACAGCTGGCTACCAATGTACTGGGGGAAGGGGGGCACATCTGGCTACCAATGTACTGGGGGAAGGGGGGCACAGCTGGCTACCAATGTACTGGGGGAAGGGGGGCACAGCTGGCTACCAATGTGCTGGGGGAAGGGGGGCACAGCTGGCTACCAATGTACTGGGGGAAGGGGGGCACAGCTGGCTACCAATGTACTGGGGGAAGGGGGGTACAGCTGGCTACCAATGTACTGGGGGAAGGGGGGCACAGCTGGCTACCAATGTACTGGGGGAAGGGGGGCACAGCTGGCTACCAATGTACTGGGGGAAGGGGGGCACAGCTGGCTACCAATGTACTGGGGGAAGGGGGGCACAGCTGGCTACCAATGTACTGGGGGAAGGGGGGCACATCTGGCTACCAATGTACTGGGGGAAGGGGGGTACAGCTGGCTACCAATGTACTGGGGGAAGGGGGGCACAGCTGGCTACCAATGTACTGGGGGAAGGGGGGCACAGCTGGCTACCAATGTACTGGGGGAAGGGGGGCACAGCTGGCTACCAATGTACTGGGGGGGCACTACTGGCGGGGCACTACTGGCTACCATGTATTAGGGGGGCCCTGCTGGCTACCAATGTACTGGGGGGGCACTGCTGGCTTCCATGTATTAGGGGGGCCCTGCTAGCTACCAATGTCTCATATCTGTGAGTCCTTTGTACTAGTGGGAGGGGGCCCCAGAATTTTTTTTTGTGAGGGGCCCCGTGATTTCTGATGGCGGCCCTGAAGATACCATTGCAGCCTAGGGATAGTTACATAGCTCAGCCTGGGCAAGGGCTGGAAGATACCACTGCAGCCTAGGGACAGTTACATGGCTCAGCCTGGAGAAAGACTGGAAGATACCATTGCAGCCTAGGGACAGTTACATGGCCCAGCCTGGAGAAAGGCTGGAAGATACCATTGCAGCCTAGGGACAGTTACATGGCTCAGCCTGGAGAAAGGCTGGAATATACCATTGCAGCCTAGGGACAGTTACATGGCTCAGCCTGGAGAAAGGCTGGAAGATACCATTGCAGCCTAGGGACAGTTACATAGCTCAGCCTGGAGAAATTTACATGGCTCAGCCTGGGCAAGGGCTGGAAGATACCACTGCAGCCTAGGGACAGTTACATAGCTCAGCCTGGAGAACGGCTGGAAGATACCATTGCAGCCTAGGGACAGTTACATAGCTCAGCCTGGGCAAGGGCTGGAAGATACCACTGCAGCCTAGGGACAGTTACATAGCTCAGCCTGGGCAAGGGCTGGAAGATACCACTGCAGCCAAGGGACAGCTACATAGCTAACTGTCCCTAGGCTGCAATGGTATCTTCCAGCCTTTCTCCAGGCTGAGCTATGTAACTGTTCCTAGGTTGCAATGGTATCTACCAGCCTTTCTCCAGGCTGAGCTATGTAACTGTCCCTAGGCTGCAATGGTATCTTCCAGCCTTTCTCCAGGCTGAGCCATGTAACTGTCCCTAGGCTGCAATGGTATCTTCCAGCCTTTCTCCAGGCTGAGCCATGTAACTTTCTCTAGGCTGCAATGGTATCTTCCAGCCTTTCTCCAGGCTGAGCCATGTAACTATCCCTAGGCTGCAATGGTATCTTCCAGCCTTTCTCCAGACTGAGCTATGTAACTGTCCCTAGGCTGCAATGGTATCTTCCAGCCTTTATCCAGGCTTAGCTATGTAACTGTCCCTAGGCTGCAATGGTATCTACCAGCCTTTGCCCAGGCTGAGCTATGTAACTGTCTTTTGGCTTCTATGGTATCTTTCAGCCTTTGTCCAGGCTGAGCTATGTAAATGTCCCTAGGCTGCAATGGTATCTTCCAGCCGTTCTCCAGGCTGAGCCATGTAACTGTCTCTAGGCTGCAATGGTATCTTCCAGCCTTTCTCCAGGCTGAGCCATGTAACTGTCCCTAGGCTGCAATGGTATCTTCCAGCCTTTCTCCAGGCTGAGCTATGTAACTGTTCCTAGGTTGCAATGGTATCTACCAGCCTTTGCCAAGGCTGAGCTATGTAACTGTCCCTAGGCTTCAATGGTATCTTCCAGCCTTTACCCAGGCTGAGCTATGTAACTGTCCCTAGGCCGCATTGGTATCTTCCAGCCTTTACTCAGGCTGAGCTATGTAACTGTCTCTAGGCTGCAATGGTATCTTCCAGCCTTTCTCCAGGCTGAGCCATGTAACTGTCCCTAGGCTGCAATGGTATCTTCCAGCCTTTCTCCAGGCTGAGCCATGTAACTGTCCCTAGGCTGCAATGGTATCTTCCAGCCTTTCTCCAGGCTGAGCCATGTAACTGTCCCTAGGCTGCAGTGGTATCTTCCAGCCCTTGCCCAGGCTGAGCTATGTAACTGTCCCTAGGCTGCAATGGTATCTTCCAGCCTTTCTCCAGGCTGAGCCATGTAACTGTCCCTAGGCTGCAATGGTATCTTCCAGCCCTTCTCCAGGCTGAGCTATGTAACTGTCCCTAGGCTGCAATGGTATCTTCCAGCCTTTCTCCAGGCTGAGCCATGTAACTGTCCCTAGGCTGCAATGGTATCTTCCAGCCTTCCTCCAGGCTGAGCCATGTAACTGTCCCTAGGCTTCAATGGTATCTTCCAGCCTTTACCCAGGCTGAGCTATGTAAATGTCCCTAGGCTGCAATGGTATGTTCCAGCCTTTTTAGGTATCACACAGAGGATAATGACTTGCATTATCCTCTGTGTGATACCTAAAGAGGCTTTTTTGAGTATTTACAAATATGAGACTTAATATAAACCTGTTATGCACGGTAATGTAATAAAGAAAAATTATACTTGTGGCACTTTCAGAATCTGTTTCTTCCACATTTCGGTCTGGTGTAAATCTGCAAGCATGTATGAACTGGATCTATTTATTTTTATAGTTGAAAATCTGATGGCAGCTGTCAGCAAGTAACTATAATAGTGAGAAGGTGGCATTCAAACAAATAAATAATGTATTATAACATTAATAATTCATCTATTTATAGCTGTAGCACATATAGAGGGGAAAACATTTGCCAGCATACTGTATGGATAGTGAGATAAAACCCTTAAAGTTGTGATCCCTTTGTATATCCTGAATGGAAATAGCCCCAAAAGTGACACTGGTTTAAAAAAAACAAAAAAACAAACAGAACTTTAGTAATGAATATTAATGACACTTAGAAAAGGATTGCATATGAGAGAAGGTATTTGACACAGTAATTTCAGTTGCAGCCTCTAAAAGTATAAAGTCTTAACATATTTAAAAAAAACTACCACATACTCATTTCATGCTAATGGTGTGGATTGTCTGTGTTCCAACCCTGCTCTAGCAATTGTACTACCATATTAGTTTCGGAGCTACCAGGAATCAAAGTGATCCTGAACATTGTCTTGTAATTTTAATAAATATACTTTTACAGTTTATAAGGAGGATACTAATAGAATAAAGCAGCATACAGGTATAGGACACGTTATCCAGAATGCTTGGGGTCAAGGGTTTTCCAGATAAGGGGTTGTTCTGTAATTTGGATCTTCATACCTTACGTCTACTAAAAAATTGTTCTGTCCCCAATAAGGATTAATTATGTCTTAGTTGGGATCGAATACAAGGTACTGTTTCATTTTTATAGAGAAAAAGGAAATCAGTTATAAAAATCTGAATTATTTGATTAAAATTGAGTCTATAGGAGACAGGCTTTCCATAATTCAGAGCTTTCTGGATAATGGGTTTCCAGATAACGGATCCCATATCTGTACAAACATTTCCTCTCTAATGTCCATTCGACCCACTTGTATATAGTGGGCTAGACATAATGGTTTTGTGGAAGTTATTTTTTAATTGAGCTACCAGAATTTCAGTAAGGAGACTTGATAACCTAAGAGCTGATTGCAAGTCTGCCATCTTTAACAATTTCAGGGACATTAACATGCAGCTTCAGAGTCATGACCCATGCTACAATATTACATATAATATTATCTTTGCATCACACATAATGAATGAGTTACAGCATATGTATCAATTGTTGCTTAATTCCACAATTTACTAATATATAGTAATCATTTTTAATATCCTAAAGTTTAGGCCTGTAATGCTGGGACACTACTAGTAATGCCACTAGCTATACATCACCATACATTATATGTTCAGGTGCAGAAAAGGGAGTGTTTTTTGCTCATTATTAAATTTAAAACTTTTAGGGGCTGATTTACTAACCCACGAATCCGACCCGAATTGGAAAAGTTCCGACTTGAAAACGAACATTTTGCGACTTTTTCGTATGTTTTGCGATTTTTTCGGATTCTGTACGAATTTTTTGTTACCAATACGATTTTTGCGTAAAAACGCGAGTTTTTCGTATCCATTACGAAAGTTGCGTAAAAAGTTGCGCATTTTTCGTAGCGTTAAAACTTACGCGAAAAGTTGCGCATTTTTCGTAGCGTTAAAACTTAACGCTACGAAAAATGCGCAACTTTTCGCGTAAGTTTTAACGCTACGAAAAATGCGCAACTTTTTACGCAACTTTCCTAATGGATAGGAAAACTCGCGTTTTTACGCAAAAATCGTATTGGTAACGAAAAATTCGTAAAGAATCCGAAAAAATCGCAAAATACCGATCATTACGAAAAAAACGCAATCGGACTCCATTCGACCCGTTCGTGGGTAAGTAAATCAGCCCCTTAGATTGGGTTGCAAAGAAGGTGTGACCACAAAATTCCTACAGACAAATGCTCCTTGCTCACTTATATCAATATGCTTAGGACATTAAGCTCTCAAAATGCCCTTCCCTTTGTTTAAAGGGGAGGGCTTTTTTTGGTAGCTTAATGCACAAAATGCCTTAATGTCCTCAGCATACTGGCAAAATAACATTTTAAATGTAATACAGAAATACTATTCTTTTTGGCAAGTACATTTCCTGTACAAATACATAAAACATGTTCACGAGTTTTTCTTTTCAAATTAGCCCTAACACAGGATCTAAAGGAGGCCTGTCCTCTCATCAGTTTATCTCAGTCCCTTGATAGAGCTGGTAAATAATCCTGCTTCATATATATTATAAATAATTTCCTTGGTAAATGCTGAGCTGATCCTTTCTTCTACTGACTAGTGCCTACAACTCTGTTCTTTCCTAACAGATTGTTTTTGTAGGTCCCAGTAGCTCAGTATGATCATATTCTTTCCTGTCCTCAGCTTTTAGTTCTCAGCGCTTACAATTTATATATTGTAGTTTTGTTTTGTAAGCACAAAGCACTTTGTGTGGTGCTGTGTCTCTTTGTGCCGATTCAGTGCAATTCTACCATTAACCTGATCTCCAACTGATATAATTACATTTGACCAAGACTGTTGTAAAAATTGTATATGACAAGCTTTTATAAAAAATTAAAACAAGTGTTTCTGGTTTATCTGTGTTCAAATTTTGGACTTGGTCTCATAAATGGACACTCTTGCTTATTGGACATCCAGGAAACACAATATTTTATTACATAGTTTATTTAAAAAAAAAAAAAAAAAAAAAAAAGCCTATTGGACATCCAGGAAACACAATATTTTATTACATAGTTCATCTTTTAAAAAATAATAGCTTGAATTACTAGATATAATCAATTGTCATCCTTAAAAATTTTGAAAAAGCTGCTGTTTATCCCAAAACTTGGTAGGTTACTTGCTTGACATCTGCAATCAATTATTTAAAAGCCGCTCCATTATAAATATATATTATAAGCAGCGTTGTTATGCCTAAGTCAGTGTAAACAAATGGTCTTATGGATTCATCAGTTGTTGCTGAGTGTAGGATTGCCCATTTTTACACAGTTTTTCCAGTGCATAACTGCCTGTCTGGAGTTATGTCAGAAATAAAAATGAAAATCACCTAAAATTATTTCACTTTGCAGCATTTCTATGTAATTTCTGACATACAAAGATAAAACACCCTAAATATGAATGCCAGGTATCTACTAAACAGTTTGGTGCTCAATATGAATAGATTTACTAAATATGTGGATTGTAGGGACCCCAAAATAAACATTTTGCATATGAATTTTGCTGACTGCCAATTCACCTTTTTTAAGACCACATAATAGTGCAAAGAGCCCACAAATCCATATACTGTATTTGTGGCACATGCACATTCAGCCAAAATGGGTAAATAAACAGTTTTAGATGAAAAACACAAGAGAAATGGTTAGTAACAACATTTAAAAAGAATTTGTGTTTGCACATGCGTACACTTAAACAAAAAGTTGTTTTTCTAGCAGCTGATATCACTGGAGGGTCCTTGGGTGCAGTACAGGGTTGTTCTCTATGCAGAGTCATTGCAGCAGTAAGTGTGGGGGTTAGTGATGTAGTGAACATCGCCGAAAATGTTCGCGAACCCGTTCGCGGACTTTCGCCAAAACTCGCGAATATTCGCGAACTTTGCGAACCCCATAGACTTCAATGGGAAGGCGAACTTTAAAACCTAGAAAAGCCATTTCTGGCCAGAAAACTGATTTTAAAGTTGTTTAAAGGGTGCTACGACCTGGACAGTGGCATGCAGGAGGGGGATCAAGGGCAAAAACTTCTCTGAAAAATACTTTGTAAAAAAACGCCAAAAAAAAACCGCAAGCTATTCCTATGTATATGCATAGGCGATAAAACGAAGCAAAAAAACGTGGCGGAAAAACCAAGGCGAAAAAACGTGGCGCCAAAAAAAAATACGGCGAACCCAAAGTGGCGAACATCGGCAAAAGTCCGCGAATTTGCGCGAACGCGAACACCCGATGTTCGTGCGAATTAGTTCGCCGGCGAACAGTTCGATACATCTCTAGTGGGGGTGGCTCAGGAGGCTGTAGGAGATGCACAAACAGCAGAAACATGGTTGTGTCATTTCTGCAGTTTGAGGGTTGGTCTTGTTATGACTGGATGGTCATCGCTTCTTGACGCTCTTACTGGCAGCTTTTGATACATTTAGAAACATTCTTGCAAGAAGGCATTGCCTCCCAGCCCCTATTAGATACATACAGGTACTTGACAAGCAAAGTGTTAATGTGTTGAATTTTGCCCGAGTATAATTAGAAAGGTATTTTGCTGTAGGTGAAATAGCGATTTGCTTGGGTTTAGTCAGCTCTTTCTAAATGTGTCTGTACTTTGAACTGGAATTAAAAAGGATTAACTGTCCCCTAGCAAAGTATTTTCTTTGTAAGGCAAAGCGTATTTTAATAGTGCTACAGCAAGTAATTGTATTTATGTAATTCAACAAATGACTGCTCATTTTGCATCACATTTTGATGTAACTTTATTCTATGTGTCAACATCTTTACATACATATCTAAGATGCAGAAGAAATTTTTTTTTTTTTACAACAAATTACTTAAAGGAGAAGGAAAGGTAAAAACTAAGTTATCTTTATCAGAAAGGTCTCTTCCTCTCTCTGTGTGATCTGAGCTACCAATGGCTAGAGCTGCAGCAGGAAGCTAAAGAGATCAAGCTAAAATGACAGCTGCTATCTTAAACAAAAAAAGCTTCTAGAGCTCTTTACTCAGGTATGGTAAAGCTTTCTGCAGAATAAATATAACGTTCTAGGTGGCTCTAATGTGGCAAATCTATTGCCAGTAAAATGCCAAAATGACTTTCCTTTTCCTTTAAAGGGGATTTAGAGCTTTGTGTTGACATTTGTTGTTTTTGGGGGATATGGAATTGACATTAACATTGCTCTTTTCCTTGGGTATTCTTTACTTGTGAAAGTCATCATTACTCCTAATTAAGGGCAGGCATTAAAAAGTTAGCATGCTAAGTAACTCAAACATGGGTTTAAGATACCTATGCTTTGCATACAGATAGCCTGGTGCAGAGAAAATTCTCGGCCTCATACATTTTATACATATGTTTAATGGACATTAAGATAATTCATGTAGACCAGCTATTGCAGTAACTGTGTACAGTATTTAATGTTCACAGTTGCTAAAGATTTTTGGCAATACAAACAGTTGTTGCACCAGTCTTTGCCATTTTTTGTCTGCTTTTTTTTTTTTTTGTTTCTACATGCAGCATGGCACCACTATCATATGAGTGCACAGCGATACTCCATCAAAGATTCTCTCAAACTTTTCCTTTATCCCCACAGCTGAACATTAGGAAGTACTGGACTTAGTGGTATAAGAACAGATTGATACATTTTCTTTTTCATAATCCCCTTTTTCAGCATTCATTTCTTGAATTGCCCATGATATAGGGGCTGATTTACTAAGACACGATTTTGAATCCGAATTGGAAAAATTCCGATTGGAAACGAACATTTTGCGACTTTTTCGTATTTTTTGCGATTTTTTCGGCGTCTTTACGATTTTTGCGTAAAAACGCGAGTTTTTCGTAGCCATTACGAAAGTTGCACAAAGTCGCGATTTTTTCGTAGCGTTAACACTTGCGCACAAAGTCGCGCCTTTTTCGTAGCGTTAAAACGTAAAAGGCGCGACGTTTCGCGCAAGTTTTAACGCTACTAAAAAATCGCGACTTTGCGTAACTTTCGTAATGGCTACGAAAAACTCGCGTTTTTACGCAAAAATCGTAAAGACGCCGAAAAAAATCGCAAAATTACCGATCATTACGAAAAAAACGCAATCGGACGCATTCGGCCCGTTCGTGGGTTAGTAAATGTGCCCCATAGAGTGTGATATCTATCTTGCATACTACTGTTTTATAGAGTAAGGTACCCATCCCTGCCCTTTTTTAAATTGTTTCTGCACAGCTCTTCCTTTCTGCGTATACTTTTCAGACTGCTTATTTATCACTTCACTTCTGGAGTTTCTGGAGACCTATAATTCCATTTTCTATGTTTGTCCTATTCTATTTAGTTTGTTCCTGAGATGTTTTTTTTTCATTGGATTTGCTTTGCCTTGCATTCAGTACTGGCTGTCACTTGCTCTTTTTTATTTCTCTTCCTCATTCCTGTAAATTGCATGTTCAGCCTTTCTAATAATAATAAAAATATTTTTGTCACTGAGTCTTATAACTTGGATGTGCCCTACTCCTGCCCCTGTCAGCTAAACCTCTAACCATGTCTCTGTCAGCTGAACCTCTAGCTACGTCTAGTTTTCAAAGATATTAAAGAAGACCAACAGTGTCTGGGATTGACTCTGGTACAAGTAATTTATCCCTATATTTAGATATATGAAATCAGTAAAATCAGTGAAATCAATATGTAACAACACTCTCTACTTCATACAGGTAAATATTATGAGATGCGCAGTGGAAACCAGATATGGTGATGACAGCATTAGAATAAAATAATTACAAACAGGTATGGGATCAGTTATTTATTATTCTATCTCCCATAGACTTCATTTTAATCAAATAATTAAAGGAGAACCAAACCCTAAAAATGAATATGGCTAGAAATGCCATATTTTATATTATAAACTGACAGCACTTCCTTAAAGTTTCAGAATCTCTATAGTAGTAATGATATAGGTTGTGACAGTTGTCACAGGAGCTCCCCATCTTGGATTCTGTTAAAACTGTCCTGGACAGTGCACATGCTCAGTGAGCTCTGGGCAGCTGTTAAGAAGCTAAGTTTAGGGGTTGCTGCAAATTATCAAGCTGAAAATGAGGTTTGTCTGTCATATAAGCTGATGCTACAGGGCTAATTATTCAATTCTGATGCAAATGCCCTGGTTTTAGATCTGTCATGTAGTGTGAATCTGAATGAGTTACTAATCAGCTTTTTACTGTTACATTTATATTCTATATATACAGTATATTGTGAGTCAGTCCCTAAGCGCAGTAACTGAGAGCAGCACAGAGCATGTGCAGTGAATGAGCAGATAAGAAGATGGGGAGCTACTGGGGCATCTTTGGAGGCACAAATCTTCCCTGTTAAAGGGCTGTGGTTGCCTTGGGCTGATACAGAAGCCCAAAACATAATGTATAACAGTTATGCCCTACTTCTTTAGTTAGGCTTTAGTTCTCCTTTAATGGTGATCAAGGTCAAATTGGCTGGAGAATTCTTTCTACTATACCTCTTCTGTGTTTGTTTGGTGCTTATGTGAGCCGAACCTCTAGCTACTGTATGCCTGTGCCTCAACATGCAATTTGCGCCCAGGTTCCTTCTTCCTTACATATTACTGCCATTTATTAGATGCACGGGAGATTTTTAAGTTGCTGGCTTATCTTTACCTATTTTAGTCTCATCTGTGCAATTCAAACTTATCTGGATGAAGTTATTGTTTGATATGCTCATTGTCTTGTTACAAACCAAATACATGTGCAATCTTTATTTACTAACTTGTTACAAACAACATGTGTACAATTCTTTATTTGTTATATGTATTATTATATGTATTATGTAAGATAACCAAATGATATAGTTGGTAGATTGATATCTTCAGACTGCTAGGAACATAAACAGAGCAAAGGCAATCAATCAAATAAGAACCAATCCAATATAAATGTTATTGGTGCATCTATTAAAGCCATTCATCTGGGCCTGAAGTTTCAAAGTGTTTGACCTTTATGAAATAAAGAAGAATGACAGGTATCATGGCATCCTCTGAGGAGATACCTATCCATAATCAGCACTCCCAGTTATTGAAATTTGCTTGACCTTGGCAATTTTACCCAAGTATAACAGATAGTTTAGCCATTTTCTTTGGTGAGACAGTCAAATAAATTGCTATAAAAAATCTCTGGAATCTATATTTATAAAGAGAACAATTAGGAGGTACTAAAATCAATGCCCATTAATGAGAGAGACTTCAGTGAATTCCCAGTCTATTAGTAAAGTTCATTCTACTGGGTATACATGGAATTTAAGCAAGGGACATACTGTAGTTCTGCAGTTTCTTTAACAAAAGAAAAGTAAAACTTATAATTTATTTATACTCTGAAATCATTCTGAAGGCTGATAAAATGTTTACAAGAAATATTGCAGTCACATGAGAAAAAGGGGTTTTGCAACTTAAAGCAATATATTAAATTCAATCTCTATATAGCTATAATGCCGTTTATATTTTCATTGCATTTCAAGGGATTTCAGTTTCAGTGCCACTCTTACGCCATGACATACAGTATGTGCCTATTGTATTATTCAGTGAAAAGTAATGCTTTCTGTCCTATTTTCAGTACACAATGTCTTCAGTTGTCAAATCATATACGAAAAAGTTGATTATAACAGAGTTTGAAAATGCACATTTTGCAAGTTAAATTCTAAAACTGTAATTTGAATGCACAACACTACGGGCATTGTTCTTTTATAAATATGTCCCCTGCTGCTAAATCTTCTTAAGGTAGCCCTAAACACTTCACAGGATTGTTTACAAACCTGCCCTCTGTCCCTCAACAACTGTCCAGGCTTATTTTCTATTAGCAAAGACAATATTGCTAGTTCTTGAGTGCTACTGCTAAGGTATCCGTTTAGAGACCCATAAACTTTGAGCTTGTGACTCAGCCCATTGTCGGTGCTACTGTGAGGGAATGCCTCAATGCATAAGATAGTCTGCTGCTCCTGCCTTGCATGTCTTGATGGATGCATTTGTGCTAGGGGCAGCCATGTGCTCCCCTACGGTTATGTAGCATTGCCAGGTGCAGGCAGTACTGCATATAGACTGGGGTGCAAGCCGGGATGGCAGGGTCAAAACACACAAGCACCATTTAAAAAATACTTTACTTTAGAATGCCATTTCATATTTTCAACCCTCTGTATCTATGCACTAAGGGCAGATTTATCATTATTCACAATTGGGGGAAATATTTTGCACAATTGCAACTTGGTGTTTGTATTTCTGAATACTCTTGAATGAGTTATTCGCCATGGCATTAAGCTGTAAAGTTTCTAGCAAGTTCAAAATCACAAGACCACAGGAAAAATATAAGATTGCTTGAATGCTGAATAATGTCAGGATCAACCAGGTTTCGAACACCACTTGTGGTGTTCCTGGCGGCATGCATTTGCCTCTGTAGCCACCGGAGGCATTTCGGTCTGTCTGTTTCTTCTCTTGTCTCCTACTTTCTATCTGCTCTCTTTCCTCCGCCCACCTCATTAACCTCATGTGTTTCCCATCTCCTAATCTTCACCCTTTATAAGCCTTTCCCTGACCATTGCCCCTTGCTTGGTCATTAATTGTCTCTCGTGACCCTGCCTTCGTGTTCCCTGTTCCTGTGTCTGTGTCCTTGTTTCTCGCTGGTTCCAAGCTCCAGTTCCGTGTCCTGATCCTGCTTTCTGCCTTGTTCCTGAGCCCTTCCTAGTTCTACCTTGATTTCCCGGTTTTGACCTTGGCCTGTCCTTTACTTCGTTTGACTGCCGCTTGCCCTGACCTTTTGCCTGTCTGGATTCTGCCTCTGCCTGCCGTGTTATATATTCAGTGTATATCCATTGTGTGTTCTGTTACATCACTAGTTTATTAAAGTTCTTCACTTTCAACATGGCCTCAGACACCAGTTCTGTGATCTATGGCTACACTCCGGGTTACCCCGTCTTCAGGCTCCCACCTTCCTGGTACTCCACAGCGTCTCCTCAGGGAGATCGTGACAATATACTCTTTCCATTAGCTTCTGTGACACCTCAGCATTTTTAGATGGCATCATTTATATTTTTTATTTAATCACGATAATCATTTATGAGACAGGGGATGTTTATTTAAAAAGGAGAATTCTATATGTATTCTGAGGCTGGGAATGTATATGCTGGTGGTGATGACTGATGCAGTTACTGTAAGCAAATGCACATTGTGAATGACAATTGAACATGTGTGTGTTGATGCAGGGAGGCTGTACATTAAGAATATGGCTTGGTACAGAGATGTTTATTTGTACAAGATGAAATCTGTCATCTTCTATCAAAAACAAAGAAAGTAAACTATTTTCTGTCTCTTTTGGCATAACTATGCAGCATAGTCTGCCTTACTTAACTTCACTCCTAGAGGGTTTACCACAAAAAAGTATAAACAATTCACTTGATGGTACATCTTTGAACTCAAATGGAAAAAGTCTGCTGGGGATAGATCAGCCTTCTGGCTTCCTCTTAGCATTCTCTGTCTCTCTGCATTCTACTTTTACTCTTAGATTCTTGCCTTCAAGCACACTCGGAGTCTGTCAAACTCCTCTCAAAGAGCTGAGACTTCTATCCTGCTCCCACTTTACACTCTGGAGGTTATCTTTCTTTGGTGGCAGACAGTGATCATCCATGCTTAATGACAGTTCTAGTCTGTCCATAAGCAGGTCCTCCATAGAAATGAATTAACCCTCTTCCATCCTGCACAAGCATGCTGCATGCTTTCAAATATGTTTATTGTCCCATTTTGGAACAACAGCCAGGTATTTTGGATTATAGCGATACTGACACGTTTCCATTAAAATCCTTAAGAACGTGTCAGTATTACTTTAGCGCTGCAGCTTCAAAAATTTTCTTCCCAAAAGTCCCTCAAAACCACCCCCAGCCCAGCAGTACCCACAAGGCAGAAGGGGACAGAGAATAGAGAAAGCTTGGTTTTCTGGATCACACTGGCCTGGCTACAATGAAACTAGTTACATATGAAACCACTACTCCAGCCTATGAAATGACTGCACTATCTCCAGCCCATCATTACTGATGCAGAGGATCCTTTAGCTATGCTGGAGTGTTGGCTCTGGTAAGTATCGCAGGGCTAGGGGTGTCTCTGGGGGACTTTTGGCTAGAAGGAATTTGTTAATACTGAAATGTATCTATGGATATTTATACAATATGGTTATATTACTATCGCTTTAATGGATTCACACATCTAGAGTTTTTAGATGCTAAGGGGGGGGTTATTCATGGTTAAAATCTAAAATAAATGAATGAACATGCTTTGGCCTATATAGCTTAACTAAACTCTTGTGGTGTCAGTGTCAGTAACATGATTTTAGTTAAATAAAGCACAGACTGAACTTGTTTCTAAAATAACATTGTAATTTATAGCACTTGTGATATGGGCATCACTGGGGTGGAAAAGCTGGTTACATACCCCTGAACTGCACAGGTACACCTATACCTAACACCTGACCAGCAGCAGGTATGATGTGCAAGGCTCCTCTGCGTCCTGCACCTTGCACCTCAGCACCTCCCGCCCCAGGGGCCCTGCAGGTGCCCCAGCCGCGTCCCCTAACCCCAGGACCCCCGCCTGACGTCCTCCCCGAGCGCGTATAAATTGAACGCGTCAGGGGAGGAACAGTCAGTAGGGGGAGCGCCGGCAAAGGTCGGAATGGGCCACTGGGGCCCACTGGGATTTTTCCCGGTGTCCCGGCGGCCAAGTCCAACCCTGGTCACAGTAAGTAAAGCAATGGATGCATTGGCATATGCATAGATATAAGAGTGCAAAAGAGTCTAAATGACTTTCAAAGGTTCATTTACAAAGCAACACAAAGGGGCTGATTTACTTACCCACGAACGGGTCGAAATGAGTCTGATTGCGTTTTTTTCGTAATGATCGGTATTTTGCGATTTTTTCGTATGTTTTGCGATTTTTTCGGATTCTTTACGAATTTTTCGTTACCAATACGATTTTTGCGTAAAAACGCAAGTTTTTCGTATCCATTGCGAAAGTTGCGTAAAAAGTTGCGCATTTTTCGTAGCGTTAAAACTTACGCGAAAAGTTGTGCATTTTTCGTAGCGTTAAAACTTACGCGAAAAATGCGCAACTTTTCGCGTAAGTTTTAACGCTACGAAAAATGCGCAACTTTTTACGCAACTTTCGTAATGGATACGAAAAACTCGCGTTTTTACGCAAAAATCGTATTGGTAACGAAAAATTCGTAAAGAATCCGAAAAAATCGCAAAACATACGAAAAAGTCGCAAAATGTTCGTTTTCAAGTCGGAACTTTTCCAATTCGGGTCGGATTCGTGGGTTAGTAAATCAGCCCCAAAGTGTGCAAAATGCAAAAAAAGGCTACACTCTGCACACTGTGCTCTGCTATTGCAAAATGGATATGCAGCTAGCACCTTGATTATAGCAGTATCCAAGAAGGGTGGGCAGGGGTCCCTTCTCCCACCCCCTAACTTGCACGTCATTCAGACATTCTGCTTTTTCTGCTAAATTTTAAATCTAAGGAGCAGAGTGCAAGCGAGGATGTAAATGTTTGTTTAACACTCCAGCACGTGCACCCCAGAGAACTATAATTGCACTCCTTTTCGTGTTTAGTATTTTATTAAATTTTTTGCAAGCATAGCTTGTGTATAATTTTGGGGCTAGCACTGCACAGCCAATAGTTGTACATCTTTCCTACTATTCTTTGTTCATTTAACTCACCTGGTTTCAACTAGCTCATTACCTCAGTCTAAAATAATAGTGTTTTTATGGACTCAATGGTGCAACATTATCACAAAGATTTTAAGAAATAGAAGTCTTTTGTATTTCTGTAGAAAATTCACTTTTAATAGGTTCTGGGGTATTTGCTAGTCTGTTAGATACAGTATATCATTTGGGAAGTGGTCATGTGCAAATATTCTGCACATAACAATCAAGGCTACAGATCAGAGTTATTGGGCCTCTTTCTATAATGCAGTGTTTTTCAACCTTTTTTGGGCAAAGGCACACTTGTTTCATGAAAAAAATCACGAGGCACACCACCATTAGAAAATGTTAAAAAATTTAACTCTGTGCCCAGCAGCAGTGCCCCCCTAGTACATTGGTGCCAAGAGCAGTGCCCCCCTAGTACACTGGTGCCCAGCAGCAGTGCCCCCCTAGTACATTGGTGCCCAGCAGCAGTGCCCCCCTAGTACATTGGTGCCAAGAGCAGTGCCCCCCTAGTACATTGGTGCCCTGCCTACGGCACACCAGGCAACATCTCACACTAGTGTGCCGCGGAACAGTGGTTGAAAAACGCTGCTATAATGTACAGAAAAAAATTAGCAATTATATATTGAATTATAAATCAAATTGCTATTATTCACTGCCTGTTTAAAGGTCAGCTTGTAACGATTTTATCTTAAGTCTCCCTAATCTGCATAAGCATGCATTATTCTGCCATATGAATCACAGCTCTTTCATTTTTTTGTTAAATAAATAGCCTGACTGTGGCACTAATAATAAAAGTTTCCGTTTTCTGCTTTAGATGGTGCCCATGGTGTTTGTATTATATTCTGCCAGACTTCCAGATTTGAATCCTGGACTTTTGTGACGTTTATATGCTCACATGTTGCAGTATTTCCAAAATTAAAGTTGGACACAAATGAAGTTGGACATAACTGTTCATCAACCTTTTAACACATTTTACATAAATAAAAATTTATCCTCACCAGGAACTGCAATACTGACTTATTTGACATTTACAGAATAACTAATGGTTACAGGATAACTAATGGTTAATTAAAGTAAAAGATGACCATTTTCAACACCAACATGGTAATGTAATAATATGCACAAAGTTTGAATTATTCTAGCAACCCATAGTAATCTGGCCACCTGTTTAAAAGCAAACTCATTGGTTGCTACTGCAAACTCATTGGTTGTTATGCTGAGAACAGACAAACCACTCAAGCCACACTATCAATGCAGACTCTCTTCACCTCACTTCCGTTATGTTTGTTGTATAGGAATGCCAGCTCTTAAAAATTAATTTCATCCAACATGCCAAAGAGTAAGCCTCACTTCCAATAATGTATCGTTAAAATTCCTTCTTTTATTATGGCTATTAAAACCTATCTGTAGCAGCCAGATGCATTTAGGACCACTCCGATCCTCATTCATATGCATAGTGCAAACGAGCCTATTCCAGTGTGTGTACTATAAACAATGGTTAATATTATACTTTGGCACAGGGACCTTTGTGAATGCTTGTGAATTTGATTTGACCAAATTGTCATGTGATTTTATCTATTTTATGATCATTGGTGTATGCTATAAACCACCCCGTATAGGTGAGGGGGATGAGACCCAGCTACTGTTGCAAATGGAGGAGGCTTCACAACTGGGTCAATTGTTGTTATGGGGGACTTTAATTATCTGGACATTGACTGGAGTAATGGGGTGGCTAAGTCAGAAAAAGCTAGTAGGTTTGTAAGTATGCTAAATGACAATTTCAGGCAGTTCAAGAAACCACTAGGAATGACTTTATTTTGGACCTGGTAATATCTAATAATACTGAACTTATCTCTAACATTTGTGTGGGTGAGCATTTGGGGAACAGTGATCACAACATGGTCTCCTTTGAGATAATGCTGCAGAGACAGCTCTATAAGGGATTAACTAAAACGCTCAAATTTAGACATGCAGACTTTGCCAGTATAAGGGCATCTCTGCAATGTGTCAACTGGGAAAGGCTTTTCATAGGGAGACATAGAAGGAAAATGGAACACCTTTAAAACATTGCATGTATACAGAACAGTATATTCCCCTTTTAAGCAAGGAGAGGCATCGCAAAGCAAAACCTTTACAGCTGAATAAAAGTGTTAGTGTCGAGGTTGAATGCTTTTAAAGCATTCAAGTTAGTTGGGACAGCAGAAACTTTCATCAGGTACAAGGAAGCAAAAAAGCTATCATGCAAGCTAAAATAGAGATGGAAAGGGATATTGCAGCTAGGTGTAAAAAGAATCCAAAATTATTTTTTAATTATGTGAATAGTAAAAAAATGAAGCAAGAAGGGATGGGAACCTTATTATCACGGGGGGGGGGGGGTCAGTTGATTGATGAGAACAGGGAAAAAAGCAGAAATTTTGAACTCTTACTTTTCATCTGTCTATACATCTGAGGAGCCAGCTAATGAAGGCTTCCCTTTTAATATGCTCAGTTCTAGTAATTTAGCTACTGACGCATGGGTCACTCAGGAGGAAATTCAAAAGAGACTTTTACATTACATTACATTAACAATTATTTATAAAGCGCCAACATATTCCGCAGCGCTGTACAATATGTGGGTTACATATATTGGACATACAGAGTAACATATAAAGCAATCAGTAACCGATACAAGAGGAGAAGAGGGCCCTGCCCAAAAGAGCTTACAATCTACAAGACTTGAAAATAAAAGTAAAGGTAAACAAAGGTCCAGGACCGGATGGGATTCATCCAAGGGTATTAAATGACTGTGATTGCCAAGCCTCTTCACATAATTTTTCAGGATTCGTTGAAGTCTGGCATGGTGCCGAGAGACTGGCGGATTGCTAATGTGGTGCCGTTATTTAAAAAGGGATCCTGTTCTCAGCCTGAAAACTATAGGCCTGTTAGTCTGACATCAGTAGTAGGAAAGCTTTTGGAAGGGGTAATAAGGGATAGGGTACTTGAATACATTGCAGTTCACAATACTAGAAGTTTGTGTCAGCATGGTTTTATTTAAAAAACATTGTTACACACGTAAAAAAATTACGCATGTCAAAAAAAAAATAATTTACGCACAATTTTTTTTTATGCAACATTTTCCCATTTCACAAATATTTTGATTAATTTCAGTGATCCAAGGTTCGCACACAAGCGCATGCTTCGATCTTACACTGGGACAACTAGAGTAAATTTCTAGTGCGGCTGTGCCCCTTAACTTTTGCCACCCTAGAACCAGGCTTTTGTGACCTTGACACAAATCAGGGTCTGTTTGTTTTACTCATAAGTAATAAACAGTATTTTTGCTTGAAAAGGGGAAAGCATTGTCCTCTAATGGGGTTATGAAACAAAAGGTTAATTAAGTTTGCCCAGGAGCAGTAACCCATCGCAACCAATCAGCAGGAGGCATTTATTGGTCACCTGTTTAAAAGCAAATGTCTTAGTTGCTATGGGTTACTGCTCCTGGGCAAACAGTGCGTTTTATTACATATGGGGGTAAGTGCAACCTCCCATTTGCTGTGTTCCCTTACATAATATGCAAAGAATAACTTGGTGTACTGAGACACTACTCATGTCTTTGATGTTGAAAAACACAATGTCCCTTTATATAAAAGTCAAATGCATTAGATAGGGAACTTCTGCTTGGTTAGGTTTTACAGGAATATATAATACTTTTTGATGTATATAAAGGGACAAGCATGTTTTTATTTAATGTGTTGAAATCACTCTCTAGTAAAAGAAAGAGACTTTTAAAAGCAATATATGTTTTACATGCTAGGAACAAGCTATGCATAATTGAGCACTATGATATCTGCTAGTGGTACAGGACTGGCTATTATATATAATATATGCAAAACATGGGGCTTGCACATGGATCATCGCACAACCTAACATTTTTTGCCAGAAATGTTACAGATTACTTAATTGATTTGATTCTGTATGAAAGGCAGCCTAATACGTATTATTGGTTTTATAAGAAATATGATGTGAATTTTCATTTTTTATTTACTGTTTTGCAAACACAATATATATCTATATTAGTATAAGCAATATAAACCTTTATTAGTATGTAAACATATATTTGGAAGAAGTGATCTGGCTGTGTCTGTCTCCTGTAGCTCAGCCCTGGGTTCTGAATGTACAAGCAAGTGGGGCAAGATAAACAAGACACTGATGAGTGAAAAAACATGGACAAGGAGCAGGTGGAAGATATCTCCATATGAAACAAATTCCATGCTTTCGACTTGTTCATTTAAATCACTCATGATTGATTATTGCTATTAGTACATGACAATCACCTGCCTTGCCTTAGTCTAAAGGAGAAGTGAGTATACAGATAACAGCTTTCTGCTTGGGTCATAATCCAAATTAAATGTGAAGTGTTAATTTGTAGTGTTAATTTGTAGTGTTCTCAATCATATCACTCCAAAACACATGAACTATATATATGTACACAGAGTAAGGTAAAAGTCTTAGAAGCTGGGGTTGCTGTCTAGTGCGGAACATACCAAATACTTTGATCTGGCTACAACTTTAAGCAGGATTATTAGGGTTAAATTGACGAAATAGCTCCTAAAAAGGTGTTTTTTAAATGTATTTATGACAAGACCACACCCCTTATTGCACATTTGGGAGACTTTTGTACCCCTTCACAATGCACTCTGCACAAAGCGCTAGATAAAAACAATCTGACATAAAAAATACCTCCTGCCTAATTTTCATACTCTTTTAACCCTTTTACTGCCAGCCATTTTGGTCAAAGCGGAACTTGTATTGCCAGACAGTTTTTGAACATTTTGCACTGTTTCACTTTAGGGGCCTTTCCTCGGGGGGACTTTTAGTTTACCAAGGAAAACAATATATCGTTTTTTTCAGAACAACCTAAGCTTTCAAAATATGGTAGAATTTTTGTGTAATTCCAATTCTGTAACAAGATATAGGCTTCTAAATGTCTAAAAATGCAAAAAAAATCAAATTTTCCATAATATAATAACACATACTAGAAACAAAAATTATTTTATGCACGAATATACAACTGATTTGGAAAGTCCCAAGTCTCCTGAACGTGCCAATACCAAATATATATAGTTTTATGGAGATTTCTCACTTGTATAGGTCAAAAACTCCCAGCAGTACACTACCAAATTCCCAAAGCACTGCTCCAAAAAAACTGCATACTTTGGATTTCAAGGCCAAAATTCCACTAACAGAAGGTTTATCCCAGAAAATTGTACATTTTTGGAAAGAACAGATTCTGGGGAATACAGAATAGGCACAACTGTCTGTCTACTCCAAACTATCAAGTCGCAATGCTTTCCTAAAGTTATTGGTTTTTATCAAAATTTGTGATTTTTTTTAAAAATCGCTTCAAAGCTTCTAGTCTATAGTATCTTATCTCCTACAGGTCATAAAGTAACCAAATAAAACACCCTAAATATGAATGCCTGGGGTCCACTGAACAGTTTGATGCCCAATATGTATAGGTTTACCTAAGTATGTGGCATGTAGGGGCCCCAATGTGAACATACCCCATATGAACTGTCATTTCTGTCATTTCAGCTTCTGCAAAATCAACACATTTACATCATTATATGTGGGATAAAGCTAGTAAAAAGTATGCTCACCCCAGAAAGTCATATATTTTTGGAAAGTACACATTCCCCCGAATCTAAAATGGGTACCCATGTCTTTCTACTCCAAAGTACCAAGCCACACAGCTTTTCTAAAGTTAGCAATTTTGATGACATTTCCAAAAATCCCCTCAAAGCTTCCACTTTGAAGCATCTTATCTCCCACATAGCATTAGGTACCAAGATAAAACACCCTGAATTTGAACGCCAGGGGTCCACTGAACAGTTTGATGCCCAATATGTATAGGTTTACCTAAGTATGTGGCATGTAGGGGCCCCAATGTGAACATACCCCATATGAACTGTCATTTCTGTAATTTCAGCTTCTGCAAAATCAACACATTTACATCATTATATGTGGGATGAAGCTAGTAAAAAGTACGCTCACCCCAGAAAGTCATATATTTTTGGAAAGTACACATTCCCCCGAATCTAAAATGGGTACCCATGTCTTTCTACTCCAAAGTACCAAGCCGCACAGCTTTTCTAAAGTTAGCAATTTTGATGACATTTCCAAAAATCCCCTCAAAGCTTCCACTTTGAAGCATCTTATCTCCCACATAGCATTAGGTACCAAGATAAAACACCCTGAATTTGAACACCAGGGGTCCACTGAACAGTTTGATGCCCAATATGTATA
The DNA here is from genome assembly GCF_000004195.4 of Xenopus tropicalis. Taxonomy (NCBI): domain Eukaryota; kingdom Metazoa; phylum Chordata; class Amphibia; order Anura; family Pipidae; genus Xenopus; species Xenopus tropicalis. Next base: position 101,242,434 of record NC_030682.2, on the reverse strand, counting down.
GGTTTACCCAAGTATGTGGCATGTAGGGGCCCGAATGTGAACATACCCCCATATATACTGTCATTTCTGTCATTTCAGCTTCTGCAAAATCAACACATTTACATCATTATATGTGGGATAAAGCTAGTAAAAAGTATGCTCACCCCAGAAAGTCATATATTTTTGGAAAGTACACATTCCCCCGAATCTAAAATGGGTACCTATGTCTTTCTACTCCAAAGTACCAAGCCGCACAGCTTTTCTAAAGTTAGCAATTTTGATGACATTTCCAAAAATCCCCTCAAAGCTTCCACTTTGAAGCATCTTATCTCCCACATAGCATTAGGTACCAAGATAAAACACCCTGAATTTGAACGCCAGGGGTCCACTGAACAGTTTGATGCCCAATATGCATAGGTTTACCTAAGTATGTGGCATGTAGGGGCCCCAATGTGAACATACCCCCATATGAACTGTCATTTCTGTCATTTCAGCTCCTGCAAAATCAACACATTTACATTATTATATGTGGGATAAAGCTACAAAAAAGTACGCTCACCCCAGAAAGTCATATATTTTTGGAAAGTACACATTCCCCCGAATCTAAAATGGGTACCCATGTCTTTCTACTCCAAAGTACCAAGCCGCACAGCTTTTCTAAAGTTAGCAATTTTGATGACATTTCCAAAAATCCCCTCAAAGCTTCCATTTTGAAGCATCTTATCTCCCACATAGCATTAGGTACCAAGATAAAACACCCTGAATTTGAACACCAGGGGTCCACTGAACAGTTTGATGCCCAATATGTATAGGTTTACCCAAGTATGTGGCATGTAGGGGCCCGAATGTGAACATACCCCCATATATACTGTCATTTCTGTCATTTCAGCTCCTGCAAAATCAACACATTTACATCATTATATGTGAGATAAAGCTACAAAAAGTACGCTCACCCCAGAAAGCCATATATTTTTGGAAAGTACACATTCCCCCGAATCTAAAATGGGTACCCATGTCTTTCTACTCCAAAGTACCAAGCCGCACAGCTTTTCTAAAGTTAGCAATTTTGATGACATTTCCAAAAATCCCCTCAAAGCTTCCATTTTGAAGCATCTTATCTCCCACATAGCATTAGGTACCAAGATAAAACACCCTGAATTTGAACGCCAGGGGTCCACTGAACAGTTTGATGCCCAATATGTATAGGTTTACCTAAGTATGTGGCATGTAGGGGCCCCAATGTGAACATACCCCCATATATACTGTCATTTCTGTCATTTCAGCTCATGCAAAATCAACACATTTACATCATTATATGTGGGATAAAGCTACAAAAAAGTACGCTCACCCCAGAAAGTCATATATTTTTGGAAAGTACACATTCCCCCGAATCTAAAATGGGTACCCATGTCTTTCTACTCCAAAGTACCAAGCCGCACAGCTTTTCTAAAGTTAGCAATTTTGATGACATTTCCAAAAATCCCCTCAAAGCTTCCACTTTGCAGCATCTTATCTCCCACATAGTGTTAGGTACCAAGATAAAACACCCTAAATTTGAACGCCAGGGGTCCACTGAACAGTTTGATGCCCAATATGTATAGGTTTACCTAAGTATGTGGCATGTAGGGGCCCCAATGGGAACATACCCCCATATGATCTATCATTTCAGCTCCTGCAAAATCAACACATTTACATCCTTTATGTGGGATAATGCTACAAAAAAAGTACATTCACCCCAGAAAGCCATATATTTTTGGAAAATACACATCCCCCCGAATCTATAATGGGTAAATATTTCTTATTGCTACAAAGTACCAAGCTGTAAAGCTTTCCTAAGTTTGCAGATTTATATGACATTTCGAAAATCGCATAAAAATGTTGCAATTTGCCGCATTTATCTCTCACAATTTCTTGATAAAGATCAGATAAAGACAAATCACCCCAAAAAGGAACAACAGAGGTCTACTGAACAGTTTGATGCCCAATATGCATAGATATACCAAAGTCTGCGGTATGTACTGAACCCAAAATGAAAATAGCGCATAAGGATTTCTCGCCTGCCAGCTCAGCTTTTGCACACAGAGCCCCCTGTCAGTGTATTATGTGCCAAAACTTCCCCTAACCATACAGTGACCCCCACAAAACCATATATTTTTGGAAAGTACACATTCTGACAAATCCAACAAGGGTAAAGAGTCCTTTCTACACCAAAGTACCAATCTGCAGAGCTTTCCTAAAGTTATTGGTTTTTATGACATTTCAGAAAATCGCCTAAAAATGTTGCAATTTGTCGCATTTATCTCACACAATTTCTTGCGTACAAAGGCAAGTCACCCCAAATAGGAACACCAGAGGCCTACTGAACAGTTTGATGCCCAATATGCATAGATATACCAAAGTCTGCGGTATGTACTGAACCCTAAATGAAAATAGCGCATAAGGATTTCTCGCCTGCCAGCTCAGCTTTTGCACACAGAGCCCCCTGTCAGTGTATTATGTGCCAAAACTTCCCCTAACTATACAGATCCCCCACAAAACCATATATTTTTGGAAAGTACACATTCTGACAAATCCAACAAGGGTAAAGAGTCCTTTCTACACCAAAGTACCAATCTGCAGAGCTTTCCTAAAGTTATTGGTTTTTATGACATTTCAGAAAATCGCCTAAAAATGTTGCAATTTGTCGCATTTATCTCACACAATTTCTTGCGTACAAAGGCAAGTCACCCCAAATAGGAACACCAGAGGCCTACTGAACAGTTTGATGCCCAATATGCATAGATATACCAAAGTCTGCAGTATGTACTGAACCCTAAATGAAAATAGCGCATAAGGATTTCTCGCCTGCCAGCTCAGCTTTTGCACACAGAGCCCCCTGTCAGTGTATTATGTGCCAAAACTTCCCCTAACTATACAGAGACCCCCACAAAACCATATATTTTTGGAAAGTACACATTCTGACAAATCCAACAAGGGTAAAGAGTCCTTTCTACACCAAAGTACCAAGCCGCAAAGCTTTCCTAAAGTTATCGGTTTTTATGACATTTCAGAAAATCGCCTAAAAATGTTGCAATTTGCCGCATTTATCTCACACAATTTCTTGCGTACAAAGGCAAGTCACCCCAAATAGGAACACCAGAGGCCTACTGAACAGTTTGATGCCCAATATGCATAGATATACCAAAGTCTGCGGTATGTACTGAACCCTAAATGAAAATAGCGCATAAGGATTTCTCGCCAGCCAGCTCAGCTTTTGCACACAGAGCCCCCTGTCAGTGTATTATGTGCAGTAACCCCCCCTAACTATACAGTGACCCCCAAAAAAACATATATTTTTGGAAAGTACACATTCTGATGAATTCAAAATAGGTAAAGTTATTTTTGTACACCAAAGTTACACCTGGCAAAGCTACGCTAAAAACAGATCAGGAACACTTATATAGGGATAAAATGTGATAAAACCACAAAAATTGTGCAAATCAGTGAAACAACAAAATAAGTTACATGACAGTGTAATTAGTGGCCAGAATATCTGATCCAATAGTTACGCTGTCAAAATAAACAGTTTTTAGGTAAAAGAAAATAAAAACAAAGTGGTAAAATGAAAAAAAAAAAAAAAAAAAAAGCAAAACAAAAAAAAACCAAAGTGTTTGTGTATACATGTGTGTACATGTGTAAAAGTTGTGTGATAGTGTGTAAGTGTGTATATGAGTGTAAATAAGTGTATAAAAGTGTGAAAAATGAAAAAAAAAAAAAATAAAAAAATGCTAAAATGTGTGCTGTAAGTGTGTGTAAATGTATGTAAGTGTGTATAAATGTATGTTAATGTGTGTATAAGTGTGTAAAAGTGTGTAAATGCAAGAAAAAAAAAACTCCTTACCTGTTCCTGAAGACCCGATCGCTCCTTGCTCAGTTGGGCCGGCGCTGGGGGAGAGGGAGGAAGCAGGAAGCAGCAGACGCGATGCGATCGCGTCTGCTGCTTCCTGGAGGGTCCTGCGAGCGATCGGCTCGCAGGACCCTGATGACAGCCCCCCTGGCACATTGCCCAGGGGGGCTGTCATTGTTAGAAGCCCTCTGCAGCGGCGGCACATGCCGCCGCTGCAGAGGGCAGCGCTTAAACGCCAACGACGTATGAGACACGTTTAAGCCCTTTTACTGCCAGCACGTACGTGCTTGGCAGTAAAAGAGTTAATAGAGTAAAAGGGTACTACAATTTGCATCTCTAACTGTGAGTCCAAATAATTCCAGGGTGCTGGATGTCATAAATGAATATTGCTGGAGTTACCAAATAAATAATATACATAGTCCCATATAGCACATATTTCCATACTATGTCAATGATAATTTTGAAAAAAATGAAAAGGTTAACATTAACATTGATTAAAAAAATAAACTGCAAATAAACAATTTTGACAAGGGTTCCCTGGTCTGCATGCCTGGTCTGTAAAATAAAGTGCAGAGTGTGTTTTAAACACAGGCTTAGAAATTGTTTATAGGTAAAATCACCTGTCGTAACAGTGTGATCTTTTAATATTTGCTAAGGAAATATGAACAGTGCAATATGATGATGATTACAACAAAATTAAAATTAAGTAAGAAATGTTCTGCTTTGGACCATTAGCTGCGCTATTCTTCACACAATATATAGGACTGCTACAATACTGCAATAGTTATAAAGCATTCTTCTTTTGCATGCCTTGAAAAACTATGGCCCAGGAGTTTGATAATGGTGAGAAAAAGGATATCTTTGTGGACAGTAGATATGTATACCACCTTATAGTAGTTTTACCAACATGCTACTCTCATATTTACAGTAACATAAGTAGTGTATTTTACTTCCTAGTACAAAATGTGCACTGCACTGCCCTGGTGCCATCACAGACCCTGCTTCCCCACAGAGATGTGTGGCCCAGATCGGGACCCCAGGTTATGTGGGTTTGGGCCAAAAAATTGGCCTGCATATCAGGTCTGGGTTGGGTGCAGGTTAAACTTCTCAGCAACAGCACACATGACTTTATTTGGGCCCCTTCTTTGTTTGCGGGTGGTGGTAAACTCTTACAGCTGGCCCCATCTCTGATGTCAGCTAAGGGGGTTCTCGTTAGGTTTGTGTGCCCTTCTCAACCTCAGGCTGGGTCACACTCAGGTTGAGAAGGGGCAGGTTTGGGTTGGACCACTGCACATCACTACACCCCAGTAGTCCCACCCATGCTTATATAATTACAGATTACCAGAGAAATGCCAATAATAAATCTATGATGCTTACAATAGTCTATTCTCCATCAAACATTTGCAAGACAATGTTATTTCCATTATACATTTTTGAAGTTTTACAGAATATGTTAAGAGACATAGCGGTAATAAATATTAGAACAAAGCTGTTAAAGCCAGTGTGCTGTTTTGCTGTGTCCATTGAATACAAAGGAATTTCTAATGCATTCATCTACAGGCAAGATTCTCCCTTGCACGACTCCAAATTTATCTTGCTTAGAAAAGACTGAGGATAGAGCAAATTTTGCTGCACATGGGAAAGAGAATATTCTTTAATAGAATTTCAGTGATTAAGGAAGGCAAGTGGGGTGGGCATAACAGAATAATGTGTTAGCCTCAAAATAATCATAAATATATATTTCTTTGTGACAGGTTCCATTCTATAAAATATTAAAATAGACTTCTTTTTTCAGCCAGAAGTACATTTAACTATTACATTATTTCTGCTAACGCTATTTCTTGTTTGTATAATCCTGCAATGCAGTTAAACAATAGTTACATTGTCTTTGGTCTTTATATGAACAAAAACAGCATAACTATTACGTTTTTTGTGTCCAATTAACAGAAACATTAAGTGATTAGATGCCGAGCTTTATTTTCCAATATTCCCTTGAATCAGATATTTTTCATTAAAACCTTTATTTTTCAGTTGGTTGCAGTTCTTTGACAAGTACAGATAACGAAAAGAAACATCCTAATTTAGCATTCTCCAAATTCCCAAGAATGCTACATGTACTGACTAGATGAGAAATAATAGGCAATTATCTCTTGGGGCACTATAATATTATAGGATCAATAGACAATGATGAGAGATAATAGGCAGCAGTCTCCCAAGGTTTGATTTATTTATAGCAATCTCCTAATAGTTCAGAATCTGTAGCGAGTGTTCTACTTGGGTATTTATATATATATATATATATATATATATAGTAGAGTGGCATGGAGATTATGGAAGTACAGTCCTATGATTTTTAAATGTATTATAAACCATATCTAATATTTTATCCATTATTATGACATCCAGGTGCAGGTATTGGATCAGTTATCCAGAAACCTGTTGTCCAGAATGGTCCATTTTAACCTAGCAGCCAGGCAGTGGTTTGAAAGAAAGATTGGAATTTAAATAGAGGAGGGCCTAAATAGAAAGATACCTAATAAGAAATAACAGTAACATTGTGACCTCCATTTAAAAGCTGGATAGGGTCAAAAGAGGAAGGCTAATAACAAATAAAAAATGAATTCCAGTTGAAAAGTTGCTATAAAACAGGCCCTTCTATAACATAATAAACGTTAACCTGAAGGGGAACTACCCCTTTAATAGTAATACCATTCTTATATCTGATTTAGCCACTTTCTCTGGAGGTGTAGGGTGTTATGTGCTGGCGTTTATATATCTGAGGCTAGTTTATTGCCAGGGTTACAAGGAGCAGAAAAGGGCCAAACATTTATGAAGAAATTTCACTTCAACAAAAGTCCATTTAGTAAACATTACGGAAATTTGTGAGCTTTTTCTGCATGAAACCCAGCGTGAGTTGGTAAACTCTCCTATATGATTGCTCAAGCCTAAAGGCCAAGTAATAATAAATCAGGCCCCTCATACATAGGTTTTTATTCCAATACACGGGCAGATCTTCTAACAATAGCATTAATAAGTTACAGGATATTTACTTTTATATATATAATTGTATTAAGCCTTTTAATAACTTAAATCATTCACAAATATTATTTATATTTACTTGGTGGATAGTATATTTAAATTGTGTTTTTCAAGGGCATGACTCAAACGTTGCAAACAATGTAACTAAACACTTCCTCAATTTTTTTGTGGTTATTTGTAAAATTTCCGAAAAAAGGAGCACACAGCCATCTGCTGCCAGTATAGGAGGCAGATAAAATAGATATACATTTGCATCTTTGTTTTCTACAGTATTAATTGATAGGATTAGGGGAAAAAAATTACCATAATGTCTAGATCCGATTACATTTTCATAAATGTTTGAAATAAATTCTCAAAATATTTTCCTGGTATAGACTCAAACTAGAAGTGCCTTATTAGCAACTTTCATTTCATGTACTTAAACTAAGCAGCTAATGCAGATAAATACAAGAGACAGATGATAGCATTGGACTTTTTCTGACAATTCCCTGTGACCTAGAAAATTTTTCTGGCCTACACAGTGGAGGGCCGATAACAGAAGTCAGTTTTGGCCACTCCCCTTTGTTAAACTACACCCACTTCAAGCCATGTTATTACAAGAGCTTTTAAGATCATACCCACATTAATGATGGTAGTGCAGCAAAAACCCAAAGGGTTGGTGCTCACTGTAGGGATATCCCCTTTATTCATATGTGAAAGAATTATATTATGTCATATTAAGACATCCCCTAAAATCCATATGCCTCCTCCTCCCCTGTGGATAGCACAGCTACCCGCAGCATATAAATTCACACCTTAGGGACCATATAATGACTATTTCCAAATGCTAACAAACTCCCAGAACAAACCCCTGCCAGGTTTACCTCCCACAGGCAACATAGGGCAGGCAGAGTATGGCACACACAGGGAGCATAGGGCAAGCAGAGTATGTCACACACAGAAAGCATAAGGCAGGGAGAGTATGGCACACACAGGCAGCATAAAGCAGGCAGAGTATAGCACACAGGCAGCATAGGGCTGGCAGAGTATGGCACACAGGCAGCATAGGGCAGGCAGTGTATGGCACACACAGGCAGCATAGGGCAGGCAGAGTACTGCCTGTGTGTGCCATACTCTGCCTTCCCTACCCTGTCTGTGTGTGCCATACTCAGCCTGCACTATGCTGCCTGTGTGTGCCATATTATGCCTTCCCTACCCTGCCTGTATGTGCCATACTATGCCTGCCCTATGCTGCCACAAATTGTTCCCCATTTATTATTTCAAAGCTTGAATGAATTCCGAAATAGTCGCAGTCATTGCGAAAAATATGACTTTTTCATGGAAGTTAATGAAAACCACAAAAAAGTTGTGGAATTTTAACGAAAATATTGTGAACATAACAAAAAGTTCAATAAATTAGAAAAAATATGAGTTTTTCTAAAAAAAAATAAATTGTGGTTTCCTGAATGAACCCCTTAGTGTTCTGAATAATATGCAAGCAAGAGAAAGAAAGAGAGACAAAGCTACAGAATCTGAGCTCCATTCTTGGAGCACAAATGGTTGTGCAAATTCTTAAGAGCAAGGTGCAAAGGGAAAATATATGCCTTGCACCACGCCTCACACCCACTGCAAATATGCAAAGTTGCATATACAATGCTTGGATTTCTTAGTGCAGTAAACTGAAAATAACAAATACAGTACTGTTTATATGTATTTGATACACTTTGCTGACGGTGTATATTACTATTTCTTTCATCTTGCATTGGTATTAAACTACACAATAAAACAACGGATAATAGAAAAAAATTGGGGAAATGTCTTTTTTTAATACAATATTGTGTTGATTTGAATTATACATGACAGCACGTTAAGTGAAAAAAGCATAGCTACATAACATATTTTATATTCTTTAACCAAGGCTTAGGTTTCGGAGTGCAGGTGAACCTGAAACCTGAAGGTACTGAAATGGAACATCTCACTTTGCAAATTTGTCATATGACTGGTAAACTATAGAGGGAATAACATATCTCAAGGGACAGAGGGGTAAGGTCATTTCCTGGCAATCTAGTATCAGTTGTCAACACATTCCAACCAAGTTATTAAAAACCCACAGATGGCACCTTAAGAAGTAATGCAAGTGGCATTTTAAGCTACTGGATGGACAATATTTATCTAAGGTACTATAATTTCAATATTTTAATTGCTTTAATGAAAAGAATGTTTTACATATAGCCGTGGCATGCTGTCTTTTTTTACAAAGTTGTTCTAAAAGTACTGTATGTTCCAGCATTATGCAAGATACAAAAATACATTTAGAATGTTGTTAGTTTTAAAGGGTTTCATTTATGCATGGCTAGTGGCTTCTGTATTATGTCCTTAATAAGGATTTCTCATGGGGAAAATAGACAACCCTCTTTTTATCATTGGTACAGTATCTATCAACATTGTCTTCATATTCTGTGGATATATGATTTGTGTATATGTCTGGAAATTTAGGAAAGAAGATTGTAGTGTATGCATATAATCTTTACTATGACATTATGATTTATTAAAATTCATTATCAATATTTGAACTGTCAAGTTCTGAACTTAAATTTCAATAAAAATAAGAACAACAAGTTACAGAGCAGATCTCAATTACTGAACAAACTTTAATCAACGATTTCAGCCCCTAAAAGTGAACTACGGGGATTAGTTATCAGCATATTCAATAAATATACAAAATATATAAAATAAAATAAGACTTCCAGATGCTTTGATATTTACATATTTTGTAAAATTACATTTACACTGACAGAAAAATAACTATTGCTTTTACCCATAAGTTACTTTTAGTATGTTACAGAATGTTCCATTCTTTGCAACTTTCAATTGGTCTTCATTTTTTATATATATATATATATATATATATATATATATATATATATATATATATATATATAAATATATATATATATATAAATATATATATATATATATAGTTTTTTTATTTGCCTTCCATTTCGGCCTCTTTCTGGCTTTCAGAAGGGGTCAGTGACCCCAGCAGACAAAAAACTATTTCTCTCAGCAGCTACAATTTTATCGTTATTGTTACTTTTTATTTCTTCCCTTCCTATTCAGTCCTTCGCCTATTCATATTTCAGTCTCATGCAAATAACTGACTGGTTGCTAGGGTAAGCAACCAGATAACTAATGAAATACCAAACTAGAGAGCTGCTGAACAATAATCTAAATAACTGAAAAACCACAAAAAAAGACCAATTGCAAATTGTCTCAGAATATCAATATCTACATCATACTAAAAGTTATTTTAAAGGTGAACCACTCCTTTAAATTAACTCTCTAAACATGTCTTTGAGACCACCCTTTCCTTATTTTAACCTACATTTTTTACATATATAGGAGGTAAGTAGTTAAAACAAAGATCTGCCTGTAATTGCAGGAAAAGGTTCATCTAGGGAAAACCAGACTGCCAGAAAATAATTTTCCCAGTGATCAGTTAGAAAGGTCATTTCTGGGGTCTTTGTTTACTTTCCTCTGGATCAATAATGGGATGTTATAGGACAGTTTAAACGTGGTTTAACTTGGTGCATTTGTCTTGTTTAAATGTTTACCTGTAAATGCTTTATGGGAATTATGGTGTTACATGTTAATTAGTTGTGGAAGACAAATACTGAGGGTTTTGCAAGCTGAAAATACATCTGCACACTAGACACATTTAGAACACATTCACCCAGTCAATAAAGGAAGGGACTGTTGCCTTTCATCATGAGGTCTTGTATTCTAAAACAATTTGCAACTATTTTTCCAGATATATGCGTAATTTCAGTGTAGCTCTCCAGTTTGAATCAGTTATCTAGCTGTTTGTGTCTATATAACTGTAGAAACCAAAATAAATGGTTTTAGAAAATGAAAGAGACCAAATGCAATCTTGTCACAAATGTGACTATCAATATCAAGAAAAGCTGGGCATACTCAAAAAACCCAATAATTTAAAGGAGACATATTGTCACACTGATCTTCTACTATAACATAGCCCCTTCCTTACAACGTTTATTAAATCAGAAAAAAAACTTTGAAACCCATTTTACCTCCTAAAAATATTACATAAAAAATGATATCCTCTCTCTTCAGTGTCTATTGAAAAAGGATACCTGGGAAGATCTCTTTATTCTCCTATGGAAAATAGTTATATTGCTCAGTCTCTCCTTGTGTCTTTCTGCTCCCCAAATGCCCATATCTGTACATCAGCTTCCATACATTGGGGAATACTGGGTTAGTATTCACATTCCCAGATCGTCCCATAAAATTCTTCTTTTCTTGCTGGCCCATCGCACTCTTGCAAGATGAAACCAACATACTATATAAAGCACAGGTACCTGGAGAGGAGGGGAAGCCACAACTGCCTGTCATTAAATTCTTGTGGGCTACTACTTTCTGTCATAAAAAAGCTTGGGGCCACAACTGCCTGTCATAATATGCTTGTGGGCCAATATTGTGTCTGTCTTAAAATGCTTGAAGGTCAATACTACCTCCACAACGGCCATGACTGTCTGTAATAAAATGCTTGAGTGTCAGAACTGTATGTCTAGGGGGCACAGCTGTCTGTCATGAAATGCTTGGGGAGCCACAACTGTCTGTCATGGAATGCTTGGGGCCACAATTGTCTGTCATGAAATGCCTGGGGGCCCAAAATTGTCTGTCATGAAATTCTTGGGGACCACAACTGTCTGTCATGACATGTTTGGGCGCCACAATGCATCTTCCATGAAATACTTTGGGGCCACCACTGTGTCTGTCATGAACTGCTTGGAGTCCACCATATGTCATGAAACGTAGGGACCATAGTGTGCCTGGCGTTCCAACCATGTAAAAAGCTGTGTGTTTTTGTTTACTGGGTGTGGCAACAAAGTAGGCCTGATCCTTTTAGCAAAAAAATGCACTGCTCTGATAAAAAGTAATGCAGCACCATGCTGCCATCCTACTTGCCTTTTACAGTTGGGCAGTCTGACAATGCACTGTATCATTTTCCCTGAGCACCATGCCAGTGGTAAAAATACAGCAATTCAATTAAAAGCACATTCTTTCGAGTCATTTTGAAGGAAAATATACTTTTTTTTTAATATAAACTGAATACAGAAATCACATTGTATTTTCCCTGAACCTTGCCCTAAACTGTGTAATAAAATTCTATAACAATGTAATTCTCCCAGCCTTACATTTTTCTTGTATTGTTTTAAAGTTTTAATTGGATTGACCTTGACTTGAAGTAGTTTGGACTTTGCTATAAAGTTCCTGTCACAGTATGTGAAAGTTGTTTTATACCAGAAAATGTCCAACTTGTTCACAGCCCGTACCAAATTTTTAGAAACCCCAAAGCTGAGACACAACCCCTCCATTTGTAATAAAAGGCACTAAGTCTAGGTGCAGTAACCCATAGTAACCAATAAGATGTTTGCTTTTAAACAAGTAACTAGTAAATGCTACCTGCTATGGGTTACTGCACCTGGGCAAACGTAGTTACATTACTCCCCACTTATTTAAACTTAACTTACCCCCAACGTATTCTTAAAGTATGAGCAAAAGTGAATCTGGCCCTAATGACCTACAAACAAAAATGCTGCAGTCTAAACTACAAATATAGTGAAAATCACTATATTTTTGGAATTTTAACAGCCTAAAAATACATCCTGACTCTTTACTAAGCACCATAGAAAGTTCTATAGAAAATAAAGACTTCCAGTGCTCTGTGAAGTGTATGTGCTGTTTTTTCAGGTCTTAGAAAATACAGTATTTTCCCAGAAAAAAAAGTGTCAAAACCAGGATATTGAGTCACAGGGATGGCACTATTGCACTGCTTAAACTTTAAATAACCAGCTGTCATCATTGATTTAAAAGTTTAAAGAAAAACTGTAAAAAAGAATAATTTGAGCATGCCCAGAATACTGCCAGTTTGTTTTATTTAGGCTTAGAGCAGTCTATGAGAAAGTCAATGCTAAATACATCCCGTCCCTTTCATGGTACATATGAAGGAACAGGCTTATGAAACATGAATAATACAGGCCAACTGATTTTTTTCTCTTTTAATGGGTCATTCATAATATATCCATGCTAGGAGGAGATAATTGGTTGCATGGGCACAAGTACAGCAAATGTAATTAGCTTTTCTCAGAAACGCTTTTCAGCATAATAAAGCCATGAAACACCCCATGAGCCATAATTTATTTATTATACTTTAGTTGTATAGCGCCAACATGTTTACTAAACACACACACCAAAAAAATTGTTGCTGATTCACTAGTCTCTTCTCCAGAGGAGCTTACAGTTAAAAGTAACATGCACACACATTAATTAGTAAGTAATGAACCTTATTGTGTTTTTGTAGTTGTTTAGGTAACTCACATAGACATGGGAAAAACATACAAACTTCTTGCAGATAAAGCTCAGGTCAGAATCGATCCAAGGCTCCAGTTGCTGCAAGGCAGAAAAGCTACCTGCTGCACGACTATAATGACCAGGAGCCTACACACTAGAGATCGCTGAGATGTGAATAATAGAGTGAATAATTTACCCCCTATTGGAAAATATAAGGATATTATAAGTAATTGAAGAGTTCCATGACTATATAAAGGCAAAAGGGCAATTTTAAGTGCTTTTATACTGGTCATGGATCTCCAAGGTGACTTCTAATATGCTTATATTTTTCAACAGGGGGTACAGAATTTATTATAAAACACAAGTTTCAGTAAGTAATGACAAATTACATCACTAAGCACTGTTATAAGGATAGAATTTATAGAATATGCATGGCTGTTGTGTATTATAACCAGGATCATATAATATTCATAAAAATACACAGCATTTGTATTATTAATGTGCCATTAGTTGAGTGCAGTAGGGCTCAGTGATACTAGAAGGCTTGCCTTGGACAAGAATGACTAATATTGATCCCCAAAATGAAAACATGTTTCCTGAAACGCTGGGTCAAAAACAGACTGTTCGCTTTCTCACTAAGCTGTTTTATTTTACTATTTTTACAGTTCAGACTAGTTTCTTACAGTCCCCTTTGTAAATATTTACATATGCATGGACAAGGACAATGTGCTGTTTGTTTTTGTCCTCACACTTACACTTACCTTAACCCTTTAAGTGCCAGCCGAATTCGTCATTTCGGTTCCCCCCAGTGCCAGACGTTTTTTAAGCATTTTGTACTCATTCACTTTAACAATGTTTTTTGGTAGGAAAACCTCCATGAAACTAGGGAAATTATATATCGTTTTTTTCGTCACTAATTGGGCTTCGACATACATACCAAATTTTATAACTTTTCTGGAGATATGATGTGTATTTTGGGTGAAATATGTAAAAAAAAAAAAATTATGAAAAATTTCTGTATATTTTGAGTTTTTTTTCCATAGAAAAGTTAATTTTACACACTTTTTTTTGTTGTTTGTAAAAGCCCTGATACTCCCAAGTCCAACGATACCAAATATGTGGTGGTACCCCACAGTTCCTGTCCAGAAGTAACCCCCAAACTAAAGAAATACTTTGTACAATATCACACCAGAACAAAGCGGAAAAGCGCTTGTAACAGTTGATGCAGCATAACATATGTAAATCTAAAATATCCCCTCATGTTTGGTATCTTTAGAAACTACAGACCTTCAGGTTTCTAGGTGCAATGTAGTTTTCACTCAAAAGCCAAATACCTTTTGTCAGTGCATTGTGAAATTTGGAACTTTTTTTGACATTTTTTTTTTTTTCTAAAACGTAAACTTGGACGCATGATCAAATGTGGATTTGACAAAAAAAATCTCATAAAAATTTTCTAACAAAGGCAAATTTGAAAGACAAACTTCTACTGAATAAAATGATGCCCCATATGTATGGGTGCACATAAAGACATGGGCACCAAACACTCCAAAGCAGGGGCAATGTACAAGGGCAATTACAGCTAAAAATGTGGGTGCTGTGCTCTATGTGCACTACCTGCAGTTTTTCAGTGTTAACCCCCCCTACTTGTGAAATAACCCCCACAAACTATATATTTCTGAAAAGTGCACACCATCAGCTATTCAGAGACACCACTCTTCTCTTTCTACATAGAAAATTGTGGCCGCAGTCCCTTGCAGAAGTCAGCGCTTTGGTCAGAAATCGAGGAAAAAACAGATAAAAAACCTAGATTTCTCCCCAAAATCTCCATGGCAACTACCAAAAACTTACTAAACATCAATCTGCAAGTTCCCCTGAATAAAACAATACCCCATATGTATGGGTACACATAAAGACGTGGCCACCAAATGCCCCAAAACAGGGGCAATGCATAAGGGCAATTTCAGTTGAAATTTTGGGGGCTGCGCTCTATGTGCACTTCCTGCAGTTTTTCAGTGTTAACCCCCCCTACCTGTAAAATAACCCCCACAAACTATATATTTCTGAAAAGTGTACACCTTCAGCTATTCAGAGACACCACTCTCCTCTTTCTACATGGAAAATTGTGGCCGCAGTCCCTTGCAGAAGTCAGCGCTTTGGTCAGAAATCAAGGAAAAACCAGATACAAACCTAGATTTTGGTCAGAAATCAAGGAAAAACCAGATAAAAAACCTAGATTTCTCCCCAAAATCTCCATGGCAACTACCAAAAACTTACTAAACCTCAATTTGCAAGTTCCCCTGAATAAAACGATACCCCATATGTATGGGTGCACATAAAGACGTGGCCACCAAATGCCCCCTAACAGGGGCAATGCATAAGGGGGGGCTTTGCTCTACCTGCAGTTATTTAGTCTAAACACCCCCATACCTGTGAAATAACCCCCGCAAACTATATATTTTCAAAAAGTGCACACCTTCAGCTATTCAGAGACACCACTCTTCTCTTTCTACATGGAAAATTGTGGCCGCAGTCCCTTGCAGAAGTCAGCGCTTTGGTCAGAAATCAAGGAAAAACCAGATACAAACCTAGATTTCTCCCCAAAATCTCCATTGCAACTACCAAAAACTTACTAACCATTAATCTGCAAGTTCCCCTGAATAAAACGATACCTATGTCTGGTTGCACATAAGTACATGGCCGCCAAACCTGAAAATGCAAAATATTGGGGCTGCACTCTATGCACCCTTTTTTTTTTGCCTGCACCCAAATGAATGGAATACGCTCGGGTGCAGGCACATGTAGCCGATATACGCATGAAAACGCGTGAGAATGCAAAGTCTCGCGTTTTCATGCGTATATTGGCTACATGTGCCTGCACCCGAGCGTATTCCATTCATTCGGGTGCAAGCACAAGTAGCAGACGTAGGGCTGAATTTTCGGCAAGCGTTTTTCCACTTGCTGAAAAAATCAGCCCTACGCCATGTGTGGCATCAGCCTAACCCTTGGCAATAGAAACTACCAGAACAATCTTAGCACCTCTGGACCTTTCTAGAACAACTGAAATCAAATGAAGTTAAAATGGAATAAAACCACTAAAAGCAATAACAATAATTGCAATGAAATCGGTGGTAAGAGCCCTGGATCCACCAATGTCACTGCAAAAGCAACCTTTTTGGGGGCACTAAACACACAATAAAGAACAATGCAAAGATAAAACACCATAAAATCAGTAAAATCCAATAAAACCACCTAAACCAACAGAAGAACAATAATTGCAATGAAATCGGTGGTCAGAGCCCTGGATCCACCAACGTCACTGCAAATTCAGCACCCAATAGCAATACAAAAGTTACAATACAATAAAATAATAAAAAAACAGAAATCAATTATGAAAATGCCAAAAAAACACTAAAATGCAACCAAATTAATCAGATAATTATAGAGCAAGATCAGAAATAAAGTTTTAGTAAAAAAAAAAGACTGCCAAAGAAAGCAAAGAAAGAAAGAAAAGAAAAGAAAGAAGAAAAAAAAAAAAGTGTAAGTGTAAGTGTGTGTGTAAGTGTCTGTGTGTGCTTGGGAAAGTTGTAAATAAGTGTGTATGTGTGCAAAAGTGTAATAATGACAAAGATAGAAGAAAAAATGGAAAAAAAAAAAATTTTTTTTAGACAGTTGAGATAGAAATAAGCAAAATAAACAGTGGTAGAGAGTTGTAGTTCAGCTTACCCAAGGCAGGCAGGCGATCAGGGGCGATCAATCCAGCAGGAAGGCAGCAGGGGAGCTCCACCATGTCCAACGTGCGCAGCAGGAGTGAGGGAGCCGACAGTAGGCGGCGACTTTTAAAGGGACAGCAGTGGACACGTCATCAATGCGTGTCCACTGCTGTCATTGGCTGGAGCGACGATCGGTACGGCTGGGGGACCCGGATCGGTGAGTATGTGCTGCTCTGCTCATTGCCTAGGGGGATCTGAGGGGTTTACAAGCGCTGCGCTGCTTTAAAAGCGAGCGCAGCGCTTGTAAACCCGATAGTGCCATTGGACGTAGATTCTACGTTCTATGGCACTTTGGTCCCTTGGTACCTAGGACGTAGAATCTACGTCCTATGGCACTAAAAAGGTTAAGTCACAGAAAACACTGCTTCTTTTGTGACACTTTGGATTTCAGGTTATGTGTTGAAAAGGGCAACCTTTAAGGCAACAGGGGATTATTACAATACATAGGGGCCTATTTATTAAAATACGACAGGCACGAAAAAATTTGTATTTGTTTGTATTGTGTGTATTTTCTGCAACTTTTTTGTACTTTGCGATAAAATTTGTCAGTTTCGTGACTTTCCTTGGGCCAGGTTGGAGCTGCAGAGTGCCATTGAGTCCTATGTGAGGCTTCCAAAATCATGCACAGAAAGATCAAAGTGAGAAAGGTTTTCCCGCCATTTACGATCGTTCGGATACGAAAATTTTGTCACTTACGGATCGCCAATATATTATCATGACTAATATGATTTTTTCATAAGCATTTTCGTGATATTTGCGATCATCAGAAATTATTGTATTTAATCCGAATCTTTCCCATTTCGGGATTCAAACTAGTACTTTGATGAATCAGCCCCATAATATCTGTCTTTGGGGGCTACAGACTGTCTTTGGGGGGCACAGAGGGGATATTACTTTTGAGATGGAGCTTGACGGTGTATGTTGGAAAGGGTAACAGCAAAGGTAGCAAAGGAATATCACAATGCAGAATGATTTCAAGGGCCACAGAGAGAATTATTTGATTTAGAATGGCAAAGGAAATTATTAAGGTGACAGTTCTTTTTTATTTTATAGCACCTATTTGCACTGGCGAAAATTTAGTAAAGAACAAGTGGAGGCGCAATCAGAAATTATGGGGTCCCATAATACTTATTTTTAGGGCCCAGTCCCCCAGGAGCCCAGAGTTATTAGCACACACTGCCTGCCCTGGGAAATTGGCCCATGCCAACTAAGTAGAATAGTGGCTCAATTAAAATATTGGTTTTGAATGACAATCCTTATCTGCCCCAGCTATACCAACTCCAATAGAGAGTAAAATTTTGGGAGGTATTGCTCTTAAGCCCAGGAAAAAAAAAATTTTTTTTGTTTGTTTTGCTCCCTGTAGTAGTAGCCCTATTAAAAAGAGAACAGAATTCATTACTTTGGTCAAGCAGAGGCTCTGTTGGCAGCAGGTACAGCTGGTGAATAGGAAAAAAGATGTGTCTTTTTGGTCAGTGGCACAAGTGACAAAACAATGGCTATTTGTTGCGATGGTCTTGTTTTAGGAGAAATGTACACCCATTTCGTTCCCCTAAAAGCAGTTTTGTCCATAAATTGTGATGCAGTAAAAGATCACTTTTCCACCAAGTTACTTAACCAGTCTTTTCCTTAACTGATGGAACCTGAGCACTTCAGAATTAGGACCAAATTAAAAAAAAAGAGAAAAAAAAATACTTTAGGTCGATTTCAGTTTTCTCCTAAATTAGCCATTGTTCTGCCTGCCTTAAATTGTGAAAAATCTTCCCCTTGTTCACGAAAAATTCTAGGATCTTGTAGGTCCACCATGAAAAAACAAACCTAAAACCTCAAAGATTACTTTTTGTCAGTTTCACCCATTGTCTTTTTTCTAAATTAGCCATTGTTTTGACCCTATATTGGGAAAACCTGGCCCTTGTTTACAAAAACACCGGGGCCACTGAAGTACAAAAAAAAAAGTAAACTTTATTTCACCATAGTGTGCATAGAAACCTCTTTTCTTTCTGGTTAAATTAGGAAGGAGAAGAGTTATTGTTGGCAACCAGGAAACAAAATGTCATTTTTGTTCCCTAGAACAAGTCAAGAGTACTGAACCTTCAGTGCATGATTTTGGAAGCCTCCCATAGGACTCAATGGCACTCTGCAGCTCCAACCTGGCCCAAGGAAAGTCTCCCATAGGGCTCAATGGCACTCTGCAGCTCCAACCTGGCCCAAGGAAAGTCTCCCATAGGGCTCAATGGCACTCTGCAGCTCCAACCCGGCCCAAGGAAAGTCTCCCATAGGGCTCAATGGCACTCTGCAGCTCCAACCTGGCCCAAGGAAAGTCTCCCATAGGGCTCAATGGCACTCTGCAGCTCCAACCTGGCCCAAGGAAAGTCTCCCATAGGGCTCAATGGCACTCTGCAGCTCCAACCTGGCCCAAGGAAAGTCTCCCATAGGGCTCAATGGCACTCTGCAGCTCCAACCCAGCCCAAGGAAAGTCTCCCATAGGGCTCAATGGCACTCTGCAGCTCCAACCCGGCCCAAGGAAAGTCTCCCATAGGGCTCAATGGCACTCTGCAGCTCCAACCTGGCCCAAGGAAAGTCTCCCATAGGGCTCAATGGCACTCTGCAGCTCCAACCTGTCCCAAGGAAAGTCTCCCATAGGGCTCAATGGCACTCTGCAGCTCCAACCTGGCCCAAGGAAAGTCACGATACTGAAGCTTGAATGAATAATTAAACTTTCGTACTTGTTGCAACAAATATGATTTTGTCGCACAAAATTGATGCAAAGTATGAAAAAGTAGCAGAAATTAACGAAAAAATTTTTTTTTTGTAATCGTACCTATTTGGACTTTGTTAAATCAGCCCCTTAGGGGCAGATTTAGCAATATTTGAGTTTAGAGCTTAATACATAAAAACTCACCCATGTTCTATTCATTCCTATGGGACTTTTAGAAATGTATTTATCAAATGGTAAACTCTAACTTTCACGCACTTCAAAAAATCCCATAGGAATGAAGAGAACATGGGTGAGTTTTTATGCATAAAGCTCTTAACTCACATTTTGATAAATCTGCCCGTCTAGCACAGAACACAATTACTTGCGACCAATCGAGCTGAGGCTTGGGTGGCAGCAATCTTTGCTGGAGACTGCCACGAAAGAAACCAGAGCATACTAATTTTTGTATTGAGAAAATGTATCTCACGCCCGCACCCTGACGCACCTACTGACTGTGTACGCTATACTATAGCTATACACTATACTATACCTATACACTATACTATACCTATACACTATACCATAGCTATACACTATACTACAGCATCCTTCCTTAGCATCCTTCCTTAGCAACCCACCTCCGCCCCTCACCTCAGACGTAAACGTGCCGCGTCGCCGCGTTTTTATACGTACGGTCGTGACGCCTCAGTCTCGCGAGATGAGAGTTGTGACGTCGGGGGTTAGCTGTCCGGCAGGAGCCAAGGAGCTGGGCATTAACGGCGTTGTGGGACGTTTAAGCTGCGATCCGGGACTGCGGGTTGCGTTAAGAACATCGGCACTGTTGGGCGGTATGGAATTGTACTTTAATAACAACAGAAATGCCAGACGTTCCATAGTCATCCTCTTTGTATTGCTACAGCTTTAGTGGGGAATACATTGTTGTTCATATCATTAAGTGCCTTACTTTAAGCAAAAACATTGTTTTTGGCATTACCTTTTGTTTGTTCTCTATGTTTTGTGTTATTGAGAGAATTGCAGTCTCTTGAGCTGAAGTTTCGCCATGGGGTTAGTTGTTCCTGACAATGACACTTCTATAGGCCTAAAAGCTTGCAATCCCCATGAGAATGGAGAATGGAATGGAATAAAAGCCTTATACGTAGGCAGGGGATGAATAAGGGACACGTCTGGCAGTTGGTTATATGAAATAGTTACATTTAGAGGTATGTAAAGTGTAAGCTCTGCTGACTGAGGGGGAGCTAAACAATACATACATATCAAGTAGGACAGTTATTTGAATTGCTCATATTTATCCTATTTATGACTTTTATTATACTTGGGTGCCATGCATGGGTCAACGAAAGTTGCCTACTCGCCCCCTACAGACCAGAGCAGCAGCTTTTTGGCCCATGCCGATAGCCTGCCCACCAACACACAGCCAAAAATCATCCAGGTATTATATCAGGCAGATGTGAAAATCCAGTAAGATAAGGACTGAATTGGCACATTGATGCAGTCCTCTGCCAATGGTTTCCTCAAGCCACCATTATGATTTGATTGTTTGCCCATTGACAAAACAATTGGATCATCCTGTGTCATCCCAGTGTGTTGGAGATGAAATGGCGAAAGTTCCGCTTGTTTAGTAACGTTGCCATATTATAGTGCATTCCCAGCTTAAAGGAAAACGAAAGGCAAAATCACTTGGGGGTGCCAAAATGTTAGGCACCCCCAAGTGACTTTAACCGCTTACCTCGTACCCCGAGCTGGTGCCCCTATTAGGAGAAAACAGCACCAGCCCGGGGTACCTGGAGCGGATCGCTTCCTTCTTCTGGCTTCCGTTGCTGAAATGCCAGCGGTGGGCGCATGCGCAGTAGAGTGATAAGCCGACTTTAATGTTTAAGTTCGGCTTTTCACTCTACTGCGCATGCGCGCGCAGCGAGTCAGGAAGAAGGAAGCGCCGGCAGCTACCCCGGGCTGGTGCTGTTCTCTCCTCACAGGGGCACCAGGTAGGTGGGCAAAGTCACTTGGGGGTGCCTAACATTTTGGCACCCCCAAGTGACTTTGACTTTCTTTTTCCTTTAACCCACTCTTTCTTTACTACTGTTCCTGTCTGTGTGTATATGCATGGGTTCTTTATGAAGATCCTACAACCTTTTTACTTACATAGAGGCCCTCATCTTCGCTAAAAAATTGACAGTACTTGAGATACATGCATGAAAGCAGCTTCCACATGAAACTCATCTAAACCTTAGTTGGGGTATATGAAAAGTACTATTGCCAACAGTTGAATAGTTTTTAGTACTATAGGCTCCCTTATGGTATTCGATTGTGGGACTCCGAAGCTGTCATCTTGGCAAAATATTTCCTTTTGATTGATCCCTAATTAAATCCTTTTTTATGTGGCTTGACACAATTGTAGTTCTGTCCAGCGCTGCCTTTATTGTTGGTAAATTTGTGAGAGCGAATGTGAATGAATGTGCAAGCTATAGGAAGTGGGAGATTGGGCTCACACTGCAAATGGGGAGGGGAAGCCAAATCAGTGCGACTTCCAAAAAAATTTGAGGAAGTTGACAAGTTTCTGTCTGTTGTTAATGAGTGTGTCTTTCACATGGTGCACCATGTTGCTAATAATCTGTACCTATAGGATCCCAACTGGAGATGTAAATACCTGGTTATGGTCTACCCACTGACTATAGGCGCTGCTAATCTTTGTTAAATGATTTATTAATATATATAGTTTTACTTCTTTCTTTTAAAGTATTTGTATGCATCAGCTACTGCATTGCTACATTTCCAGTGCCCAATATGTATGTATGTATTTCTTTATTTATAAAGCGCTACTTATGTACACAGCGCTGTACAGTAGAATACATTAATACAAACAGGGGGTTATTAAGATAATAATAGATAAATACACAGTATAACAATAAATGCAAATAAATAAATACAAGATACAGTTGGAATAAGTTAAGAGTCAAAGACACAAGAGGATTGAGGTCCCTGCCCCGTAGAGCTTACAATCTAGATAACAAGCTAAAGGAGGAACTGAAACAGTAGTGGCACTACTGGAGTTGTAGGAGTATTAGTAGCCATTGAAACAATGGTGAGACTACTTGGGGGGAGCGAGGATGAAAGTACACCCCTTCTATGGTGTCCTCTGGAGATACCATGGCTCGCAGACGATAATGGGTTCTTGTACAGATGGGAAGGGAATTGGATCTTCGTGCAAATTTTCTACCTAGGACCAGACAAAAGATCCTTCACACACATGCACACACACACGGACTTAATGCAAAAAGAAACAACTTGCAGCGCAGCAGTAAAGTGTGACTGATGTTTATTAGAGCACAGGTCACACACCCTGGGAAATGAAGAACATGGCTGGCCCATGTGAAATTTCAAAAATAAATCTTAAAAAAAATCTGTTCTTTTAAAAAGTGGATTTCAATGCAGGATTCTGCTGGAGAAGCTCTAATAACACTTCAGACTTCAAACTACAAAACTTTCCTAAGTGTAGTGTTTTTTTATGGTTTTTCTAAAAATTGTCATTAAATTTGATACATTTATCTTGCGTTTCTTACATACAAAGATAAAACACCAGGAGTTTTCTTAACCACTTGATGTCAAATATGCATAGGCATATCAAAGTATGTGGCCTGTAGCACCCCCAACATGAAAATCCCCCTGCTTTCATGTTGTGTCACAAGACACCGGATAACCTTATATTTTTTGGAAAATGCATGTGTTTGTGTGCAAATATGCCCAATAGTGTGAAAATGAAAATAAGCAAAAACATAAATAAATAACATTTAAAGATGTGTATTTTTGTGTATACATGTGTGCAGAAATATGTGTTACCTGGTTATAGAGCAGGAGGGCTGCTGGCAGTCAGGTCCCTGAAGATGGAGAAAAGCATACATAATGTTGTAACATGTATGCTGTTTTGTGGTCAGTCCTGTGACAAACGTGTTGCAGGACCAACATGACTCATAAGTCTGCACCAGCCACAAAAGCTGCCAGTGGAGAGAGAAATCTGTAACTTCTGCCACTTAGGGTAGGGTGGCACTGGACCTAAATACAGCCTGAAGAAATGTTTATCATGTGTGTAGTTTGGGTGCAGGGTCTGACTGGGGGGTGCAGGGGCCCGCCCGACATCCCCCCCTGAATGCGCGTATGTGAAATGAATCAGGGGAGGACATCGGCGGCCAGGGGAAGTAGCAACAGAGTCGGGTCTGAGCCGCCGGGGCCCACCGGATATTGTCCCAGCGGCCCAGTGCGACCTTGCTTGGGTGTCACGTAGACTTGCCACCTCACCCCTTTAGTACCGGCCCACATATTGAATCCACATCCTGCATTGCTAAATTGCAATTAATTTAGGTGCATG
This sequence comes from Xenopus tropicalis, assembly GCF_000004195.4. Lineage (NCBI taxonomy): Eukaryota > Metazoa > Chordata > Amphibia > Anura > Pipidae > Xenopus > Xenopus tropicalis. Next base: position 101,218,330 of record NC_030682.2, on the reverse strand, counting down.
CTGGAGACTAAACTTATTTATGTGCAGCCATGCAGCATGCATCTAAATTAATTGCTAACTAGTAGTGATGAGAAAAATGTTTCACCAGGTTTTGGCACAAAAAAAATGGCAAATTTTGAAATTTTAAAACATATTTAGGAACTTTAATGACATGATTTCAAGAATTATTAATTTCGCGATAGTTCTCTAAAGTAACACCAAAACGTGCCTACCCAACCGATATCTGGCATAAAATTAGGCACGTGTGATTTTTCTCGTCGGATCAGGGACATGCGGCCCTGGCTCTGACAGGTCCAATTCCTGTCATTGTAATCTAATCATTTGGCAAGATCTTATGGTGTATGGCCACCTTTAGAATATTACTACTTTTAGCTGTTTAAAGAAGTCAAGGAAATAAACCTAACATAGGTATTACTTTCTGCTCATCTTATTAATTGAGTTCACATTGGTGTGAAATTGTTTGCAGTGCAGTTGCTTTGATGCTTTTCAAGTGCCTGGAAGATTCTATTGTATGGGTTTTTGCTAGCTCTTAGGGTCTCATTATTTTGTTTCCATATGTATCTTTTGCCTTGTTTTAAAGTTAATCTGGGAATCTTTTGGATGACCAAGAAAGAGTTTGTATTAATTGCATACCATGCCACCGTTTTTGTAATTGTTCCTAGCAACCTTTTATTCATATCTAATTTAAGATTAAGATATTTCAGTCTGAATAATGAGTTATGTTATTAAGCTCTGTTGTGCTGTATACTGGAATTTTAATTTGAATGTTTCCTATAAAAATGATGCAACGTTGGATACCTCGGTTAAACACAGACTGCAATTTTTTTTCTTGTGGCTTTTAAAGGGAGTTTATACTCTTCTTACAAGCAGGGCTCATATCCTGTTTGGTAAATGTTTTCTCTGTTAACAGGTATTTAGGCTGCTCCACTAGGGTGCTTTTTTCTTGGGTCAGCTAAAGAAAGATTATAATGGGGTGGTATGGCAGAATAAATCTAACTTAACTTACTATTTTCTTGCTCCCTGATAATCACAAGTTCTGCTTTAAACTGAAAAGTGATGGTATCCTTGGTTGTTAAAGGGAAGTCATTGTTAAAATGTTTTTTATTTGTATTCAGTTATACAGGTATGGGACCTATTATCTAGAATGCTCAGGACCTGGCTTTTTCCGGATAAGGGATCTTTCCGTAATTTGGATCTCTATACCTTAAGTCTGCTAAATAATGAATAAACCCAGTAGGATTGTTGTGCCTCCAATAAGGAGTAATTATATCTTAGATGGGATTAAGTACAAGGTACTGTTTTATTATTACAGAGAAAAAGGAAATTTATTTTAAAAAATCTGAATTATTTGCTTATAATGGAGTCTATGGGAGACGGCCATTCCGTAATTCGGAATTTTCTGGATAATGGGTTTCCGGATAATGGATCCCATACCTGTACTTATACACAGTTGGTAATATTGTAAAAAGCTGTTTTTTTGCAAATATTATACATACTTCAGAAGTAACTCTGTTTAAACAAATCCCTTCCTTCACCCAGATGAAGGATTTGTTAAGATACATTAAAATGTGTTAAGATATGGCCATACACTCGCTGATATAATTGTACAAAATACAAAGTTTCATACAGTTTTCACACCGTGTCGGGGCTCCTAATTATCATCCTGACAATTTTTATACCATGGCAATTGGTTATTTAGTTGTTAAAATGGGTTAGAAAATTTCTCTCAGATAAAGATTAATATCTGTGCACGTATTGCCTGATAATATCCATGGGTTACTTAAAATGTATTTCGGGGACATAACTTTAGTACAGTTGTTGTCTGGCAGTTATTAAAGGTTAAAACATTGTCAGATTTGTTATTTTTAGGACTTTAATTTCTTAATTTAATCTGAATGTTAATTATAGATCATTGCATCTTAAGACAGCTAAAATTTAAGGGGCACATTTACTAAGATCCAAATTTTTTCTGGGCTTAAAATACGACATGGTAAAAATTGGGAGTAACCACAATAATTTCTGAAGTGTTAAAATGTCACGAAAAGGCTTTTATTGTTCGTATTAATTGCATTCTGAAAGTTATGAAATTTTTGTGCCAAAAAGTTCATTAAGCCACGAAAACCTTTCTGGCTTTGATGCCTTCCATGTCTGGCTTTGTTGTAAGGGCTCAATGGTACTTGACAGATAAAACCAGGCGAAAAGATAGTGCCAAGGAAAGCTTAACCAGCTTTAAAGAATTCCAAAATGTTCATAGAAATTTAACGAAAACCACAAAAAACTCGTGAAATTTTAACAAACTTTTTGCATACAATCCGAAATGTTCTATAAGTTTGAAAAAATACAAAATTATCTCAAAATTGTTTATTAAAGAGGTATGGCAAGCTTTAGACTCTCAGATGGAGAGTAGCAAATTATACAGACGCTGATTTTTGATTGAACGTAAAGTCAAATTCTGTTTCAGGTTCAAGTACGCTCAATTTCAGGAATTACCCTGTTTATTGCAAGAAATATCAGCATATGTATTTCCTAATTATAACAAAAGGTCAAATATATATTCCGTACAGAGCCCATTCATTGAACAAATGTTGAAAAAGGTGTTACACCTTTTTTACACTGTTCCAAGTATAGTGAAGTGTTTTTCTTAACGTGTGTAAAAGTAAATACCTACATTCTGACAGCCTATGGAAGATGCCACATCTATGTATATAATTAGAGAGATCTAAGATGCACAACATAAAACAGTTCTTTTACCTAGGTTACCTGGGAAACGACTTAATGCAGAAGAACGTCACTCACTCACTGTAATGCTTATGAATGTATAGCTTTATATAGTGCTACTTATATACACGTCAATGTACATTTTTAAAGCCTGCAACTGCATACATTGCAATATATAAATATACTAGATTGCTACAGGTGTTGTGCTCTGTAAAGCTTACACTCTAAGTGGATTGATAAAAAAGAGGCACAAACTGGAGTCTACAATTGATGCTATACACAAAGGTATTTTCATAGGTCCATTATGTGCCCAAATGAAAACTGATATTGTTCTCCAAAAGGTAGTGTCTGAGTTTCTTTTTGAAGAGCATGAAAGAGGGTTCCTTACAGAGGAATTTACTAATTTAATGGCAAATGTAAGAAGCAAGATAGAAAGATGGTAGAAGGCATTGCGTGTGAGAAAAGACAGTGGCTCTTTGGAGGAGATGCCCAGTAATCTACAGGGGTCAAATGGAATGGCTTCAAAGATTAGGAGAAGGATGTTTTTATGCTATACTAACTGGCAGCTGCACTGAATAGTTTACAGGAAATGAACAGGTTCCCTATCATTTTATTAGCAGTGGACATTCCATATGGATACATTTGCCAACCATTATACATCTGCAACACTTGTGAAAAGGGCTCATTCCATTTTCTTTATTTCTGATTAAATGTGGCTTCATGAGTACATAGCCAGATTGCACTGGTCTATTCCTTTAAACCAGGCAGTAATTGGCCAGTAATTCTCACTTACTAATCACATTGGGTTTTGATCAATAAATCAATCTCCAGTCCCACATAGATAGCAACTGTTAGGCACATTTGACCAAAGCAGCAAATTTTTGGGACTACACATGCTAATGTCACAAGTGGCATTTTTTCTGCCGGTGAAGATCCAGTCCACTGGAAAATGCCGAAAATTCTTGTATGCATTTACGCGGTTTGTAGCACATTGGTGTTTTTTCCATCACAAGAAAACTCCACCTCTGATGTTAGCCTAACATGTCTGATAACTGTAGCATGTTAGTAGTTTACAACCGACTGACGCTATTCCTCTCTGACAATAACCTCTTGGATCCCCTACAATCTGGTTTTAGACAACAACACTCCACTGAAACTGCTCTAACCCGACTAACAAATGACCTCCTATCGGCTAAAGCCAAAAAACACTACTCGCTACTAATACTTCTCAATCTCTCTGCTGCTTTTGACACTGTGGATCACCCTCTTCTCCTCCAGTCTCTCTATACCTCCTCACTTGGCAAATTAATCAATTATTTTGGACCTCTATGCTGATGATACTCAGATATATCTTTCCTCTCCTAATCTCAACCCAGAGCTTCTAAAGGTGGCGACACACGTGGCGTTTTTCGATCTTTCGTGCGACCATCGGTCACACAAAAGATTGTTCCAATCGGCTGCAAACGTTCAGGGCAGAAACAGCAGATATGGAGGTAGAAACAATAGGATTTCTACCTCCTTCTGATTCAGCTCTAAAGGCAGATTTTGCTCAGGCACCTTCTATGGCGCCCGATCAAAATCTTTTAACCAACCCGATCGGCGAGGCGAAAGCAGCCTCCTGTGATATCGGTCGCCTTCGTACGATATTATCGTTGCGTGTATGGCCAGCTTAACTTGTGCCTCTTCCTGCCTGTCCGCTATCTCCAGTTGGATGGCCAAATGTTACCTTAAATTAAACCTCTCTAAGACTGAATTGGTTCTCTTTCCCCCATCCAACACCCACATTGTTCCCATGGTATCTATAACGATTAACAAATTAACCATCACCCCATCTTCCCAGGCCCGGTGCCTTGGGGTTATCCTTGATTCTGCTGTGTCCTTCACTCCGCATATACAGTCACTTATCAAATCATGTACCTTTCACCTAAGAAATATTTCCAAAATACGATCATTTATCACCCAAGATGCTGCCAAAATTCTTATTCACTCTCTTATCATGTCTCGCCTGGACTACTGTACCTCCCTATTAATTGGCCTTCCCCTCCAAAGACTGTCCCCTCTTCAGTCCTTAATGAATACTGCTGCCAGGCTCATACACCTCTTCAACTGCTCCTCCTCTGCCATGCCGCTCTGCCAATCCCTGCACTGGCTTCCCCTACCATCCAGGATAAAATTCAAACTAATGACTCCCACATTCAAAGCAGTTCATAACTTTGCCACACCCTACATCTCTGAACTTATCTCTAGGTACCATCCAACCCGCTTGTTACGCTCCTCTACTGACCTGCTCCTCAACTCCTCTCTCATTCCCTCCTCACACACTCGCATTCAAGACTTTGCAAGGGCTGCCCCCCTTCTCTGGAATTTGCTCCCACAAACTGTCAGACTTTCTCCCAATCGCTCTGCCTTCAAGAGATCTCTAAAAACGCATTTATTTAGAGAAGCTTACCCTAATCTAGTTTAGCAATAACCTGTGCCACACCTCTCACAACTCTGGTCATGCCCATTCCCACACCTTGTGTCTCAACCCTTTCTCCTTGTAGATTGTAAGCTCTTTTGGGCAGGGCTCTCTTCACCTCTTTTATCGGTTATTGATTGTTTTATATGTTACTCTGTATGTCCAATGTATGAATTGATAGTATTTTCCAATCTGATATCAGTCATGGACATTTTCTACGGCATAGGGATATATGTGTATAATTTATGTGACTAAATTTTACCACTGTCGCTTCTCGTTTCTTGTTTCAGCATTGTAATGCTCAAACTAATGTGTCACCTTTCTATTTGAATTGCTGCTTTTACACTCTTTGTGTTTAATTGGCAGTAATTAATGTAAGAAAGGGAAAGGCATGAGGATGGAAGAATAAATTATAGCTTTGTTTTTAACAGACCGTGGAGGCATCATTTCACAAGCATGTTTTTTTGTGCAGTTTGAATTAACATTGTCAAGAACAAAAGCACATGCTGAGTTTCAGTAGTTTTCTCGTATTTTGTATACTGTATGCTATAAATATGCAGAGAGTAATGCATTATCGTGCTAGGGAAGTGTCTTAACACATTTAGAATGAAGTTCAGTCACTGAATATATCATGTCCTAAAAGTGCAGACTAAAGCTACTTAAACTTCCACCATAGTATGCATTTTACTAATGGAAATACAAATATTTAACTGTTGTTGGAATAAAATTAGCATTATGTGGTCCGTATGAAAGGCTTCAAACCAAAAGGGTAACTAACACTATGCAAGCATAGAAACAGTTAATACTTTTTAGAGTGCTTAAAAGGCTTTGAAGTTTTCAGATTTTTTGGTAATGACCTATAATGGATTAACAGAGAAAAATAGATGTAATCTTTTTCCCTTTATACATTCAAAACTAAATATTTGGTCTGTTTAATCCTTTTATTGTAGGTATCTCATTTTTCCTCCACATTCACTTTGTATTCAACTTCAGCTTGTGGGCTGTATTCGTACAATTTGGTGAACCACTTGTGAATTGTGAATTGGGGTTCAGCAGAATCCCAAAATAGTGGATTCATGGTTTCCTAATATATATTGTGTGGGGCTGCCTTAACTTCCACCAGAAAGGATATAGTAATGATACAGCACATACTTGGAACTAAATTCTTGCATTCAATTACAAAACGTGAATTAAATGATTACTCTTTTCTGTAATATTACACAATATTATAATGTTTTTCTTTTGTGCTATCATCAGAAATAATTATTACATTTATGGGTTTTTTTTGTTTTTTTTAAATGATTCAGTAAAATAACTCCACATTTTACTTGAACTTTTTATATTTTTTATCATTTATGACCTTACATTACTTAATTGCTTGACAAAACCCTTATGCCATCAACTCTGACCTCCACCCACACTGATATGAAAAATCTGAAGTACTTGGATGAAATGGTTTGCTTGTCAGAGTATTACTTAGAAATTCTAAAAGGTCCCAGGGGGTTAGTAATAGAAACAGCTTAGTCCACATATTGGCAAACCATTCAGAACTGTGTATTTCTTACAAACATATTTTCGTTTTTTGCAGAACAATTTCTAATTATATTTTTATTTTATTTTTTAGGTGATGGTTATGAAACCTAAATGAAGCCTTACATACAAAGAAGAGAAGGTGTAATTAATGGCAATGTGCAACGACTAATCTACTGGAAGAGTCCAAAAGAAACAGAATCTGTTTGTTTGCCACAATGAAGAAAATTAGTCTAAAAACTTTTCGAAAGTCTTTTAATTTGAATAAAGGCAAGGAAGAAAATGACTTTGTAATGGTACAGCAGCCATCAATGACAAATAATTTTGGGAAAGATGACTCCTTGTTTGGTAGCTGTTATGGTAGAGATCTAACAGGCTGTGAAATAAGTAGCGAGGATGAAAAAAATGGAAAGAATAGGCCAAAAAGTGAAAGCTTAATGGGTACATTAAAAAGACGTCTTTCTGCTAAGCAGAAACAAAAAGGAAAGAGCAGTACATCTGGAAACTGTGCTGAGGAAGACACATTTTCATCATCTTCTGCCCCTATAACTTTTAAAGATGTCAGAGCACAGAGGCCATTACGATCAACATCCCTCCGTACACACCATTATAGTCCAACTCCTTGGCCGCTGCGGCCAACCAATTCTGAAGAGACTTGCATAAAAATGGAGGTTAAAGTAAAGGCATTGGTTCACTCATCCAGTCCAAGCCCAGCACTAAATGGTGTTAGAAAGGACTTTCATGAGTTGCAATCAGATAATGTTTTTCAGGAACAAAGTAATGCATTGAAAAGTACAGAGTCACACAATGGAGACTTGCATCTACATATTAATGAACATGTGCCTGTAGTTATAGGACTTATGCCTCAGGACTATATACAGTATACTGTGCCTTTAGATGAGGGAATGTATCCTTTGGAAGGATCACGTGCTTTCTGTTTAGACAGCTCCTCACCTATGGAAATATCAACCATACCTTCTCAAATTGGAAATGGTTTTCATGAAGAGGAAAATCAGTTGACACCCGATGTAGTAGTGGCGCCAGACATATTTGTGGACCAGGCTGTTAATGGTTTGTTACATACAAGCAGTGGAGTCCTGTTTCAAAACTCCAGGATTAGTCACAGTGATGTCCCTCCACTTTCACCATTACTACCTCCTGTCCAGAATAGTCAAATCCCAAGGACCTTTGCAGGACTTAATAGCACAGATGGAAACATAGCTGAAAATATGCGTTGTCATTTGAACTTTGATCCCAGTACTGCTCCCGGTGTTGCCCGTGTTTATGATTCAGTGCAAAATAGTGGACCTATGGTCGTTACAAGTCTGACGGAAGAGCTTAAAAAACTTGCCAGACAAGGTTGGTACTGGGGACCTATAACACGTTGGGAAGCAGAAGAAAAACTGGCTAATGTGCTGGATGGTTCTTTTCTGGTTCGAGACAGTTCTGATGATCGTTACCTTTTAAGCTTAAGTTTTCGCTCTCATAGCAAAACACTTCATACTAGAATTGAACACTCAAATGGAAGATTTAGTTTTTATGAACAGCCAGATGTTGAAGGACACACTTCAATAGTGGAGCTAATTGAACATTCCATCAGAGACTCAGAAAATGGAGCTTTTTGCTATTCCAGGTCTCGTGTACCAGGATCTGCAACATATCCAGTAAGACTGACAAATCCAGTGTCGCGGTTTATGCAGGTGCGGTCTCTGCAGTATCTGTGCCGCTTTGTCATACGTCAGTACACAAGAATAGACCTGATTCAAAAACTGCCTTTGCCAAACAAAATGAAGGATTATTTACAGGAAAAGCACTACTGAA